>NC_079895.1:7800069-8119652 GCF_024868665.1 Triplophysa rosa
AGCATAATGGAGCCAGAGATCAAAGACTTGGAGTTATAAGACTTGGCTATAGCAGAGGCATGAAAATGGAAATTCACAGAGAAGCAGAACTCATTTTAAACAAATATCATATCCGTGCATGTGCTGGGTGACCCATAGAACGCATGATGTGATACGCTGGCACTCCCAAAAGACATTTGCAGCACATCAAAGTACATGGGACACCGCAGCAGATGTGGACGATGGCCACTTGTCATTGGTACTATTTGTAGTAAACATACAGGAATTTAAACATCTCATCTTTGCTAAAAAGACCAAGATGGGTCTTGTGGGAACACTGGCATGCAATGATGGAGAGCCACAACATCCATGCTGGGATTCTCTTCTAACAAGACATCTAGTATACAATTTTTTGTGTCTGTACAGCATGATACATGGTAACCCCAGTAAAATAGCAGACTGCAGTCTATTAAATGCTTTTAGTAAGCACGGTCGGGCCCAGCTCTCAGAGCCACGCTCCATATTCAGGCCAAATTAATGGAATTACGCCCACTTACGCCCCTTTCATTCGGCTTGGCCCTTCATTGAAAATGAATTCTGACCCAGCGGGTAACTTACTCAGGGCAGCTGACACACAGCTTCACTGCGCCTATGCTGTCTATCTACACCATAAAAACACCTTAATCAGACAAAAACCGGTACAGTAAAGGTCAAACTGACAAAGCTACTAAAACGTTATTCTTTAAAAACATGCTGTTTCAGTGACTTTTTTACTTATAGTTTAATGTAATGTAAATAATTTATCTCTTTGACATTTTATTTTTAGCTCATCATCGATTACACTTTTTATGTTATAGCAAGTTAGAGAGATAGATCTCAATGTTAAGGCCCAATCGCAATTCTATTTTCTACCCCTTCGCCTACCCCTCGCCCCTTGCAACAAAGTGGCAAGGGGAAGGGTTACAAATTTTCATCTAAGAAATGGGACGCCACTACTACACTGTTATACGTCATTGTATGTCGTTGCTAGCTCCTAACGTTACGTCAGAGGACATGCGCCGATGCACCGGGTATATGACATAAAAATATATTTTCTAATATCGTGAAATCAGTGCTGTCCGCTAGCAAACTAAGTGACAAATGTGTGCCCCCACTGAAATTACAAACGCCCCCCTCAAGTAATTAATCTGAGCCCTGACTCTGGAAATAAGTTATGTAGTTGTGCAAGATATAAATATATAGTCAGATCAGTTTCCAAGAAAATGCCCAGTCTTCTTCCTGGCTCTGTAAATTAAATGCCTTATTATTCATAGTAGTCTGCTTTTCACCTGCTCATCACTCCAACACTGCAGGTGCTTTCTCACCACTAAAGCAAAACCATTTGTGCTGGACTGTTCGACCCTAACAGCTTCTCTGTTATTGCGAAGGCAACAAAAAAAGCACAGATGCAGATGTTTCACAACCTGACCTGTTTGTGTTGCATGAGTGGCATTATGCTTTTTGTCTCAAACAAAATGCTGATAATTGTATCACATGTAGCAAAGCACTCATGGGAAATGACAGCATGCAACACTTTAAATAGATTTCAAAATGGCTTTTTTTTAACTATCAAGCTCTTATTTGTGTAGCTTGTATTAAGAGAAAGTGGTAATTAAACCTTTTTTAATATCAGGTTGAATTAGGTCAATCTTGTTTAGCTAATTGTTTGATAAATTCATTCAAAACACTCATAAATTAGAGTTTATGATGCATTGTCTAATGCGAAACACACCAAGAACAAAACAGATCTCATGTCAGATTAAAGGGATACTTGACCAAGTAACACATAGTACATGTCATCCTTTATTTAGCCTCTTGTTGTTCCAAACCTGTATATGACTCTTTCTTCTGTTGAACACAAAAGAAGATATTTTGAGAAATGTCTCAGTCGTTTATGTCCAATGGGGTCTAATGTTGTTTGTTTTCCGACGTTCTTCAAAATATCTTGTTCTACAGAAGAAAGAAAATCATACAAAGTTGGAATGACATGAGGGTGAGTAAATGATAAAAGAAACCCTTTAAGTGCTGTAGACTTCATCATTTTTGAACATCTTTGTTCAGGCAAAACACTATTTACCAAACTACACTTTAAAAGTTTGGTTGGAAAAAGGAAAAGAGAGAAGAAAAAGACATACTGAAGCTCAACAGACATTGGGTGAGGCAACAGTACAACAACGCAAGGCACAGGACAAAATCAACAACAGAATGGAGAAAAAGTGGAAAACACTGGAGTGGAACAGTCTGAGTCTCAACCTCAGCCTGACTGTAATGCTTTCACATGACCTCAGTAGAGCAATTCACACCAGCCATCACAAGAAGATCACTAAACTAAGAGAGCTTTTTAAAGAGGAATGGGACAAAAAACGTCTTGAATGTTCTTTAGCTATGATCTGCAATTACAAGAAATGTGAAGGCAAGTGCAGGCACAGAATGGTTAGACAGTCAATAAATCCATAGGGTCATGTGCTTTTACCAGCCTGAACTGTGATTGTTTACATGGTTTGTGAAAAATGCGATCAATCTGTCATCTCTGTAATTTATCAGCATTTAAAATGGAGAAGTACACAAAACTTTATACTCATGTCTCGTTTCATTTTTAATTACAGAATGCTGTATCTTTTTTAATCACTGAATAAAAACCCTCTGTCAACTGCTTTTTCCACCTCATGACCTTCTGAACTGCTATCTAACAAACAATGTCATCATCTTTTTCACAATCTCAATCTCAAGACTTTAAGTCTGTGTGGCCGAGTTCAGCATGTTGGTGGTTTTTTATAGGGACTTGCGTGAATTGTAGACACTGTGTAACGCTATATGAGGAAAATACACACATGTAAGATTCATATACATCCAGACGGTTATAACAAAATAACCCCTGACAGCAGGGCCGTAGCTAGAGAATTCTGGGCCCCCTGAAAAAATATTGATGTGGGCCCCCACCACCTTCCAACTAATAGAGGGACATTTTATGCCAAGTTTTATATCATATCACTTTGACGTAGTCTATTTACATCTAACAGAATATAGTATTGTTGTTGTAAACCCTATTTTAAAAGTTAAATGTTTAAAAATGTTATAGGAACTTATGAAACATTGTCTTAAATAAATGCATGAAGACTTTTAACAAACTAATAAAAGAATAATACAACACAATACGTTATTAAATCATAATAAATAAAACAGATGTAAAAATGACCAGCAGTACTGTATAATAGTCTTATCAATCAGTCTGTTATCAAATAATTGAAGTTAACATTAAAGAATTGAGTTGAATACAGTCATGTAAATAAATAAATAGACCACTTAAATGTTTCTAAAGTTTTAATGTTCGATGAAAATAATATGGTATTGCATAATATATAATTAAATAAAGCCAATAAATGTATCTACATATACAAAAGCCCCACAAAATAAATCGTGCAGAGCCCTGTTTAAATTCAATTTTTGAGTCTATTTTTTTCTATTTTAATTCTTCTAGATGTTTTCTAGAATACTGTTGTATATAGTATAATGTTGTTCTTATACTATACTATACCCTCACTATGACATACTACAATATACTAATAGTAATTTATACAGATTATGCTACAAGTGTACTACTGTGCTTTTTTATGTGTGGGTCATAATTTGTTCAAATTAACCGGACTTTTATTTTGGCGGGCCGCTGCAAAGACCTTTGAGTTTAAGTGCGAGTAGCTTTTCTCAAAGGAAACAGTGAAATGCGTGTGAAGTAAACTCTGAGAGCAGCTCGGAGATATTCATGTGTTTACGTCTTTATATACACTCACCTAAAGGATTATTAGGAACACCATACTAATACGGTGTTTGACCCCCTTTCGCCTTCAGAACTGCCTTAATTCTACGTGGCATTGATTCAACAAGGTGCTGAAAGCATTCTTTAGAAATGTTGGCCCATATTGATAGGATAGCATCTTGCAGTTGATGGAGATTTGTGGGATGCACATCCAGGGCACGAAGCTCCCGTTCCACCACATCCCAAAGATGTTCTATCGGGTTGAGATCTGGTGACTGTGGGGGCCATTCTAGTACAGTGAACTCATTGTCATGTTCAAGAAACCAATTTGAAATGATTCGAGCTTTGTGACATGGTGCATTATCCTGCTGGAAGTAGCCATTAGAGGATGGGTACATGGTGGTCATAAAGGGATGGACATGGTCAGAAACAATGCTCAGGTAGGCCGTGGCATTTAAACGATGCCCAATTGGCACTAAGGGGCCTAAAGTGTGCCAAGAAAACATCCCCCACACCATTACACCACCACCACCAGCCTGCACAGTGGTAACAAGGCATGATGGATCCATGTTCTCATTCTGTTTACGCCAAATTCTGACTCTACCATTTGAATGTCTCAACAGAAATCGAGACTCATCAGACCAGGCAACATTTTTCCAGTCTTCAACTGTCCAATTTTGGTGAGCTCGTGCAAATTGTAGCCTCTTTTTCCTATTTGTAGTGGAGATGAGTGGTACCCGGTGGGGTCTTCTGCTGTTGTAGCCCATCTGCCTCAAGGTTGTGCGTGTTGTGGCTTCACAAATGCTTTGCTGCATACCTCGGTTGTAACGAGTGGTTATTTCAGTCAAAGTTGCTCTTCTATCAGCTTGAATCAGTCGGCCCATTCTCCTCTGACCTCTAGCATCAACAAGGCATTTTCGCCCACAGGACTGCCGCATACTGGATGTTTTTCCCTTTTCACACCATTCTTTGTAAACCCTAGAAATGGTTGTGCGTGAAAATCCCAGTAACTGAGCAGATTGTGAAATACTCAGACCGGCCCGTCTGGCACCAACAACCATGCCACGCTCAAAATTGCTTAAATCACCTTTCTTTCCCATTCTGACATTCAGTTTGGAGTTCAGGAGATTGTCTTGACCAGGACCACACCCCTAAATGCATTGAAGCAACTGCCATGTGATTGGTTGATTAGATAATTGCATTAATGAGAAATTGAACAGGTGTTCCTAATAATCCTTTAGGTGAGTGTAGTTAGAATGTGGATTTCATTAAAATCTCATTTATGCAATTCATGTATTAAAATTATTTACAAAACAGGTGGCTTTATAGTATAACTGTTGGATTTTGTGAGGTCCCTGGGCAGTGGGGGCCCCTAGAATTGTCACCACCTTTCACCCCACTAGCTACGGCCCTGCCTGACAGGATGTTCGGACATCGACGCGAAGTGGGGCGAGTGGGTTTCTTATGCGACAACCACCGCAGGTAACGTTAACTTTATTAAGGTTACGGTTAACCCGTTTATATGTCGTCTTTACACAGGCGAGTTAAGGCGTCTCTGTGGCGGATTAAATTTCTGTGTAAAGTCGCAATGCCGCATGAAAGCCGATGAAATATGCCGGCTCTGACCCTCCTCAGACCCTAGTATCAAAGGCGACATAGACTGATTTCACGCCAACGCCATGTTGAAATCGAAAGCGATGCAGAGGTGGGAAGAAAATCGTAAAGACAGATAGACTGCAACCTCTGCCTCGTTTTCGATTTCAAGATGGCAGCGTAGTGAAATCAGTCTATTAGACAGCTACTTGCCATATCATGAGTGAGAAAACAATTGTACTCGAGATAATGATTTGAAATGTTTTACTGGCTTATTATTTTTCTTTCTTACTCTCTTACTAATAATTCTTTTCTGCCTCTCTCTCACATATGCACACACATGTCTGGTTTATTTTCTCCGTGGGGACAGTCCATAGGCGTAATGATTTTTGTACTGTACAAACTGTATATTTTATCCCCTAACCCTACCCCTAAAACTAAAGATCATAGAAAACTTTTTGCATTTTTAGATGTTTAGAAAATATTGTTCTTTATACGCTTTTTTTCCATGGGGACCTCAATTTTGGTCCCCATGAGTTGGTGTGTATTCACAGGTTTAGATACCCAGCGGGATATAAAAACAAGGCCACACACTTTCTATCTCACACACTCTCTCCCAACACACACACAGTATGATATACTATGCAGACTGATATACTAGTCAACACTCATTTATCTCTCTGTACAAGTTAAGTCTCTTTGCCTTTTCAGTGATGTTTTGTTTGGTATAAATTATAACCTTTCAATATTTATTGTATTTTTCCACTTAGCATCTCAGCGCACTGTGGTTGAGTCATGCGCTCCAAACATTTGAAGATTTTGGTTCCAAAACACTATAAATCCATTTTGATTAATTTGAGTAAAAATGTGTTTTCTTTACAAAGAAAGTGGCAAGATAAAAACCACTATTTTCTGTTTCAAAGTTTCACATAGCATCTTTAGGTTCTAGTAACATAAAAAGTTCAAATCCAGATTTTGATTTTAAAAGAGTTATTATAAAAACTGATAATTTCCCCCCAAAATGCAATAAATCCATTGAATCAATATAGAAGTTATTTTTCAACAGGAGCTTGCATGGTAGAAATCCAGAACGTGGGTCCAAAGCAGACAAAAAGGGCGCCAAGCAGTACAGCATACCACCTAAACTCCTTTGATTCCTGTCAGACCTGAATGACTTTCAGAATCCTTGGAAGATTTAAAGGTTATTAAGCACACTTTTTTCATCATACTGCTTCTCTTTTGCCACCTATTTCGTTCCAAGTATTGTTGTCAAAAGTACATACACTTTATTTGGTAAAATCCTAAAGTGATAGTTCACCCAACAATCAAAAATCTGTCATCATTTACTCACCCTCTTGACTGTTGAAGATTTTCCCAGTTTCTTGCCATCTTAGTTAACTTGGTTTCTTGACATTTATTTGTAATTTGCCCACTTGTCCTTACACATGCACCTTAAAGTTAAATTTCAAGCCAATTTGCAATGAAGTTGTTTACTCAAGTAAGACCTCTCACAGTATGTTTTTCTATTTTAGTCATTATTACTTATTTAGTAGTTATTTGTAATTACAAATTATTTGTATTCATTAAATAATCTGTTTTTATTACAAAGTTGTTGTTGTTTTTTAAATAATAATATAATCACTGTAAGTACACACTTAACTAACAATTCTTTACTGCTTCTTTACACTTATGTATACTGTAGAAAAAATGGTTTTGTTTTACTGTAGGTTAACCATACATTAAGAGTTTTCTTCCATTTTTTTTATTACAGGGGAAAGTCAGTGAGCTGCCAGTTATTTTTCCATTATTTTACGGATATACTTACCATTTGCTGTTTTTATACTTTTGGTATACCATTAAATGAGTGATATTGTCCTGTATTTTTATTGTAGGTATACCATTAAAACACAGAAATTGTCCACTTTATTACTATAGGTACCATTAAAACACAGAAAATAACTGTTTTTTAATATACATAAACTTTTAAATAATAGAAAATATTTTTTACAGTAGTTATAGCATTAAAAAACTTTTTTTTTCTTAAAAAACAAAGTTTTTTGTTGTTTTTTACTGTCAATTAAAAGAAAATTTCCGTTTTTAATTATGGTAAAAAGTCTGTGTAATGAGCTGGCAGTACTTTTTCCGTTTATTTACGTATTTTTTTTACAGTGTATTTCTATCTACATACACCGTGGGTCCCCTTACAAGGAATTCCCCATGTTGTTTCTACAGTAGCCCTAAACAGACAAATTGCTCTACAGAGCGCATTTCATAAATACGCTATCTCCTTCGGCAAAGAAACAAAATCATGATGTCATCTTTGTCCTGCAGCCGTAGTGCTTCGAAAGGTATAGTGTGAAGGGTTGTTTGTTGCATTTCCTAACCTCACCGCTATGCCGCTAAAATTTACACAGTGGACCTTTAAGTATTTTAAGAGGTTGCTAATTCATATTCATTTGCATGATCTTATTTGTACGTTTTTGTATGAATTGCTTTTGAAACAATTAACACTATAATTAATGGTTTGAAGGCTTGTATTTGCTAAACTATAACTCTTATCAGATTATAAAAACAATGTACAATAGACAATGTCTTCCACACTACACCGTAATGACAGCCAGTCTTGACAACTATGTGTCACAGTTTACTGCCGGTGAACTGCCTGGATCTGTCCCTTTTGCCTGGGGCTTTGCACATCTTATTACACTTGAGTTTAGCTCTGGTCGAGCACTATCTGTAACCCAGCTCCATGCTTTGTCTCTTGAGATTTGCAGCTGTCAAAGCTGTGACAGCACACTGTCTACTTAGAATATAATATTAGAACACACTCTCATTTGGCATTTTAAAGCTGCTCATTTATTATCTTTCCAATGTTAGAAGTGAATGGCATTTAAGAAGTATATTATTCTTTTGATCTGCATAAATTAATGGAAAGAGTTTAAAAGCCAGAGTTTGGGTTCACCCTGTGCTTATCAGTCCAAAAGGAGTATTTTTAAATGTTTGTTATAAAGGTTTACGCATAAAAATACATTTTAATGTTTTATGTGCACTCAATTGAGATGAAGACCATGTTGAGATCACATGACCAACCAAAATAATCCTAATGTCTAACCTTATTCTAATTTCAACAGCACTGTCACGGTCCTACCTTCTTGTTTATGAATTCCTAGTCGTGTGGCAGGATCGGGACAGAGCCCTTAGGTTTTATGTGAGAAAACCATGAGTTGTTTGTTTTTACCTCTCATGTGTTTTCTCGTGTCTTGTCATTGGCCCCGCCCCTCTCGTCTCATGTGTTGCTTTCCTCCCGTGTCTAATGTTCCCCACCTGCCCTCGTTAATTATCCTTCATTTGTCTTTCCTTTAAATGCCCTTGTGTTACTTTGTCCTGTTCTCGGTCATTGTTTCCAGTACGTCGTGTTACTTGTGTCATGTCCAGCTGTATCACCTGTTCCTGTTTGGTCCTTTGTAGTAAGTGTTAGTTTAGTTTAATCCTTGTCTAAGTTTATGTGAGTCTAGTGTTTAGTCAGTTTACGTCCCTGTTACTTGTGTGATTTTCTTGTTCCTGTGTTTTGCCCCCATCGTGGGTTTTTGTTTTGTGTTCTGTTATTATTTTGTAAAATAAACTTATCTGTTAACCCCTTCATCCCCGCCTGCCTGCGACTGGGTTCTTTCCCCCAGTGTTCTTGACAAGCACATATAGACCACTTTGCAAGATGTCAACACTGGTCCAGGGCACTCCCGGTTTCATCTTTTCTTTTCAAATCTTACATACATAAATGTTAAATGTGTTCGTTTGACATTTTGATTTGGTTATACAGTATATGTTCTGTTGTATTTTGTTCAAACGTTTGTGTAACTGAAACAGGAAGTTCTTCTGGACAGTCGTTGAACCAGCGTTGTTTACGTCATCCTTTTAAAGCACGTCCTCATGTTTATGTATATCAAATAAACTGAGCAGAATTACCCGACCTGGGAAAATGCATGACTGCACTGGCTTCTAAAAAATGTATTATGACTTTCCACTGTCAGTTTATGCTTCACCCAGATGTTGTCATGGTGACATGTTACATTCTTTGCAATCGGTTTTAATCACTAAGCCTATTCTTTGGAATATGAAGAAATCAAAATGTTCTGATGGTTGGAATAAAAGGCACATGAATTCATCTCTCTTTGAAGTCAAGACAGCAAGAAAGCAGCTGCGATAAACTCCTTATTGCTTCACATCTTCCATATTGTGTCTTCAGGGGGAGAACTTTGATCAAAAGGGCTTTTCTTTTTACAAATATGGAACTATGTTTAGTCTCTAAACCATCACAGGAAATTGGAAGTTATTTAGTTTTCAACAGCAGTGCAAAAGGAGAGTTACTGAAAAACTTTCATGGCTAAAAACTTTCATTAGCCTTTTGGGCTCACTGTAAGGGGAAGCATCTGTGTATGTATGCGTGGGTACAGCAAAGCAATAACTTCAATCAACTCTCCCTCCTACTCCTGTCATTTACAGCATGTAGGTTAATTAGAGATGTTATTTTTGACCTACCTCTGAAAAATATCCCCAAATCCTTTATTTCAGTCACATTGTTAGAAATAGTATGTATGAAAGGGTCAGGTTTGGCTGGGTAGCTTCACTTTGTGTAATTATTTTTTGGGGGAACAGGGGGCTTCACCATGCAAGCAAACGCCATTGAGATGAACATAAATGCAGACGAAAAGCTTTTTCAGGTATTATAGACCTGTATGTAACATACACCTGGGTTTTGTTTTAAGCCGCCTACATAATGTCTTTCTACATACAGCAGTCTTAAACGAACGCTCATTCATGCTTCTGAATTTCGACTTGGTTTTCAATCATCTACAAGGTTTGATACAATCAATCAAGTCATTATGGACGCAATCAATAATCACACTAGACACATTCTCCCTTCCTCTGCCTCACTTGTATGGCTGTAATTGAGTAATTAATAGAGATGTAGCACAGTACTTGTGGGAGATATTACCATACATAATGTATTAGCAAAGAGGAGCCTAGACTCCATATTTTATATCTTTTATTATGGGGTTCCATAATGTAGCAGTTATGAAAACCTCTCATTTCACTCCGTATTCCAGCTTGCTCTATATGATGCAATAATGAACTTTATCTAGCATTCAAGATTGTTGCTTGTGAAGTCTTCAAGCAGGAATAAAAACAGGCATTAAAATATTGTGTGGGCTTCATTTTTTAAGACGATTAATAGATTCACATTACCAGGAGAATAAGTCAAATAAATATTTCTACTGTGATTTGATTGAAATGTATTAAGAATTAAATAGAGGACCAAATTCAATTGCAGACACATAAAGTGGTCCGAAAAGGTATTATATACTAGGAAATATTAAAGCAAGTGTTATCTGCAAACAAATTATGCTGCAACTTTTCCATTGTGTATAGACCACTTCGAAAGATGTAAACACTGGTCCAGAAGCACTTCCGGTTTCAGTTTTTATTCATTTATTATTAGTATTTCACATATATAATTAAATCTTAAATATATTTGCTTAACATTTAAAATCGGTTATAAATATTCTGTAGTAATTTGTTCAAACGTTTGTGTAACCAAAACAGGAAGTTCTTCTGGACCAGCGTTGAACCAGAATTGTGTACTTCATCCGAAGAGGCCTATAGATATATGAAGTCCCCTCTAGACCAGCCAAATATGTCTATATTCTAGATTTTATGCATTCATGCACTGCACATCAACATGCCAATATCTGAATCTATCACAAATGAAAAAGTGCATTGATTTTAACTGTCACATGGTTCAAACCCCATTCTGTGTTTTTCTTGAACTACATAAATTTTAACATGCTCAGACTTAAGGAGGTGCAGTTCATTTTCGCCCTCCATCTGTGTGGGGGATTTGATTAAACTGTCATATCCCCGAGGGGTTTAATGGTGCCTGACAATTCTTGAAAGGTCTGACATCTCATGATGGGAAGCTATAGTGCGTCAGAATATCGCCAGAATTCACACTGTCCCCCTGCTCATCTCATTACTACAAAACATAGACATATGCTCCCGATTAAAATTCACTTTACAGTACATGTTCAATACAGAAAGGCTATTATATAATGGCCAGAACATAAAAAACAGCCTTTTCTCTTTCAATTCATCAGAACATCCACAAAAAACTTATAAGTACTAAGTAAGGATGAGAAAAGCTTGTCCACGAACGTTTAAATTACGACCTTATATATGACAACATAAGAAATACAACATTGAAACGTAAGGGACTGGAAATTCCTATTTTATACTCTAAGAATGCCTCTAAAGTGGTGGCTTGTGAAGTGCGGTGAATAATATGACCTTATTATATACTGTATATGACTATAGTAAAAGCTTTAAAGGAATAGTTCACCTTCAAAATAGAATTCTGTCATTATTTACATGCCCTCTTGTTATTTCAAACTTGTATGACTTTCTTTCTACTGCAGAACACAAAAGAAGATATTTTGAAAAATGTTGGTAACAGAAACCGGTTGGTCCTCATTGACTTGCATTGGTTTTGTGTTCTTACAATATAAGTCAATGGGGTCCAACGATTTTTGGTTTCCACCATTCACACCGTTTTAAAATGCTAACAGGGTGAGTAAAGGATGACAGAATTTTAAATCCTTTAAAGCTACAAAAGAACTTTAATGGTACCGTGAAATATATTTTAACCTTAATTTGCGTTATTTTTTCAATAATTTTCATATTCTTTGATATAAGACTTTTTAAATGTATGTTTTCTTACTTTCACCAACATACCAGCGAGGCACGCTCCATCATTGCTTTAACTTTTTTTTTTAAATAGATCTATAGTAAACAAACTTTTAAAACAAGCAACCATTAATAATCTAGGAAAGAAGTAAAATACATTTTATAAGCATTTGTGAATAAGAAACATTTTCAAAGGAGAAGGTGCTCACGCTCGCAAAGCAAATTTACAGTCATCATAACCTGCACTGCAACCAGTTGTTTTTCTCTACAGCCTTATTCTGAAAGGCAGTATGTCAAGGACGTATTTACAGACCTGAATCAGTTAGGCTTTATTAAAAGCTGTCAAATGAAAGAGCAGGTCAGAAATCAGCTACTAACTTTCTTCAGTCCCCCACATCCTGTAGCTCACTGCAGATCTGGACTCACTTCCGAGGAGGTCCTTATCTCCACACCAGGCTCCTCTGCTGGAGTGGAGAAGACTGGACATTAAAATGTGATTTATTCAACTAATATCCTCAGGTCAGTGGAACTACAGCAAGGTCAGCCCATAACAGCACTGCCTGCTGGGTCTTTACGAAAACTCGGAGAGGCAGAAAAGTGGGTGAAGCTCCAAACACAATAAAACTCACAAGTTTTCTTCCGTAACTGTTGTGTACCAGTTCAGTAATGGTATTTCCCAATAGTGCCATTTCAGAGTACAGAAGAAAAGGGTAAGTTGATATATTCTTGTTAAATATAAGAAACTGGGTAATAAACTAATAGTGTGGAGCTATAAAGTACAATTATGAGGTAAAGTAATGTTGAAGGTCATTCTTTAAAAGAACAGTTCACTTAAATATGAAAAGTCTGTCATTATTTACTAACCACGGTGTTGTAGCTAGCGCGCTGTTAAGCCTGAAAACACAAAAAGAGAATATTGAATATTTAAGCAACTTATATAGCTCAAATATAATTACTAGACACACAAGAAGCAATAAAATTGGATGTTATTCACCTTCAGGGCCGTTTGATGATTTGAACGAAATACATGATTTAAAAGTACTCCCTGTAGCTCAACCGGTAAAGTGTGGTGCTAGCAACGGCAAGGTTGTGGGTTCGACTTTGAGGGAACACACACACACACACACACACAATTATTCATATAGGTTTGAAATGACATGAGGGTGAATTTTCATTTTTGGGTGAACTATCCCTTTAAATGCACTTCAATTTGTTAATGTACTGTATAGATTACTTTGCAAGATGTAAACACTGAAGCATTATTTAAATCTTACAGATATTCTTACATATTAAATCTTACATATTCCATATTAAAGATATTTGTTCAACTTTTTAAATTGGTTATATTTTGTTGGTTGTATTTTGTTCAAATGTTTGTGTAACTGAAACAGGAAGTTCTTCTTTACCAGCGTTGTTTACATCATCCGAAGTTAAACAATGATCTCAATTTTATTTATATTGACACAAACCATTTTATTTTTCAAAGCTTTTAGTACAGGCAACTTAAGTATTTTTCTTTTGCTTTTCACATAAAGTAAACCTTATGCATTAAGAACATTAAGAAGAATGTAAATGTAAGAACCAGAAACAATAACCACACGTGTAACTGTTTTCATTTAAATTGCCATTTGATGGCTACATTATTGAAAACAAACCTAACTACTTTTTTGTTTTTGTTTCTTGAAAATGTGCCTCTGTGATGCTCGCTGGTACAACGGAAACACATAGGAGTCGATATTTCCATCACAGTCAGGTCAGTCACGTCCCTTTCACCGCTCTGTGTTGGCAGGCATAGAAAGAAGCGCCTAGAGATGAGATAAATCGCTACCTTTCTGCTTCTTGGCAGGGGGTCTTCTCTAAAATGCATATAATTAAGCAGAGTAGAACAAACAGCCATTATTTAGCTGTCAGAACATCATTTTGTAACTCGTGAAATGGAGAGAGAGAAAGGGAGAAAGAGAGAAAGATGCAGGGCGAGACAGCAGGAGAGATGATTAAGAGTCACTCTATCCTCTCGTCTGGATATGTAGTCCCACAGGAGATGGCTGGAGTTTAAATCAATGCTCAGCTTTTATTCACTCACTCACTTATGTTCACACATACACACTCACGAAACACACATACTCTCACACTTGTTGCGTGCCACATGTGTGTGAGCGTTCATGTATATGTAAGCTTGCACACAACACACACGCACACACACACACACACACACACACACACACACGAACACACACAGGGTGTATTCTGCAAAACATCTTCACACAGTAAGAATAAGACAATAATGTAAAATTAAACAGATGCAGGAACTCTGTCTTTAAAAAAGGGGGTTCAACATGTTATATTATCTCTCACAGTATGTATATTTTTTGACGCAGTGTGAACAAGACAGTGTGATTCCAAACATTCTAAATATAATATTAAATTAATTACACATATATATATATATATATATTTTATATAATATATATATATATATATATATATATATATTATATATACAAAATTTGTCAGTTTTGGTTTTCATTGCAAATTAGGCAATGGTGTGGCCATTTCATTTACAAGAAATTAAAACGTAATCGTAACAATAGTTAGAGTACAATATTAAAACACTGTATTTATTAAAGTTCTTATCGTTCTTATGAATAAAGCATAAATTATTCTTGCTCTCCTTAAATCTAATGTTAAACATCATGATAGTGAGAGAAAAAGACAAAGATTACTAACATTTCATCTATTCACTATTACCTCTAACAGCTATTCCCCACAGTGCAATCCCCATAATCCAGTGGACATGAACAAACTAGGGAGCGATAAAGCAAACCAAGCCTGACAATCCTATCAGCCAGTCTTTAATTATTTATTCAGGTTTGTGCAGATTGGTTACCCTCTGGGAGAAATTAAAAAGTTAACAGGCACTTGGAAAATGATGTTGTGATGCATCTTTCTAGAGGCTTACGAACATAAGAGTGTTCCATCTTGTTTCATAATTAGCCAAGGCCTTGTTTCCATTTGGATTAGAACAACAATTGACACACACTGCTGTATGTCTGCCTGCCTAAAGCTAATGGCTGGAATCAACAGTGAAATCAAGAGACCAAAAACTCATGATTATCACAATAGTCTCCTTTCATTGGGTTTAAGCGGACTAGCAGCCTGAAAACACAAACATTCATTTTAGGCATAAGAGAAAGCTGTGATGTTTAGAGAAAGATTTGAATTTTATCAAATCTTAAATAATACACATACAGTACAGACAAGAACATCACATGCCTTTGCCTTTTCCAAATATGTTCTACAACACCAATCTTATAAAGTGTCATTTAAGAAATTTTGGTGGCCTTTAAGCTGTCGATGATTTGAAATTCTGCATGCCTCTCCTGTTTGTTTGCGAGCATGCAGGAAGGCAAAATAAAATAACATTGGAACGTTTTATTTATCTTTTGATTTATTATTATATTTAAAAAGTGAACATAGCAGAAATGGACGAAAGCCATGGTTTCATGCTCCTATGCCAAATTACAGTTGAGCAGCTAGTCTCTCAGGCAAGAGATATGTCATACATTTTTAATGCGTAGGGAGCCAGTTGAATGTCAGCCAGCCAATTCTAAGTCACTTCTGTGAATGTGATGGGCAGTCATGGGTTGTGTCACCACAACTGTAAATCACAGCACAGCAAAGCTGCAAAAGTGTATACTGCAGCTTAACAAAAATACCTGCAGGACCTTTCTGAGTCCTTTTCTAATTTGTTATTCACATTTCCTTGCAATAAGTCTCTTCTAAAATTATTATCATGCTATGAAGCTGTTGCAAAACAAGTGATTTGGTTTAGAATTCACTTTGGTTGTCAATACAGATGGTGTTCATTGTAATCGGGTGATAATGGTGGCAGCTTGAGATATTTCTGAGCAACTCATGGGCAGTTCAGTAGAATATAATATCCTTTTCTTTTGTCGTACAGTGGCCATGAATGTGGTATATAAATCGTGAAGTGGGCTTCAAAAAACCCAGTCATAACTGCTACCATTCCTTTTCTTCCCCTTGTTTACGTTTTTTCCAGCAAAGGGAGATCAATTCCAGTTCCCAGCTCTCTAAAGCCCATTTTTTTCTGCCCATCTTTCTATCGCTCGATAGTCATCCATCAGAAAGAGATGACAGAAATAAGGCTTATAAAAAGGCAATGTAGCAACGCTATTGCACCGAGCTGTTTCACACAGATATAAGCAGTCTATTCTGTATGATATTGTGTGTGAAAAACAGAATCCCACAGTGCCTAGAGCAATACAGATAGTCGTGAGATGAGTCTTACCAATAACATGGTTGAAATCAGGTTGATCTGTCCATTAGCAGTTGAAAAGCTTTTGTGATTGTATAACAGCCTCAACAGAGGAAAGTTAAATCGTATGACTGATAATGACTTTTGGTGATTAACTGCTCTAATTTTATACATCCATACTGTGTGTATTCTTTCAGTAAATCGAAACAAATGGAGACAATTTAATTTATTTAACATTTTACACAACTGACCAGGGCTCTAGAGTGCGACCAATTTGGTCGCACATGCGACCTTATTTCTCAATGGTGCGACTAAGAAAAATCTGAGGTCGCACCGGTGCGACCAGCCGTTGGAGGGAGAAAAAAGTCTCCGCGACTCTGAAAGTCTCCCTGTGATTCAACAACAGACACACATTAGGCCCATATCGTGGTGTAAACCAATCAGAGATAGTGAAGGGCGGGCCCCCCTCTGATTGGCCGTGGTCCAGATTTTCCTGTACGTATGTGTACCAGAGGTCGCGTTAAACGAAAATTATCTGTTATTGACAGATTTTTTTTTACCAGTGACGGAAAAATCTGAAGACCGTCCGTCCGTCCGTCATTTTGACGGATTACAATGAGGGCAATTTGTAACTCGTTTCCCTTCATTAGAGCGTGATATGCTCGCGAAGGGACGTGCGTGTTTTCACCTGTCATTGTTACCGACTAGACATATGTGATGCGATCTGGGAAAACCCGTCGGATGTCGCGCTGGGACACCTATCAAAGTAAACCACATAACATGAAGAAAGAAAGTGTAGCAATGCACATTTCCCGCCAGTCCTGTGTAAACTACGGCATGCAAAGTTTTTTATACAATGTTTTCGTGAGATGACAGAGCTCCCCGTCTGCAGCACCAGGAGTTATCCGATCGCAAAACATACAAGGGATGATCAAAAGTCCAGACACTATGCACATGATAAACAAGGTAAAACTTACTTCACTGCTTATTAGTTGTTGTCCGTAAAGTTTGCTAGTTTCCTTGTGTAGTGATAATGGCAGAGCTCTCGTAAGTGTGCCCTGCACCATTTTCCTTACTTTCGTTTTATTCAAACGGTTTTGTACAGTATTTTTATAGACTTCAACACTGGGAAATGTTTTTTTATTAAATTGTTATTAGAGTAAGTCTTTTACTACTCTTAAGTGACTTTTACTTGTGATACTGGACTGTTGTGCTTTTATTTTCATCACTTAACTTTAAACCCGTTTTCCTCCAAATTCCGTTCCTGAAAATCCTAGCGCTTCAGCCGACCTCAGCCATAACTTTTGTTACATACACAAGGTATGAGCAAAATAAAAACTGATTTGGAAAGGGCTTGAATATGGTATCAATAACTGTAATATATAAATTTGCACCATGTGTTGGGTTTTCCCAGATCGAATCACATATGTACATAAACATTAAAACATTAAATATATAAATGACTATAAACAACAACGGCTTTATTGGGCATTCAGTTGTATTAAAATACAACAAGTTCCGAGACGCAAGTACAACGTGATGACATCACGGACATACTAATTACCACCTATCGCCACCTTGCACCATAGTGACGGGTAATAATAGATTATGACGGATTTTTTACGAGCCTGTCAGTCAAAATGACGGACAATAAAAAAGTCTAGCGCAACCTCTGGTGTGTACGTGTGAAAATGCGTGTGCTGCAGTCAGACAGAGAGGTGAGGAGCCTATAGGGCCCATCAGTTAAACAGAGTGGATGTAGCGCGGATGATGAGAGAAGATGAAAAGAACGATTGACAACTTTAACATGAATAATGTTAAGTTAAGGCCTGATCCGTCTGAAAATCATAAGCAATGCTCTGACACAGAGCCATCAACCTCCCAGGTTGTCAAGCCCTGGTCCATTTATCTTGAGATGTTTTAAGTTTCATTTCAGTGAAGCACTTTAAGCACCAACACTTTTTCAGTAAGTTACCTTTCCTGTAGAATTGTGCTTCAAATAAAGAACTTTATGTTGACCAGATTGTTAGTTAATCATTTACAAGTCAATTTTGCCTATATGGACAGCGATCTAAAAAAAAGTGAACTGGTAAAACTGCGGTGTTAAATGCGATGCGGTCGAAAATTTGGGTGCACCTAACTTTTGTGCTGGTGCACCTAAGAAAAAAAGTTAGGCGCACCAGTGCAGCCAGTGCAAAAAGTTAGAGCCCTGCTGACAGATGTTTTTTTTCTATGAAAATGTATTTTTATTGTAAAAAAGAAAAAAAATCCATCAGATTTGTCAGAGCTGTGGCCTAGTGTTTAGAACCCACGTTAAAGGCGCGGATCATTTTAAAATGAAAATTCTGTCATCATTAGCCAGGTTTCCAAATTTTGAAATAAAAAACGTTTCCAAAAAAGTTTTTACGCTCACTTGAGGTGGTTTTCTTTTTTTTGCGAAGAAGGGTTAATGCGAATAATGGGAGATGGAAACGCATTTGCCGAATAAATTCCTCCAAAAATTCATGTGACTGCACTATGAGGCGGCGTAACCTGACTAACCAGAGTACTGATTTGTTACACAGCATTTGAAATGTTGTTACGGTCATTCTTAAATGCCTGAGCAAAGTCGTCAAATTATTTCTGTAATTGCCTCCCAGAACTGTCACGACTGCGTTTCCCAAACAGCAGGCATCCACAAAAGCACTGCATTTATTGTGTTTCGTAAGTAATTATATGGAAATTATTAAATTCAGTGGCTTCTCTTACTTTTCTTACTGATATTTAGTGCCAGTTTGTTAGAAAGTGGCGGTTGACTAGCTGGATGGAAACAGTGCTTATTCACAAATGTTTTATGCAATATTCCAATTTTGCACATAAACTAGATTCGCAACTTTGGATGAAAACACGACTATTTACTCACCCTTCATTTCAAACCTGTATGACTTTATTCTGAAGAGCACAAAAGAAGATATTTTGAAGAACGTTGGTAACCAAACAACACTGGACCCAACAAATTTCCACTGGAAACAAAACACATTTCTCAAAATATCCTCTTTTATATTCCACAGAACAGAGAGTCATATACAGGTATTGAATGACATAAGATTACATAAATGATGGTCACTTTTATTTTTGACTGAACTATCCCTTTAAACTGCGGTGCTCATGAGGCCCAACCAAGTTCAGTTCCTGGATCTTTGGCATTTCCTTAACCCCCACCTCCCATCAGTGCCCTCAATAAAATATGGCCAAAGGCTAAAATTAAAAACTGGATTTTAACCTCATCCATGCTATTAATTTTCGGCACCGTTTAAAGAGTGAGCGGCCACTTCAGACTAGTCACTGATCCACGCAAGCTCACAATATCTCCACTAATCCTCAACAGAGACCTTGAAAACAATAAGACTAGAGGCAGCTTTGTTTAGAACACAATTTGTTTCCATTAATTGGCCGCTCATCTCCTGCCGCTTCCTCTCTGCGAATCCCCAATCCCTCGCCTTAATGAGTTAGACGTGTGACAGTTAGACAGAAGTGCAGATCTGAGGAGAGAGAGTAAAAAATGTCTACGGCATTCAGAGCGGTACAATGGAAGCGTGCTGTTAGTGCCATTAGCATTGTTTCAGACGCGGCAAGAGCTGCATGCTAAGAGAACGACGCCAGCGTAGTGGCGTCTGCCGCTGAAAGGGATGATCGATCTCTTTGAGCATCCGTGGCCTACAAGCACAGAGCACCCACAATGCATCTGGCCTGTCCATCAATAAAGAGCTCAGTGAATACATAACAGGTCCCTTGATGGTATATGGCTTAAAAATAATGAGCATTTTCAGTTACACATATATTATTTGTAGGGAAAGAAATACTTGTGCTAACACACTCTCAGACATAAGCAATGTCTATAGGCTTTAAAATATATTGCAATGTTAAAAGGTATGCTTTGGGTTAAGCTTACCCTTATCAGTTTATTCAAGTGTGCTATATATGTATTTTAAACTTAAAAGAGGAAAGTATACTTTCAGTCTACTTCTTATGTACTTCTTAGAAATATACTTTATGTACATCTCAGAAATATACTTAAATGTACTCTTAAGTATACTTGACTTTACGGAGTGAAAAGTTTAAGTATATTTGGCCTATACTTGTACTTAATCTTTTGACTTTTAAGTATACTTGGCTTGTACTTGTGTATATTCTTTTGCTTGGGTAGCCTATTCATTACTTTTCTCAAAGTTAGTGGTGCTCTTATTATTATTCTGTTTTTTTTTTCTGGACAAACCTTTGGTGCATAACAACACTGTTTGTCGTAGACCCATAAATGAGGTATAACATTGAGCATCTTATACAGGAGTGCTGTGCTATGATTTTAAAAGTGATCGTGCATATGATGGCGAAGCTATCGAGCCATGCCCTGTAGCAATCATTTAGAGCACCTATAGAAACCACCTTACAACAGCTTTGCAATGACCCAGAATACCTTAGCAACACCTTAGCAACCACCGAAAAACACTTAAGCAACCAAGTGCCAAGTTTTGGCACAGCAAGTAAACTTTATTTTCTTCAGAGTTTTACATAATCTTCACAATGTCTTATAATTCATTTACATCTTCTAGTTTACACAGTAACAAGTATGACTTGGCTTGGAATAAAATAAATACAAATGTGTGGAACTAAAATGCTTGCTTAAAAAAATTAAGTGCATTTAATTTATTTTGATTTGACATTTTTTCTTGACTTAGTTTAACTAAGCAATGACAACTCTGAATTATAGAACGCGATTAAACTCAACATATTCTTTTAACTGTTCTTACAAGTGTAAGTTACATGTGTGTATTGGCACTGCTCGTGCGCAGTTACACAGTTCAACCTGTAGGTGGAGTCCATCTGAATACTGACGGAGTGAATGAAAGTGAGGAAAAACTGTGAGGTATGTTGGTGCTTTTCTAGCATATTTTTATAGCTGAATTGCTTAATTTTTGACATAACAGTCATGTTAAGTGAGTTCTACGTTAACATTTCATGATAGTACTGTAATATAATTTCTCCACTATGTTGAATTGCAATTAGCAAACTAGCAACTGCTAATTATTTGTAGATGAGTTAATGTTGTTATGGGTATAATATAGACTAGTATGGAGATTAATACTAGGGATGTGCGCTACGAATAATTTGACAGTCGTTTAAATGAAAGTTTTGTAACCATGTAGTCGACTCTAAAACTAAGGATGGCCTAGAAGGCGGTCCAAAAACTTTGCGTAGGGCCTACTATGTAATACATTTTAAAAACTAAAGAATTTAGGCTATTAATCAAACTGTTCATGTCCAATATTTAATGCAGCTAAAACAGTCATAAGTATTCTATTTTCCTTACGTTATGATCATTAATATTTCTGCATTTGCTGATGCGGCATCCCTGACTGGGTCGTTTTAGCGGCTGCCAGAAGTGACGCGATGAGCATTTGTTTGTTTTGGCTGGTCTGTGCCTGGGCTTAAAACATGTAGCCTATACAAAATCCATTTTATTGTCTCCTTTATGTCTGTTTTTCGGACTCTAAAAGTTCAATTAAAATTTAGTAATCAAATTAAATAAAATTTTAGTGAAAGTGTGTCTATTACACTGAAATCATGAAACTTTAACAATTAATTAAAAGCTTAAAAACAAATGTTTCATTATTTGTTCATAGTGATGTTGAATGAAAAAACATTGCTTTTTTAATTATGTCGCAATTTAAGAGCCTACAAGCTATAATTAGGATAGGCCTAGCTATCAACAAACAAGATAGCCAACATTTTATCATGTTTTTATTATTTGTAAAGTAATGTGTGTAAACAAAAAAGCAAATAGAAAGCAAACGACAAAAAGTACAGAACAAACTACAGAACGCATTTGATCTAGCGCAGAGCGAATGAAAAAGCAGAGAATAAAGCATACTGCACATATTAGCTAATTTATAGAACATGCGTAGGCTAAACACTCGAGTCCGCATGTGATTGTTAATATTATTTTGCATGTTCCTGTTGAGGTAATGCAAACATTATGCTCGGATGAAAGTCCGCTCAATGAACAATAACTCCGTCTGAGGAATCTGCGCAAACTCTGCAAGGGCACACAGATAACAGTGCCAAGCGATCATGTTTACTTCATGTTTACGCTTTTTTGTGATAAACATTATAATCAAAGAAATTTCTAAGTTCTGTGAATCTAGAAGCTGAGACATTTTCATATCAGTTTTATTGAGTATGCTCAAGATGCACTCACTGCATTTACAGCTCATTCTGCCATCAAATAACGTCAATCCGTCTTCGAGTTCCATGCATTTTAAATATTAAAATATTGATATTTATTATTAAGTGATTGTTAACATAATGTATGTAGTTCTAAGAATACACCTTGAAGTGTACTTACAAATGTACTACAAGTATTGTATAGAATGTATGCAATGTATAGAATAATGCAATGTAAGTCGCTTTTGATAAAAACGTTTGCCAAATGCATAAAAATGTAAATGTAAATGCAGGAGTAATGATAAGATGAAATGTAAATGCAAGGTTACCTAAAGAAACCTTACATACTTAAAATAAATTAGTAGTTTACCGAGAGTAAACTTTAGGGTGTACTTTTATAAATGACAAATGTGCTACAAGTAATGAACTAGTAAACTACCAGTACACCTACTAGTAAACTACCAGTAAACCTAAAGAAATCCTACAAGTATAAAAACTACTTAACTAATATAGTTTACTGGGAGTAAACTTCAAAGTGTACTTTAACAGACTAAACGTGCTAAAAGTATTGAACTAGTAAACTATCACAGAGTCGGCGCCAGACCACGACTAACAGGGGGGCAAGTGGCTCCCAGTGGGAGGGCACACAATCAGCATCATTAATATAAAAAAGTCAAAACTACCACATTTGTGCAAGGGCACACTTACAACTCGTGCAGGATGCTATTTTCCGTACAAGTGAACAAGAATAACACAAATTAAACAATATTACCACACACAGTCACAACAAAAACAACCGGTTGACAATTCTAACCTATGCTGTGATATAATGCTCCTTCGCACCAAGGCTTGCTAAAAGTAATGAAACACAGGTACCTTTTAAAAAAGCTGAAGGCGCCGCGTGCGAACATTAAACCTCCTTAAAACTGTGTCCTTCCATTCGGTTGTAAATTTTCCTTTTCCAAAACTGAACTAACAGAGCCTTCCGTTTGTGAAGCATCGAGCGTCTGTAACTTTGATAATAGCTAGCGGCTTCCCTCCACATGTATACATACATTGATAAGCTGCATAATGACGCATCATCACAACAACCGGACTAGATTAATCTTTTTTACAAAGTAAACACATAGGCTAGGCTACCATTTTCATTTCCACTTTGTTTAAAATTCTTTAAACGTTAAAACTTTTTATTAATTATTTTCAGTATGTATTACATGAATTTAAAACTGTGTCATGTGGGGGGGGCACAACAACCCTGTGGGGGGGCATGGCCCGCGAGTGCCCCCCCTTGGTGCCGGCCCTGAACTATCAGTATACCAACAAGTTTACTTGGAGTATAGTTGTAGTACAAATGAAAACTTAATTGTAAATTTGTTGTGTACTCAAAAGATTACTACTGTTAAACTTAAAGTACACTTAAAACTTATACTTTTATAAACTAAAAATTGGGCCAATTTAGTCCCAAGCGCTATTCAAATAGTACACTTCCAAGCATACTACTAGTCCATTGATATTAGTATACTTACTACATAAAGTATACTTTAAAATATACTTGAACTTTACTTAAGTATATACTTAAAAAAAAAAGAACTTCAAGTATACTTCTTTTTGATAAGGGTACAGACACAACCATCTACTAAATATGTATTACCTTCACTTTCACTGTCTCTTTCCCTGCCTGCACTGTAAATAGATTTGAATGTATTTTTATAATATTGCATTTTACTAATAGTAGCCTATACTTACTGCCAGTCTCTGCAAGCTGTTCTTACAAAATCATATTTTATATATTCAGAAATATCATTTTATGAGGTACTTTTGGGAAGCATGAACAGACATTTGCTTTTTCTTGACTTAAGCACTTCACTTGCTGATAAGTGAAAAGTGATTAGGCGGAGGTAAGATGTCGTGAAGAGCCATCACTGTGATGGTGGATTCACAGACAAGGGCATAATTGCGAGGAGTCAATGAAGGGCTGTAATTGTGAAATGTTGCTCTTAATTGAAAGAAAAGGAGTGATATTTCCCTCTGCACATCTGATAGTTTCAAAAAGGTGTGAGGAAAACGCATCTTGGTTAGTCACTGCTTGTCAAAAAAACACGCTTACAGAAACCTCTAACATTTTTAGTACATCATCACTTCTCTGTGCTTCACCTTTCTATGAAATTACTAGACATTTTTGTTTTTTTATAATTTTCGTTAGCTGCATTGCAAAAATCCAATATTAAAGTCACTTTATTACAGTAAGGTTTTTAAACTTTAATTTCTACTTTCTTAAAAAAAAACGAAATTTACAAAAAAAAACATTTCGAAATGTAAACCATATAAGAAGTTACAACACAATCTCACAGGAATTCGTAGCTACTTTATGAGGTGGCTAATTCGTATGAATTCTTATTTGTAGGTTTTAATACGATTTACTTTCACGCCAGTGATGTTAGGTTTAGGGATGAGCTTAGCAGAGGGACTTCAGCATTGCTTTTTTCTAATAATCATTTGTTTTTGTACAATTCACGTGGTATGAATTCATACAAATTAGCCACCTCGTAAAATAGTAGTGAATTTCTGTGGTTGGAAGTTCTCGGCCACAAAGCTAAGGCAAGTAAAATAACCCATCCCTAAATCTATTTCCCTTAATATGGTTCTCTTTCATTCAGGTCTATCAGATTTTTTGCCAGCATTATCTCACCTGTCAAGCCTCCTTAACCAATGTCACACGATTTGATATCGGTTAAGGTTTGTAGCACAAATGGTGCTGGCTGGGCTTCGTGAAAAAGTTTAATTTTGGTAAGTGTTGCCAATATTACAGCTGTGAAACTCATCTTAGCAAGCACTACTTAAAACAGAGTGTTTGTGGAATTTCAATGCATTACTGCCTTGCGGGCACTGTAATAAATGAAAGCGTGGTGAAATGACGAGTGGTTCAGCCATTTTACGGTCCTAACATTTTACTCTGCAGAAAAGTAAATGAAGTTTGACCCTAAGCCACAGTAAATCATCCTCATTCCGGAAATGGCCAAGAAGCAACAGCACTTTGTTAAGCCATGACCATGCGGAGTGTTTTATTGATCTGTCTTACCACTTCCTCAATAATCCATTTGCATAAAGAGTGTTTCTGGTTGACATAAATCAGAGAGCTGGATGAGCTCTTCTGACAAGAACACTGTTGTTTTTAGTAGAGCCGGGACATTAATGAGTATATATCTCATGAGGTGCTGTAAAGCAATCAGAGGAACTATAGCTAAGCACATATCCTAAAGAGAGGCAAGCAAGGAATGTAATGCAGCCTTGTAAATAAATACAATCTTATTGTATAATTGAAGGGAATGCAATGGCACATTTTTTGGATGGTCTATGGGGAGTCACATTAAAAGGAATAGAATAGAATGTCAAATGTTTCCAAGGTTTCCAAAAAAAAATCTTTAATTTAGATATTTCCCTCAAAAATGAAAATTCTGTCATTATTTACTCACCCTCGTGTCATTTCAAACCTTTATGACTTTCTTTCTTTCACAGAACACAAAAGAAGATATTTTGAGGAAAGTTTGTAACCGAACAGCACTTGCCCCCATTCACTTCTGTTGTATAGGCACAACACCAATGCAAGTAAATGGGGGCCAGTTAACAACAATTTCTTCAAAATATCTTCTTTTGAGTTCTGCGGAAGAAAGAAAGTCATTCAGGTTTGAAATGACAAGAGGGTGAGTAAATGATGACAGAATTTCATTTTTGGGTGAACTATCCCTTTAAGTAGTTTTTACAAACTTGCCCTACAAAAATACTTGTGTGCATTTTGAGACATAACCACGACAGTGGTGTACTTTAAGAAATGTCAGTGCAAGCTGTTTTCAGTTTAGACAGCTCTAACATTTATTTTAGTCTAGGATAGTCTTAAACCCTGTACGGGAAACCACCCCACTGTGTGCTAAAGTACAAATGAAAGAAAAAAAAACAATTCCATAGTTGGGAAAGATATTATCCAACATGCTGAGAGCAGGGTCTGCTGTCACAGCCTGGGGTATTTCCCGTTGGACTGAGAAAAAGTTAAGGTTGGCCTCTATTGGGTTGAATTAGGACTGCTGAGTGCAGGAAGAGGAAGATTGGTATCTTACCCTGGGGTAACTATAGCGTTGTAGCTGGGCAAGAGGACTGAGAGGCAATGGGGAAATCGTGATTCTCCACACTAACTCCGTTTTGCCCTCTGTGGCCAGCATATAGCATTAATAATACCACCTTATTTCTGTCATGTCAAAACATGAAAGTGTGTCGGGAGGAGATTGATGAGTGTCATAAATCAATGTCTGGAAGTGTACGTGCACAATTGTAGGGTGAATAAATGCCATACACACACACACACACACACGCACACGCACACGCACACACGCACTCACACACACACACACACACACACACACACACACACACACATTGCACTGCATCCTTAAGAATGACCGATCTAAAGACAGATCGAATCTTTGTTGAGAATCTTGAGCCTGTAGCCCAAAGTTTACATTCCTGAAAATCTGCTCTTTGCTGCTCCTAAAAGCCATTTTAACGTGAGCAGTCTTTAGACAGCTATGTGTCAGTTTTCATTAAAATTGCTCCACACATGCATACATTCCAAATTTGTCAAAGAAAAATATTTATGTCAACAAGTGGCAAAGGTATGCCAAGGTATTTTCATTATTTCTCTGCCACATTTACTCTCTCTATTTACTTTTCATTTTAAGATATGCAAAAATTCATTCATTCTTAACTAAGGGTGCTAGAAGAGTCCCACACTATTGGTCTGTATGCAGAAGATAAGATATCTACCGTGTGTGAATACAGCCAGGGAATGAAAGGTCAACCTTGCCACACCACAAGAACAGAAGCAACAGAAATGAAGGTCACCAAGATTAAAATGGCTATTCCTTTCAGAGGGTGACATCTCAACTTTTAATTTGCTGTATTCAATCAGCACCCGCTTATTATCAAAGCAGAACAAAGAGTTGAATCCATTTCAAAGGGCTCGGAAAGGAATTAAACTAGTGCTGTCAACGTTAACGCGTTAACGCATGCGATTAGTTTTTTCAAATTAACGCGTGAGAAAATATTTATCGCAATTAACGCAGCATCCGTTTGTTTTGACATCCTTTGTCTAGCGTTACATTATGTAATCACGCTCTTATTCGTGTACAGGCTTTTAAACCACTTAAGCGAGATTTGAAACAGTTGCTTAAAAGCGTTCAATGAAGATAGACAGCTTCTAAACTGTGGGACGCGGCAAAACGCAACGCGAGGTCCAGTCTGGTGTAAACAGTCACGGGCTAAAGGCTGCGTCGGTGAATCTCTGTCAGACAGCGCATCCGTGTTAAGTTCTCTTTCGTGCTTGAATGGATAAAACCACACAAGATTATGTCAGAAAGCCCGTTTTGTCTAGCATTTTCTTAAGCACAGACTTCAAAGTGTAAAATAAAATCTTAAATGAATGCAAAGTGTTGTGAAAATGGGAGCGCGGTGACGGTCAGATCTGCGTACTGAGACAGCTCTTAAATGGGGCCACGTTCTTAAACGTGCTGCTGTGCCTCCTGTCACTAATGTTAATCAAAGAACAAAATAAAAGAAGAAATCAATGTGATTTTGTAGCTTTAATGAGAATTCTTCTGCATTTAATTTATAATTTAGCATTAATAAAGACTGTAAAGTGTCCTTCAATTCCTGTATGTTTCCTACATGAGCTCTCAATTATACTGTTGAATGGCTATAATTCATGTTAAAATAATCAATTTAATAGAGACATCAGTTACAGTACTAATATCAAAATGCTAGCTTTCATAAAATGATGCTGTTAAAGAAATATGTTGTTCAATTTGAAGATGTTCAATCAATTTGAAAATTTAATTGTGAAATTATTAAAATGTAAAAGTATATTTTAAAATATAATAGTTATGTGCGATTAATCGTGATTAATCACAGAAAAAATGTGTGATTAATCCGATTAATTTTTTAATCGATTGACAGCACTAAATTAAACACATAAATGTGTTTGACGCTTTGAGACTTTTAAGTGGGGACTCCTACTGGCACTAAATATAAAAAATTATGCTTTTGGCTTTCAGTGCTGCTGTGTTTATAGAATAGTTTAACATTCAAAATTGGTCCCATTGGCTTTTGCTTTAAAATTCTGACATTGACAGACCTTTTACATCAAACCCAGTCCATCAAACTCAAATATTGTTACATTGCCTGCAGTTTCTTGAACAACCAATAAAGCTACACGCACATCAAGAACAATCGCAACTCTAATGCATTTAGTAATTAGTGTATCCGTAGATTAAAATGTAGTTTTATTTCCTAAATTCCACACTCAATTCACTATTCTCACGTTTTCTACATCTTAAAGTGATCGTTCACCCCAAAATGAAAATACTGTCATCATTTACTCACCCATTTTAAACCTGTATGACTTTCTTTCTTCTGCAGAACACAAAATAAGATATTTAGAAAAATGTTGGTAAACAAAAACCGTTGGTCCCTGTTCACTTCTATTGTATAGACACAAAACCAATGTCAAAGTCAATGGGAACCAATAGTCTCTGTTTACTCAACTCAACTTTATTTATATAGCGCTTTTTACAATTTTCATTGTTACAAAGCAGCTGTTCATGAGACATTTTGACTATAAGCAAAACAATTAAAGTTGTACCTGTAAAAACAAGAAAAGGTGAAAACACAGAAGACAGAAATACCCACATACAAACGCTCCACACACACAAACGCTATGCACACGTACTAACACACATAGACATAGACACACACACACACAGACTCGCAGACACACGGATGTACACGCACACACACACAGACAAGCACGCGCACACAGACACAGGCAAGCACACGTACACACAGACACGCACGCACAGTGAAAGCACACATTTAAGATAAAGGAGAGAGAAAAACAGGTCAAATATTAAACAGACTATAAATTCCTATATGCAATATTAATTATGTAAAACTTTAAAATTCTAATTCTAAAGCAGCCCCCCGGCCAGGCAAATAGTGCAAAACAGTATGCAAATGGTGGCGAGGAACCCAAAACTCCAATCGAGAAAAAAAACCCATGAGAACCCAGGCCCAACCAGGGGATTCCAGTTCCCCTCTGGCAAAAGCTGCTGCCTCTGCACAAGCTCGACAGTGCTTGCACAACGAGGCTAAATAAAAATAAATAAACTTACTAATAAGGTAAATTATAGATTTAAGATTATCATTTTGTAGTGAAGATGTGTCAAGTTGCTGCGTCCTTCTTTATCCAGCTCTATCATCTCAGCTCTTGTCAGGTCGCCACTTCCCACTCTCAGCTCTACCATCAGGTCAGGCCATGAACTGCATCCTGCTTGCTGTGGTAACCTCGGAACAATAAGCCAAGACAGCTGAGAGTAGAGTACTGTTCTGCACTCTTTGATGCAACAAGTACATCAGTGGTTATTGGAAGTGTTCCTGGTTCCGGTTGATCTAACTAATGAAGCCTAAACCCTCAGAGGATTTATATTATGGAAGTCTAGTGTATGCAAGATTAAAAAGATGCGTCTTTAGTCTAGATTTAAACTGACAGAGTGTGTCTGCCTCCCGGACAGTGCAGGGAAGACTATTCCAAAGTTTAGGCGCTAGATAGGAAAAGGATCTACCACCTGCACTTGATTTTGAAATTCTAGGTATTACCAACTGACAGGACACCTGGGAGCGTAATGCACGTGAAGGACTGTAATACAAGAGGAGTTCACTCAAGTACTGAGGAGCTAAACCATGTAGGGCTTTATAGGTAATAAGCAAGATTTTAAAGTTAACGTGATGCTTTATAGGTAACCAGTGCAAGGTTGACAGAACCAGGCTAATATGGTCATACTTTTTTGTACGTGTAAGAACTCGAGCTGCTGCGTTTTGGACCAGTTGGAGTTTTTGTAATAAGCCTGCAGGGCAACCACCTAACAGTGCATTACAGTAATCTAGTCTTGATGTCATGAATGCATGAATTAACTTTTCTGCATCTGACAGTGACAGCATATGACGTAGTTTAGATATGTTCTTAAAATGGAAAAACGCAATTTTACAGGTGTTGGCGACGTGGCTCTCAAATGACAGATTACTATCGAATAGAGCGCCAAGATTCTTAGCTGACGACGAGGGTTTTATGAAGCAGTATTCTTGGTTGTTACGTATGGCGGTTTTGGGTCCAATAAGTAACACTTCTGTTTTGTCTGTTTAGTTCAGTAATAAAAAATTGTTACTCATCCAGTTTTTTATATCGACTATGCATTCCATTATTCGATGGAACTGCTGTGTTTCATATAAAGTTGAGTATCATCAGCATAACAGTGAAAGCTAATGTTTACCAACATCCTTCAAAATATCTTCTTTTGTACTCTGCAGAAGAAAGAAAGTCATAGATGTTTGAAATTACACGAGGGTGAATAAATGATGACAGAACTTTCATTTTGGGTTGAACTGTCCCTTTAAGATAAGACTGAAGAGGAGACAACCGTCAATCAGTGTTGTGCTAGTATTTCACAAGATCAAGGATAATAAACAATTAACTGCAGCATTCAGTGACCTGTGAAAGGTTAAAGTCAGCAGGGCTTCAGAGGAAAACAGAAAAGGTGCCGGGCCTGCAGTGCTGCCCCTGGCATGTTACTGGAATCTTTGCTAGAAACTGGCCACAAACCAGACAGGCTGACCTCTATTACTGATCACCCTCTACTCCTTTTATACAACTTTCAAAGTCACTGAATCAAAAAATACTCTAATGCGGTTTGTGCTGTGGTAGTGAAACTGGTTGACTAACATCACGGTCAAATCTTTCATAATTTCACTATCAAAACCTGTATGATTTCTGCTTCTAGCAGCTGTACAAAGCATATGGGGACCAGTCCAGATGTTGTTCAGAGCTCATCTTGTGTTGCATGCGAGGAAGAAAAGTTGTTTGCAACAGCATGAGGGTGAGTCAGGGTTGCCAGATTTTCGTAACAAAATCAGTCCAATGGCCAATCAAACCTAGTCCAAAACTAGCCCGAACGACAGACAGACCAAATACCAAAACTCAAAATATACTTCTCCTTCACCTAAAAGACACATTTTACAGTCCCTTTTATGCTTTACGCACAGTTTCTTCTTAAAACTCACTGTACAGTAGCCCAGCAATGAAAATGATAGTTTGTTTCATTGTACCTCGAAATGACTAACAATGAACAAAATCTTTCCAGCTTTAGCTCGCAGAATAGAAAAACAACCTGTGAGTATAAAAGTAGACCAATTCTGAGGTACAACCACAGACTTGGCAACCCTGGTGTTAGTAAAACATAACAAAACTTTCCTTCTTGAGTGTACTATTCCTTTAAAATTCTGCACCCACTACATGCAGATTTTTTAAATATCGCATAAAGTTTCTTGACAGCGAGTTTTTCATCCATAGTATGCAAAAGATGATGTATTTCTGCTGTCAAAATCCTCTAAAACACATTTGACCAAAGGTTATAACATTGGCACACTGTTTGAATTTCCTTCAACATGAATGACATTCTTAGCAAGAAAAGATTACAGTGATGCTGCCTGCCCTCTCCGCACATCTCCCTCGGCTGGTTTTCCATTCGGATGCTTCTCTAATTGATGAGGTTTCACTGACTTGCCTCCTGCTGCAGGCTTGTAGGACCTCCGGCCTTTTAAACAGTCTGTGAATGCAGTTTAAAGGCATCTCTTGGTGAAAATTAAGAGCATTAGCAATGGCAAAGAGCGCAGGGCCATGACTCTCAACAACAGATGGACAGAAGGAGACATTTTTAGCTTCATCACTCCACGCAAAGAAATTAGTCTGGGTCTCTGGAAGCTTGCTGACGCTCGTAATTTACTAAATCCATTTTAAGCACATTAATGCCACGCATTTAAGATGGCAACATCTGGTTCTGTGTTAATTACATAGGGATCAAATGATGCAACGGCCGTGCCGGTTGAGCAGGGCTGGATAACCAGGAATGGTAGAAAGTAAGGCACTGCATGACCACTTGTGTGCCCTATTATGAAAAATCGCTATTATGTAGACATGACAAAAGAAGAAAATAATTTCAGAATTATGGCTAACATGCTTTGTTTTAATAGTTCTTCTTTGTGTTATCTTAAACACAGCACATGTTGAACATTTAAACTTTACTGAAAAATGAAAAGACGCAGGATTTAGACAATATAAAGTACAAGCTATTGTAGATTAGAAAAAGTTCTGTCTGGTTTTTGCTTTGTCTAATTGTGAAGTTTTCCACCTGTAAGAGTCTCTTTGTTACAGTGTGATGTACAACTTGAATTTTGAAGCATATATACTATATTTTTCAAATGATCCTGCTGCTAATATGTGTTAGTTTTCCATCATTCAGATTTATATAATAAACTATACAGGTCTATGATGTCAGCTCTCCGTCTCTCTATATAAGCCGTTGGCCCGTTGAATAATTGAAGACCTGAATAAGATATGTGTAAACCGCAGTGTGAATATCATATTTATATCTACATTGTTGTGTATTAATATATGCATTTTTAAAGATTATGGAAATACAACTTCGAGTACATCTTAAAAACACGACAGGTGCCTTTATCATCTGAAAAGGATCAAAAAATGGACTTCTTGTTGTGCATGTTTTAAATGTGACCTCAGGAGAGATACACCGTTCATGCTGTGGTATGTCTGGGTGAACATTGTATTTCTGTGTCATTTTAAAGACAATGCAGAATTCATCTGGCATTTGAACACATGCATGTAATTTCCATGGCATTTCAGAGACAAGCACCGCTTTGTATTTCAGTACAGAAAATATAGTCTTTTATTTCAGATTATATTAAAGAACATTGCAAAGCTTTTTCCCTTTAAAGGCGCAGTTTTTGATTTACAGCGGCCACTAGCGTTGTATTATAGATTTGCAACAAATCGCTCAGTCCAAACACGACGATGGCCACCATAGTACAAAAATCGTTCTCATGTTGACGCAAGGAAGAGATCATGCGGGCATTAGAAAGACTGTAGAAAGAGCGATGTCTTATTTATTGCATAAAATTAAAGGTCTGTGGATTTTAAGTATAAAAAGCAGGATAAAAGTCAGGCAGGAGCTAGGACCTGCGCTAATATTATAAAGCCTTTCCAGCAGAGACGCGTTAGGACCCGCGGTACTAAGGCTTTTAGCAGAGATACTCATAGATATTTATGGAGATACAGTACTTTCCAGCAGAGAGTCGTTGGAGAGAAAGATTGTCTTAAAAAAAACCCAGAGGAGGTTGCTTTGATTCGGATAAGTATGTGCGTAACATTGGTTTTTCTGTTTGTTAGAACCAAGATATGTTGTTGTTGTTGTTCTAATACTAGCTGTGTGACGGAGCAGTTTTGAGCGTCGTTGTTTATCTGGAACTGCTTTAATATTGTACTCGTCCAGATACTGGAGAGAGAGAGAGCAAGAGCGAATTGGCGCTAAAACTGTAGAGAGCGCGCATTTTACTCTCTTACTCAATGATAAATACATTTACATTTAATCCGCGGGTCAAATGTGTTGCGAACCGTAGCGTATGATCCGTACGGATCACGGATCATCCGCGATCCGTTTCACCACTATACCGCAGCGGAAAGGAAGAGGAAACGCGCGTTGTAGAGTTGTTTGTCTGTTTAGGGCTGCTGTACAAAACATGGCGGTGAATTCAATGTATGTAGGCCCGCTCCGTATGTAGATATAAACAGCTTATTCTAAGGTATTAGAAACATAACGGTTCATTATGTAAGGTCTTTATACACCTCTGAAGAAATAGTTTTGTATATTATATTGCATTTCTGTCAATACATCCTGCTAAAAACCTTGTATTGTTCCTTTAATAGCAGAGTATAATATCTAATTAAGATCACTTTGAGATACACCGCTAACATAATGGGATATTCCATTTTAGGGTATAGTAAAATTTTGGATCATTACAGAATTACCTTTCTGCAAAAGCTTGAGGTTGTGCTTCGTACGCTGGGAGGAAACACGATCTCAGCAAATCTAACTTGATCTGACAATACTTTCGCTATTATAAATGGTTCATTGAAAACGATGGGCCTGAATCTCAAGTCTAATTCAGTGAGCGTAAAATTGCTGGTCATTCATCCATCTTACTAAGCCTCGGAGAGAACATAATATCTCATAGTGCTGACTTTGCTCAAAGTCTGTTAACCACATCTTAAAGGGGCTATAGGTGTTTACTGGCCAGCATCAGATCCTCTAACACCTATATATCTGTCTCCTCATTCCTCACTTCTTTTTATAAATATCACTCTGCAGCTCAACATCAAAACAAAGATCATTCCTTGCAACTCTGGCTTCAAAAAACAACAACAAAAAAGAGTTGGACATCACATGGATCCAAAAATCAACCTTTGAGGAAACGCAATCTGTATGTTTGTGCTAAAAAAAAAGAGGTAGGTTTATGATATAAAATAAAGGGCAAAAACAGCCAGGCTCTTGTCTACTACAAACAGTGACTTATAAAAGAAACTTTGCAGTAGCAACTTCTAACATTGCACAACCAAAGTCGCTGTAATTCGTATCCCTTCTGAGGTTTCTGTCCAGTGTTGCCAGATTGGAAATGTACAACTATCGTACCAGAAGCTCAAAACTATCGTATTTGGAAGTAAATTATCATACACGAGTCAAACATATTGAATACAGCTATTTATTTAGACAAACAATTTTTGACAGGACCGGCAGAAGGCTTTGGTGTCATTTCCTGAAACAGGTCTTAGCCATCTTGCAAAACTGGAGTCCTTTTCCCACTCCGTTCTGTATGTTTTCTGTCTGTGCTTACTTATAGGCTGCTCCATAGACTCTGCCTTCCTCTTCGCCTTCCCTCTTTCTTCATCTTCCTTTCCAGGACTGACCTGGAAAGCTGCAGCGGGCCGGGAACGTTAACTTGTGCGCGGGAATGCTAACTTGTGCGCATGATTAGCTGAAAAGACGTTGCGTGAGGCATGCGTAACTACACCTTTAAGTTCTTCTCATTATCATGCGGTAGACGTAGGATCCACAGCTAGATCAATGAGTATAGAAGCCATATGATTACAATGCAACAACCATCATTTGAAGTGTCACAAAATTCTAAAATTATTGTACATTATGGGATTTTATGGGATATTATGGGATTTTATGGGATATGGGACATACAGAGGTCAAAATTATTGTACAAAAGCGATAATTATGGTACGTCTGGCAACGTTTCTGTCAATCCTCTGCAATCTTTTGAATTGCATGTTTGAATGAAGCAACACACAATGTAGCTACAACCAAAATACATGGACAATTGAGTTTGTCAGCAACGTAATGTGGCATTTTGATTATGATATGTGGGTATTTTTAATCACAGTACTGTGTAAAATATACACACCGATTACTACAAACTTGGCACTGTAAAATATAACATGCGTCGCTATACAAAAGTAATATTTTTCTATCAATTCATTCAAGATTACAGGACTTTTATTTTGACGAGTTGTCCTGAAGCGCTTTGGTCAGTGTTGTGGCTGTTTTTTTAAATATGATATACAAGTAAATAACTTTGAACTCTTTTCTGCAGTTTGATACTGGCGTTGGTTCATATCACGATTTGAATGTGATTGTCTGTTCAGTGCTAGTTTTGAATAGTTCATTCAAAATATGGCAAAATCGTGACATTCCGCTCTATACAGTAAATTTAGTTTGCTGCCTGGCCTCCGTACGCATTTTGCGCAACGCGAAAATCATAGGGCCCTACAGCACTTATTGCCAGCGTGCGCTTGTTTTTTAAGAGTTTAGCATACAATACAGAACAGCGCGGTCTAGAAATAACGTAATTAACTGTATACGATTACATACGAAAAGCATTGCCTTCATTGCTGTTGCACAACAAGTCGAGATGAGTCTATTACGAGAACACGTACGTTACTCCACGGGTGCAGATAACGTTAGATACGCCAGCCAGGTAAGCAAAAAAAACTCCACTGCCAAATTGATAGAGAACTGGGATTGGATGGTAATTTTGCTCTACAAAGTATACCATGACGTGATTGTGGCATGACGGAAGATTATTCTGTCACTCAGCAATAAAGAAGGAAAGGTGAACTAGGTACAAAACACATTTTAAATCGGGGCATTAAAAACGATCTGAAATATGGTACTATCTCTGGAAAAAAATGAATATATTTGTGAAGCAAATAAGCCTATAGAATGTGGGATGTTATAGAAAGTAAAAACTATTTTCCTGTTTTTACACGCTGTTTTTAAGTGAGTTTTGTACAGTAAGCCACACTGTTTATAATGTTCTCATGCACTTTTTTTATCAGGTACAGTTATTTTATTGTAATTTGATTAAATTTGGCCAGAGAATCAACGTAAAGAACTGAGGTAATTCTGAGGTAAGTTTTTAACAGCATGTAAGAAATGTTAGCTTCAAATCCTTGCCAGCTATTAGCAATTTATTGAGAGCTAAGGCGTATTAAAAATAATCCTTGCTTCTAGTAATAATCTATGCTTTCCACATATAAAACTGTTTGTGAATTAATTTAGTGCTTTTACAGTTTGACAAAAAATGTAAACTACAAGGTCTTTGAAAATGTTTCACTCTGAGTTTCGAGTTATTATCCTTAGATTGTCTACACGTGGCTTTTGTGGATCTAGAGTCGAACTAGGACAGTTTTTATATACTTTTTTCGTACAGATGTTTTATGCAAATAAATTACTGATCAGAAAAGTGGTTTTGCAAACTATATTTCAAGTGTTCTGTAAAGGCTTTGTGAGGAACAGACTGAAATTGAATTTTAAATAAATGAATTTTAAATAAATGTCCTTCACTGCAGCACTCAAATCTCATTCATAATGTGTGCTATCAAAATTGCAATTAAAGTAATAAATAATCCATATAAAGTATAACATCTTGAATATTACAATTTTAGAGATACAACTTGATAGCGATAAAGCTTTCCTGTAGCTCAGTGGTAAGAGCATGGCGCTAACAACGGCAAGGTCGTGGGTTCAATATCAGGGGATTGCACATACTTGGAAACAAAGGTATAGGATAATGCAATGTAAGTCGCTTTGGATGAAAGCGTCTGCCAAATGCATAAATGTAAATGTAATTTTACAAGTGTGCCGTTTTATTTTGTTTCAGTGTGGCACTTTAAGTACAGCATCTCCAAAAACAATACTACAGTCTACAAAGCCTATAATGTCTGACTGTGTGTAGCAAACAACCTTTGTAGACCAATTAAAAGATAGATTTATTAGTATCTTAGGGATGTTAAATTAGTTCATCTGATATTGTAAACTGTACTGAGGGGTGAAAATGATTGCGCCACAGAGATGGACAGATCTTAAAGAGCTTGTATTGTGGCTACAGAGACTCAAGCGTTCTATGAGGGAAGAAGTGGTGAGTGACAAGAATGATAAGAGATTTCAGAAACATTCAATAGAAAATGTAAAAAATGTGGCTGATAAAAATGACCTCATGCTGCAGCGGTTCCATTTTTGAAAGGTACAGAGAAGAGCATGATAATTAAAAGCAATCTCTGTGAGGGAGAAATGTCACCATAATTGGTGTGTTACACTGCCAACATCTTTTTATTTGCCCTTCATAGTTAATTAGGTCTAATTATATGTGGTAAAATGTAACTTTAAAATTATACTTTTAAGCCTGAAACGTCAGCTCTGCACAGAATAAAACATCACAAGTGTCAAAAGCAATTCTTAAAAGGATTATATGCGTTCAAGCTGGTTTGCCTATTTGCGTGTGGTGCGTGAACACGAGATGCATATGTCTATACTCCGATGGATTTGCACATAGTGGTCCATGTGATGCAGAATACTGTCTTAAAAGTAGCCATTCGAGTTTCACGTGACAGCTAGGTCACTACAAATTGACATATTCAGCTGAGTGTTTAATGGACACTTCATATTTTTTCAATAAATAATAATCCAAATATGTTTTAAAAGGTTCTCGCAAATATAATTTGAAAATGAGTTCATACTTCTGGCCACTCAACAGCTCCATGTCACTGTTGTTACGAGTACGTTTCTGTTCTGAACACGTGCTAGGATCAATGGATAGACAGTGAATGAGACTATAAGATGGTGCTTTGGGCTGCAGATGCTCTGTGCAGGCTTGCTAATGGCTTATTGATGAATGTGTCTCCTTTTCAGGCTCAGCTCTCTGGCTGTGCGTCTGAGCTGCGGCCGTTAGGACGCAAGGCCGTTGACGTCTGACATGCCGAGAATGAGTTCAACGTCTTACAGAAGCAATGTGGTGTGAAATTATGCAACACATTAAGAGTACGCAAGAGTACTGCAGAAGTCACGAAGCAGTCGGACTTGTCAGGGCGCAAGTATCGTATTGGTGGACGGAAATATTATGAAAGTATATTGTTATCACTTTGAAACTGGCAAAAGCAGATGTAGTGCTTCTGAAGGCAGTTCTTTGAAGTCACTGCTGCTATAAAGGTCCAAATTAGTACTTGAAAACTTAAGTCACATTTAAAACATTTTGAATATCGGTGGTTATAAAAACATCTATAAAGCCATTTTTCAGAGGTCTAAAGTATAGGCTACTTGAGTATTTTTTTATCAATGTAACCTAGTATGAGTATGTATACTATATGTTTTTTGAGTATGATTTTTCTCAAGGATCAAGTATCTTTACTTTATCAGAGTGTTTTTACTTCGTTTTTACCTCCATACATTGTAAAGCATAGCATACATCATACTTTTTACTCAACTACACTTGAAAAAAACTGTACATGTCAGTTTTTACATTAAAAAAGTCATAGTAGTTTCTTACTTTTACTAAAGTATTTTACTCAAAAATGTATAGTAGATTTTTAATGTACTTAAGTATTAAAGGTAAAAACACATAAAATGTATTTTCTGAAATGTAGTGGAATAAAAAAATATAATATATGCTTTATAATATAGTGAAATAAAGTGTTCCCAAAGTTCCCAAAGAGTGAACATATTCAAGTACTCTACACCTCTGCCATTTTTAAGGAATGATGACTTCAGTGTTACATTAATAATCTACAATAAAGTATTTTATGTCTTTACAGTTATAATTGTAATATTCTATGTTGTTTAATTCAATGGTTCTCAACTGTTTTGTTACAGTATCGCAGAAACAAGTACATTGAGTTCCATATCATAAAGACTTTGCAACATTTGGAACTTTCAGTCCAGCTCCTACTCTCTTGCCCTTTTCATACTTGATCAAAATACTCTCTTGCTCTTTTCATACTTTATAAAAAACAAATTGATCACCATCTTGATATTTTAAGGAATTTCCATCTAAATCAATGATTTTTACTTTGTTCTTGTCACGAGTGCGTGGTGGAAGAACCCAAGCGCAGGCAGCAGCGGTGGTGGTGAAGGGGTTAACAGATATTTATTAATTAACAGAAACAATACACCCACGAGGGGGTAACGAGGACACGACTAATATACAGCATATGAAAACTGAAAACAAAACACCTCCGTCGATGGGGCAAAAACAAAGGAGACAGGATAACTAAAAACTACTTACAAACACACTAAAACACAGGGTGGTAAATAATAAAGTTCCAGACACTGATAGGGAATCCACAGGGAAGACTAGCACACCGGACACGGAATACAAGGCAAGGTTAACAGGAACAGGTACAGGTACAGGTACAGGTACAGGTACAGGTATAGGTACAATGAATACAACGGACGAGCAACAAGACAATGAAACATGAGGACTATATAAAGGGAACACAAATGAAGGAAGATAACGAGGGGCAGGTGAAAAACATAAGACATGGCAGGGAGGCAATACAGGAAACGAGAGGGGCGGGGCCAATGACAAGACACAAGAAAGCACATGGGATGTCAAAGGTAAACAACCCATGTCTTTCTCACACTAAACATAAGGGATCTGTCCCGATCCTCCCACACGACTAGAAAATCATGAACAAGAAGGCAGGACCGTGACAGTTCTTTTGAGTTTTGGGCCATATCGAGTCCAACTTGTAGGAAGGTGCTCTAGCATGTATTCTGTTTCATGGTTCTGTGCTCCAGGCAAACACAGGTAGAGAAGTTCTTAGGTAGACTTATATGTAGGAAGCCTTAATCATCCACCTCTCTCTCTCTCTCTCTCTCTCTCTCTCTCTCTCTCTCTCTCTCTCTCTCTCTCTCTCTCTCTCTCTCTCTCTCTCTCTCTCTCTCTCTCTCTCTCTCTCTCTCTCTCTCTCTCTCTCTCTCTCTCTCTCTCTCTCTCTCTCTCTCTCTCTCTCTCTCACACACACTTTCACTTTCTCTATTTCACAGTATATATACAGTATGGAGAGAGAGAGTCACTCATTTCATATCTACCCTGTCTGTGAGCCTCTTTTATGTGACTTGTATGCAGAGCATTTGACTGTGACAAAGTATTCATTTCAGTTATAATCATTAATGATGTTATCTAGAGAGTTACAAAGTGTTTTGTCTGTCAGGGGCAGAAGAGCTTGAAATTGTGATGCTTTGCTGTTCATCACAGAGCTTTTGTAAGCATAATAACCTTATTGAGAAAACAACTGTTAAATCTACTACGTCCTAACCTGCGGTTGCCTCAGTCTATTTCAATTAGATTATACAGGACATTATGAAAGTAAAACTAGTATTGCCAAATATCTTTAAATAAAAATTAATAGTGTTCATTATTTTGTTATTTGAGAGTATAATGATTAAAGTTGAAAGAACAAATTGCATGTGTTCTAAGAAACATATCATCATAAAATACAGTCAGAACATGTTTTTAATAAAAAAGTCATGCCATTGGAAATTCACAAAGACTTACCACTTGAAATTACTGTAGATCAGAGAATGTCTATGAAACAGAATGACAATAAATCGAACACAGATTTGTTTCAGATGCATTCAACTTGGATTAGGTTCTAAAAAGGCTGAGGGTATTCAGCTGACTGGAGTAGAGGTCAGCAGCCTTGAGGACACATTAAACATTCTTATAGAGTCAAAGGTGAGAATAGTCTTCTCAGTTCAGACTCAGCTGCAAAACTTGCATCATGGGAATAAGAAAAAGTATTATTATCGTGGTGTTAGATGATGGTCTGAATTTATCATAACTTTCTTTTATTCTTGATGCTGTAAAAAATATTAATTTATACTTCATAGATCCTTATTGTAAAATGTTTCCAAAAAATGTATCTGTATTGCAATAATGCATAAATGAACAAAAATACTTATGTGTTCCACCTATTGAGACTTGTTACATATGAGAGCTTGGGTTAACATCTTAGCAATTTTGTAGGTCTTCACTTTTAGTACATTATGCTGTAGATTTTATTCACTGGTTATGAAATCGATATTTGACCAAATTTATACTCTCAGATTGTTGCTGCTCTCTCTATCTGTTTTGTATGTAATGCCATGGCTCAGTTCTCCACATGCTAATGCAACAGCCTCTTTCCATGTCAGTGCCTGCAACATCTCTTTAGGTAAACAAACACTAAGCTCCTGGTAAACAGAACCACAGCCATGCTTTATCTAAACATACACCATGCTTCTGCTCTAGGATTTTATTCTCTCTACAGACTATGCAAGATAAAAAAAAATAAGGTCACACACAATTTTCTTGCCACCTGTTTTATTGTGTACATTGTTTAATCTAATTGGTTCTTGCTGTCATGTTACTAAAATTATTAGTGCACCAGTAGTTTGTCAATGTATGTATTTAAATATCAGTGGTCTATTGGGTTATATATATACACACACACACACATATATATATATATATATATATATATATATATATTATTTTGCTAAAAGTGGGGATATTAAAATAAAAGAAATCTGTTTGCAGTGCTCTATACAGAACATTGCCATCCTATGACACATTTGACTGGGTCTGCTACTTCGGTCTGAGATAATTGTAACATTTTTGTAACAATTCAGTTCTTGAATTTGAATTGAGATTGCAAACAGGAAGCTGAATTGCAATTCAAATTCAAATAGCAGGAAGTAGAATTGTAATTCCATAAAATTCAAAGAAATTCATGATACATAATTAAGGTGTATTTAACAATGAAGCTGTATTATTACATATGATTACAACATGAATTTCATACATATATTATTGTATGGACTTTATGTGCACAATACTTTATTATAGTAAATAGGCCTATTTTTTAGGCCTATACACAATAGGCCTACCACAAATTAACATTAAAAACTATAAAACAGATCATTAAAATTGTAATAACTTTCAAATTGTGGAAAATGATAGGATAGCACTTCATTTCCCAGAATACCTTGCTGTATCCAAGTCTTCAAAATGGTTGACCAAACATTTGAGGAACTGTTGACCATTAGATGCAACAACGTTACCCTGTAAAGTACTTTAATAATTGCATTTATGAAAACATTGTTTCATTTGATCACTTTGAAATGAAGATATTGCTAATTATTCAACATTAAGGGAATGTATGCTTAATGGTAGTGTCTGTACTTCATTAGGAAGAAAAATGTATGTTAAAAGTATCACATTCTCACTGATATGTGATAAGAATGAATTTCTCTGAATTGCAATGAATTCAATTCCACTTCCTGTAATTCCAATTCAAATTCAATTCAACATCCTGTAGGGTGGAGTCAATTCAAATTCATTTATTTAATTGAATTAAATTCTGAATTTTGCACAGCCCTGGTATAGGCTACTCTTTTAGTATTTGTATGACGCTTTATCATTCTTGAAGCTTGGCGTAGAAATCATCACCCCCCTTCTTTATCACTGAGTGTGTGTGTGTGTGTGTGTGTGTGTGTGTGTGTGTGTGTGTGTGTGTGTGTGTGTGTGTTGTGTGCGTGTGCGTGCGCATCCGTGTGTGTGTGTGTCTCTATGTCTATGTGTGTTAGTACGTGTGCATATTGTGTGTGTGGAGTGTTTTGTATGTGGGTATGTCTGTCTTCTGTGTCTTCAACCTTTTCTTGTTTTTGCAGGTACAACTTTAATTATTTTGCTTATAGTCAATATGTCTCATGTACAGCTGCTTTGTAACAATGAAAATTGTAAAAGCGCTATATAAATAAAGTTGAGTTGAGTTCTTTATATGGAAAGCAGTTTTAGTGAAGCAGTTGATTTTGTGTTAAAGAAGGAAATTGATGTGTTTGTATTCACTCAAGGTTCTACCCTAATTTCTCATGAAAGAAAGTTTTGTATTTTCCCCTCACACGAAGTGTATCTAAGGGAACAGATTTATGAATGCGGGTTGAAGTAATGACCCAACTGGATGGAAGTCTCTGGAGGGTTTTAAGTTACCTTACATTCCAGGTATCGGACCCTCTGCTAAAATAAGTTTAAGATAAACAACCCAAAGGGCATGGGAAATTGACCAAAACACTCTGAGAGGAACAGAAAGTAATAAGTGAGTTTTAATAATCACTCCAGCCCTGTGAAAACTTATATACCAATTTTTAGATTTTGGTTTCTGTGCCAACTGTATATGCTCTTGTCACATGTTTGTCACACAATATCATTAACCCATGCCTATATGGCCTGTAATACTTGCAAATCAGAAAGCAAGGATTAGTTAACACCAATGTTGTTCCAGAAAAAAAACCATGTCCTGCTGTTATTTGATTTCATTGATCTCTGTCTGTTATTGCTGAAATGAGAGGGTGCACACTATCAAAAATGAAGGTGCTGTAAACAGTTGTTCGCGGTCATGCATTATAAGAACAATTCAGTCAAAGTTTATGACTCATCATCAGGATACAATTTAAGTAAAAAATGCAATTCAAAAGTATGCATCCCTTTTCCTCTTGACAGAATGCAAGTTTGGGTAAAACCTGATGGTCCCAGTTATCCCACCATGATCTCAGAAGGTTCCAGTGAGCATCCTGTGAGTTTAAATTTTAAATTGGCTTACGTTTAATTTAATTTAATAAATCTTAAAAAATCCCAGATTTTGATGCTGCTTAACGATCAATAGTGAACTAATGATGGGTATTGGTTTCTACCCGCCGGGATGCGCTGCTGCTGGTAGGTTGGTCTGGTTCGGCGCATTTGAAAGAGTGGTGCATTGAGGCAGCTCCTTTCTGTTCTTCAACACATTCCGATTGTGGCAGACAGTGAGCGAGTAAGCAGCGAACGAGCGTGTGCGCGCCAGCGACTGACAAGCACGGAGAGACAGAACCGGGAACGAGTGCCGCTTTTCTCCTAAACAGCGTCCGTTCAACTCACTTCGAGCACTGGCCGCTGTCCACCAGGACCTCGTGAAAATGATTCGGACCGTCATCTGTTTCCTCGGATTGCTCGTCGGTGGCAGTCAAGGTATGCACGAACGATTCTGAACGTGAAAACGAGAAGTGTGAGAAAATAGACTTGGATTGCGTTGAAGGGGTCTATCTGAATGAGGGGGACGTAGGGGCGGATTTGTTGTGCGGTGCTTTGTAGTTTGGGCACGTATCTTAGGAGAAAACATTTCTTTTGATAGATTAATCTTAGATTTGATTACGAGCTCAAAGCCTCTAAATTTGCACTTGTTATCATGGATTTATGTGGGGCTTGAGAAATGACGGCGAAGTCTTGCATACGCTTGTAGAGGTGTATTGGAGGAGATCTAGCTTTTGTTAATTTATATTGATTTCAAGTAACTTTTTTATAAAAAATGTCTATTAAATGGCAGTCTCTTTAATGCAATTAACTAAAATACGTACATATTATGGACATTTTCGTATTTTATTGATAAAAACGCCTTTTACTATCTGGTATTTGAAATGATTAATCTTGAAATTATAGTTGCTTGATAAATGCAGAATTCCAAAGATAAATGTCACGTTTAAGGGAGATATCAGCACCATCATGGGATAAACATAAACACGTCAGTGGATGTATGTTGTTGAAAGCCCTGCTCCACTGACTCATTTGAACTTGATCATGAACTGTTAAAGTTCGCGCAGGGCGGTGTGTGCGAATGCGCTTGCAGCTGGTGCTTCCCGCTCGACGGCAGGTGGGGGTAGAGCGCTGTGTATTAACCCGTTTAGAGGTGCGATCGCCATCATAGGAGTGGCGAGATGTTCAGAGAAGCAACGGAATTCGTTTGGTGGTCAGTTATTTAATTGAAGAACTTTCCACCTATCACATTGTTCTTTGACCGGTCCAGGCGAACCTCATTGTTTACGTTTTAGAGGCTAGCTGACTAGCTAGTCAACACTGACTTTAGAAGCTGTAACGTTACATTGAAGTGCTTGTTATTGAAAACAATAGAAACCACCACAGAAATTCAAATGGTTGATGAGAACACCATTCAATTCTACTGGAATGAGGTCCAAAAACATTACACAAAGAAATTTAAAAATGGTTTTGGTAAACAGCTGATGGCTCATTGGCATTTCTAATGGAAACCATCACATTAGCTTGTTCAACAGGGTAGCCACTGTCTAAAATAATTCATAGCAAATAAATGTAAAGTTTATGTCACATACACAATGCATATGTTGGTACAAAGGCTTTGGAATATGTTGCATGTAGGCCTATAGGTGTGTAAAGACCCCAAGAAGAAAAGAGAATATAGATTATATGGTAGATGGATTATAGAATATATAGGCTTAATATTGTTTACATTGTTTGAAGGATACCGTATAGTAAAATGATTTTGGAGAAGCCAATTTTTGGTGACTGGTAAATTGGACGTAATTGTTATTGTGGTTATAAAGCAAAAGAACTACCCTGCTCAAAACCATACTGTTTTAAAGTAATAAACATTTGTTTTGGTTCAGCATCTTCCCAACACCTTGTGTGACTTTATAAAGAATCTGTACGTCAACTGCATATAATATGAGCTCATACTGTATGTTAGGATGTCTGCCTGAGGCTCTTTTCTAGAATATCCACATTCAGCTTTGCTAATTAGTGCTTCTCTTGTTTCTGTGAAGTGTCTGTGACTGACAGCTGCTCTGAACCTTGGCTTGTTCATCAGTTTATCATCACTGAAATCTCTTGATGATATACGCTTGTTAGAGTGAGCGTGTGATGGCAGTTAAGGTGTAATTTACCTTAGCGTTCTCTCAGGAATTTCATCGCTATGTTACAGATCAGTTGGATCCACCTGCTGCATGGATTGCTTGGATAAAGCGGTGAGCTCTGGTAGTCTCGAAAATGTTTAGATGACTTAGCGCTCTATATGGCTTAGTTTTTTATGATACGGGCTGGTTGGATCGTCTTCAGAGAAGGAGAACAATTTGCTGTGCTGATATCCATTAGCACTCTAGCTCTTGGCTCGCCGTTCTTTGTTATTATAGGTTGGCACATGGCAGTGTTTGTGTGTAAGTCTACTTCCACGGAGGCTACTGGTGATAAATGTGTGCAGTGCTGGTCTCGGTGGACATAGTCCTTTGAGGTGTTAAGTACCGTAATTATTCCTCCAAATCTCCAAACGAATGCTAACATTGGAGCGTTAATAGATGTATGGCCTGGAATTATGTGCTGTGTGTGTAGTGGTGGATCAGAAAGCCGTAACATGCTCTCTGTGGATGTGTCTGTGTGATACGGTGGAACATGAGTGGAATGAAAATGTGCGTGTGTGTGTGTGTTAAAGAGTACATTCCTCGAGATCATAAAAAATACATTTCATGAAGTGTTTAATTTTGCCGTGTTTGAATGTAAGCAATCTGCCAAGTTGTAAATCCGAAGGTGAACGAATAACAAAGTTATTAGCTTATAAAAAAGGTAATCGACTCTGAATCACGCGAACAAGCCATGACCTGTCCGAATCTTTAACCACAATGTATCTACGTCACTAGAATAATCCCCGCCTACTGACTGCGAAAACTTAACTCTCTCCTCCCCAAACACTGTACTAGCTCGTTCGTGACGTGTGCATCATGTCTAAGAGAAGCTGTGTTCTATGTAGTGAAACTAAGTCAGTCTTATTTTCACTACCAAAGGAAGAACTTCTGAGGAAAAAATGGTTACTATTTATTTTTCAAACGACACCAAAGGAGTATAAACCGAACGTTTTACTTTGCGCGCGTCATTTTACCGAAGATTGCTTCATCAATCTTGGCGCCTTTACTGCAGGATACATTAAACGTCTTTCCTTAAAAGATGTTGCAATACCAACTTTATTTGGACCTGTAAGCTCCACCGAATCACAACCTGTAAGTGTGACTCTTTATTTTTGTCTTTACTTAAAATTAAATTTGTGTGACGTTATCTCATGTCTGTGTTTAGCTAACGTTACCGTTATTTTTGGGGTTGTTACTGTTTGTTTACCTAACGTTAGCTATAAACTCGTTGCGCTAATGTAAGTGTTCAACCATATTAACTCGCAAAGTCTTTATTTCAAGAACTGCGTGGTGTACTATAGTTATAATAACATCTGAAGATACGAACACCGTACACTGTATGCCGTGATAACTAACTGTTACAAGAGAAGTGTCTAAAACAGTCCTTTTTCTTACTGGCATCTGTATAAGGATTAAAGAATGATTCGTCAGACTCGGGCTCGAACTGGTAAGGTAAAATCGACGCCATCTCTCTCTATACACTGTTAATATCCAACCACCTGCAAACCGTAATACAGCAGTAATGATAGGCGGTCCATTTGCGACACATGCTGAACGCGTTTGACCAATCACAGCAGACTAGACCATTTGACCAATCACAGCAGACTAGACCATCTGACCAATCACAGCAGACTACACTATCTGACCAATCAGATCAGACTACGCTGGCGGAAAGGCGGAGATTACACAGATGAATCGCGGAACGAATCATTTGAGAGTCAGTCAAGAAGTAAGGTAATAAAAACTGCTTATTATTACGAAATAATAGTATTTTTACATCATGTATGTACATAAACTTGTTGTCGGACACTCCATAAACCAAAATAAGCCCTTAAAAATATTGAGGAATGTACTCTTTAANGTTTTCTTATTCTATACGGGAATTTAACAAGTACAGTTAATGTAGCTCGATATTTTAAACATAACTTTGTAAATTAAGCACATGACCCAGGTTGTAACAGATTGTCAGTTCTCCTTTTAATTATAAAATCGCTTAACGCAATTTAATTACCTTTGATGATAAAATTCGAAGACGCCCGGAACAGGTGTAATGCCGAGAAATGCACCCCTGCCAGATTCCGAGCTGGTCCCAGGTCGAGAAGACTGTCGTAAAACGTCGGCGATAACAGGAAGTGACGTCAGTTTCGCGCATGCGCGGAACAAATCGTGTTTCCGGGACGGATCGGGTAGCCACAATCCAACCACCTGCAAACCGTAATACAGCAGTAATGATAGGCGGTCCATTTGCGACACATGCTGAACGCTTTTGACCAATCACAGCAGACTAGACCATTTGACCAATCACAGCAGACTACACCATCTGACCAATCACAGCAGACTACACTATCTGACCAATCAGATCAGACTACGCTGGCGGAAAGGCGGAGATTACACAGATGAATCGCGGAACGAATCATTTGAGAGTCAGTCAAGAAGTAAGGTAATAAAAACTGCTTATTATTACGAAATAATAGTATTTTTACATCATGTATGCACATAAACTTGTTGTCGGACACTCCATAAACCAAAATAAGCCCTTAAAAATATTGAGGAATGTACTCTTTAAGAAAAGATAATAGAGAGGAGCCCTCAAATGATTTAACCATATGGCACATCTGAGATGTTAACAAGTGATGTTACCTTTTCTCACTTAACTGTCTTAGTGTTCATTGCTTCAGAATTTTAACAGCAGACACAGGTAAGAAAGAGCACTAAATACACTTTATTAAAGTACACTTCCATGATGTACTTAAAGTGCTATATTGTGACGCATTCATTTTTTACTTGAGCTAAAAATATAGTTTTTTTTGTACTTCTATTCAAAAGTGTCCACCAAGGCGTTTCGGCCAGCGTACGGTGTGTTTTTTCAATTGTTTCCAACGGAAATGCCATGTTTTTTGAAAACGCCAGCAGCTGGCGTTCTTTTCCGCAGGATCAGCGCTGGCGCTCAGCGTTTTTTTCATGCTCAGCGTATCGTATTAACTAACGCGCCTCCGCTTGATCTTCTTAAAGTAAAAAATAGAAAATTCTGTCATAATTTACTCAACCTCTTGTCGTTTCAAACCTGTATGACTTTCTTCTGCAGAACACAAAACAAGATATTTTGAAGAATGTTTCTAAGTGAACAAAGGCGGTACTCATTCACACCAATGCAAGTCAATAGGTACCATCAATGTTCGGTTAACGACATTCTTCAAAATATCTGCTTTTGTGTTTTGCAAAAGCAGTTACAGGTCTGAAAGTCATACAGGTCTGAAATTACAAGAGGGTGAGTAAATAATTTTTGGGTGAACTTTTTCTTTAAATCTTTATCTTAGGAGTACCCCAAACTATTTTTGTATATATTAAAAACTAAATCAAGCAGTTTATGTACAAGTGTATTATAGTGCACTTTTTCACCTTGGGTGTGAAGGGTGTCTAGTTAATTTTAAAATGACAGCTCCATATATGTGTTTGATGCTTTGCATGTGTGTGTATACAGTAAAAATACCCCGAAACATGTAGTAAATTTTGATTTCGTGAACTAGTATGAAAAGCAACTTTGAATCTCTCGTGATATTTAATAATGTCAATAATGCCTGTCTCAAGGTCTTAAGATATGCCCGTTGTTAATTCTACTTAGAGAATTCTCTTCTCCTTCCATTCACTCTCAAAGGCAATTACGGGGATCTATGGTTTCCTCTATCATCGGCTCTGGGCAAACGTGTAAAATTCCAGTATTACTCTCAGGCCTCCTGTGGCTCCAGGGATGAGATATCGAAAATACTGCCATTTCTCTTTACATTTTTTTAGCTGTGCTGTCTGTGATTTTACACTGCAGTGTAATAGAACTTGGGGTATGCTATAAAAAGGCTAAAACATTAAGCTGTTCTTATGAGAAAACGCTGGTGTGTGACTTCTCTCAGCGCCGAAATTGATCGTATTATGCGATTAATTGAGTGAATAGAGTGCCACACAAGCTCGTATGGAAATGGAATTGCCCCCTGTGGGAGTTCTATATGAAAATCAATTTAAAAAGTATTAAGAGTCAGCATGCTGCCCCATAGAATCTAGTGCAATTGCACTCTTAGTGAAATGATGCTCATTTTAATGGGTGTTCTTTCTTGATTGTTCCATAGATGCCCACCAGAACTCCATCCCATAAATCTTGCCTCTTATGAAAACGTGCAGGCTTGTTTCTGATATGTGAACTTTATTTTTCAAGCTGACCTTTGCTGAACCTTTTGCATATGACCATGGTACATTATCTTGCAAATCACACCCAGTACTTGTTGAAATAGACTTTTAGCAAAGTGCAAGTTCATGAAACATGATATCTGATATGTCTGTAATTTTATTTGTGTAGGGACAAGATTGCAGTAGTGTCCAAAAGATGACAGCCGTATTGATTTTTTTAGGCCAGTGATTGTCTATCTAGCGGGGTGTTATGGACGTGGTCCAAGATGGTGGAGTTTTGCTCAATGGTTATTAAAGCAGTTACGTACTGGATCTGAATTTGGATCTGAGACCACCAATGTTTTGCAGGTAATTGGTTCTAGTGGTCAGATAAAAGATGAAAAAGAATCAGTGGAAAGCAGTCCAACGTTCTTTCCCAGTGGGACTGTGTTGGCAGCAAACACCATCTTCACAAGTGTACACTGCATTTAGATGAGAAGACAGTGATGAATAGAGACCATAAAAAGTTAGAGAATAAAAAATGAGTGTAGCTTGTGCGAGGCTGTAAAGTTTGGGTCATGTATATCCATATCCTTAACCGCTATGAGAGAGTTACAGTATGTGAGGGTTATACCAATTCAGACAATCAGATGAGTGTAAATGTAGTAGTATAATCTGAAATGTGAAGTGGGTGTGGCTACAATGGGCTGTTTCTGAATCAATTCAGTCCTCAGGCAGCAAATATAATTTATTGAATTATATATAATGAATTCTCCTTGAGAGGCAATGAATAGCATTGGAATGAGTTCACCGGTTCGCGTGATGATACAAATGCTGACCGCATAATAACAATAACATGACCAGTCCCCATTCATTTTGTGCTTGAGACTAGAGGCACATAGGAATTGAGTTGGCAACTGTAGTCTTTTGTATTGCTCTGAGTGATGTTTAAGTACATTGCAAAAAAATATATTCAATAAATCTGGCTTCCGACTGCATATTTGATTTGTGTCTGTAGCGTTAGTCATTTCTAAAACAGAATGCCATTGTGGAAAGTGTGTCAGCAATCAGCTTGCATTATCCCCCTGAAACTCAAAAGCACTGCTTGACCTTTTTAAGAGGTGGTAGTCTATCGGCTGGAGAAGTAAGTGAATGATAGAAGTAGGAAGACAAGTAGAATTCAATGAAAAGAATGCGTTATGAAAACATGTCTCCTCAAATATTGTACAATGAGCTCCAGCTAGTTTTGGCCAGTTATTGGTTGTGCCACAATCAATGGTAATAATAAGAACCTTGGGGAGGTCATTTGGTCGTTTTTATATCAACTTATATCCAACCATTATTGCTAAAGTCGAATATGATCCATACAGTGGCTCTGGTGCTTATACAAAGAAGCCTCGAAAACAAATTCAGTACTTTAAGCCATCAAGGTTATTCTAAGAACCGTACACCCTCAAACTCAATGTAATTACTGTATAACCAGAGTAAGGCCTTTGTGCGCCATCACTGGTAATGCAGTTTGACTTTGGAAAGTGACCTCTAAGCATATTTGCGTGGCCCCGAATTTAAGAAAGGCAGCAATGACATGCGAGATGAACATCAATACTGCTTTTAAGGAGTAAATATGATATGTATTTGCAGAGAGAGGTAAATGAATGATTAAAGGTCTGTTTTGCACTCCTGCCACAGAAAAACTTGAGAACATTTCATCACTGTGATGAAAGAGTTCATGGCTGTCTGTGGAGGAACCAAAGCAGCACCGCACATGGAGGATCGTTATTTACACCACAGATAAGTCATATCATGTGACAGCGGTTGGTTTAATGATTAATGTAGCCATGAATCCGTGTATCTGTGGGAATTGGGCTGCTTTTTGTAATGTTGGATGCGTTTTAGGATGCGTTATGAAGAGCCTGACGGTGTTTATCTGATGGTCTCTTTTGGCAGTTGCTTTGATTTTCACTCTCTCCTCAGGGTTGTACTACTTCACAAACTATTATTTAAAGTGTAATGTGGGGAAAGGCTAAACTGAAGTGGCAACATTGAATTAGATGTAAATGGTTAACTACTACAGTACATCTTTGCTTTGGAAACACATGATAGCTGGAAACACGGATGGGTTGCTTGATATGATTCTTGATATAATTCTAGTAATAAGTCTTGAAAAAACATTTTTGCTGATAACAATTTGTATCATGCAATGAATTTTTGATTGACAAAGGGCATGAAACTGCCAAATCCCATTCTGTGAAATCCAGACTAAAGTCTTATGGTCTATGAGATAACAAGCATCTATGATCTATGAGATAACAAGCATAAAAGTTTGATTTCAAGCATTATTTTCACTATGATTTCAATCTCTGACATGGCCTTACTCAGTCAATATGAAAGATTTCAAGGTTATATTTTCAAAGAACGTTCTTTACATTACGCAGGATGACTTTATGTAGAAAACAGTAAATCACAAAAAAATGATAGCTGGCTTTTCACAGACTGGGTCACAAATTTTGAAAAACAAAGAAAATGTATTAATAATTGTACTATATTTTTGGCCTTGTATGGTTAATTACATACATTTCTTTGTTAGATTTGAATGAATATTTATTACATTTTTACTTTTATATGATACTGTTTACTTTCGTAAGCTAAAAATGTTTGTACTGTGTCCAGAGTCAACAATTATTGTCGAGTGTTAAATGTAGTTCCTGAAGCAAAGCAGTTGAGAGCCACTGCTATATATTTGTGGTTTGCATGTGTGTGTGTCCATATAGGCACCAGGGACATTCTCCTCATTTACAATAGATCGACAGACCTGCTTCATTACACCGGCTGTGTAAAGAGTTAGCGGTATCTGATGGTACTTTTTTCAGACTGTCTCCTCCTTTCTCTTCTATTTATGTCCTTGAGTACAAATTCCTCAGCTGAATCAATTCCACTGGATCTTTCTTTAATTAAATCTACAAAGTGGGCAACATAATGATATTTGCTTTGTATAATGTAGCAGTATCTCAAGGAAGCAGCCCTACAAAACTCTCCACATCAGAGCTTGCACACGACAGGACAATTTCCGAGAGGCTTTGTGTCTGCGGCTGTGACAAACACCGTACCGGGTGGAAAACCAGCGTTGTTTTCACATGGCCGAGCCTGATGGCTCAATTGAAAGTCAGCTGCAGTAAGTGATTTATGGCTTGGTTTTAATCAGTCTGCTGAAAATGCAATTAGACAGGGTTCTCACCGTGTGAAAATGAGCCGTCCCAAAGCCACTCGGGGACGCACACTGTTAATTAGCCGGGTAGGGCACCTGTTAGCACTCCTCGCTGGCCAGTGTGGAGAAAAAAAGAAGGGTCACGTAGCCACAGGGAATGGAGGAAGTGGTTACCCGGAGGTGGGTGAGGCACTTGTTAGTGAACCAGCCTAGACCTCAGGGGAAAGAGAGTGGCCAGCTCTGAAATAAAGTGGTCGATGTGGAGAGAAAGGGCAGTGGTAGGATCATTGCTTGAAATGACGGTGACGGAAAATGTGGAGTGGCGGAAATAAATTGGAGGACCCGTGATCTTTAAGAGCAGGAGGGTGCTTGTTAGTGAGCCACAGGGGGCCTTGCTGTTAGAACAGATCAAAACAGCAGCGAAGGGAGGGAGGCACAGGTACGGTAAGATTAGCAGGTGTCAAATATGTGAAAGAAAGTTTTGAGGAAATTGGAAGGTTGCCGATGGTATAACATTTAAGGGGGATATGTGTATGGGATATGTGTATGGGACAAGCATGGTGTTACACCAAGGAAAAAAATGTGAGTAATTTTGGTGTTTTATACTGCTTATGAGTTAAAAGTCAACATGTGTATTAAAAATGAAGAGAAATCTCCTGTTTTTCCTTTAATCAACATTTCTGAATGTATTGTGGCAATTTCAGTCCAGTGTCTGTTAAATTATAACAGAAGCAACAAAGTTACCCAATAGCATCTAGAAAGACTCAGAGAATGCCAAGATAAATAAAAGTTGTGAAACAACAGTCTTGGAATATTCTTTTTTTTAATTGTTCCTAAAACACATGTAAATTATTAGTATTGTGTTTAAACATAATTATAATAATTCGTTACATTTATATAGTGCTTTTCTGGGCACTCAAAGCGCTTTACATTGAAGGGGGGAATCTCCTCAACCACCACCAATGTGCAGCATCCACCTGGATGATGCGATGGCAGCCATATTACGCCAGAACGCCCACCACACACCAGCTTATTGGTGGAGAGGAGACAGAGTTACGAAGCCAATTGGTACATGAATATGAATTTGTATTGTTAGTATTTAAGGTCTGCAAACATTGCATATTTTTTGTCATTTTTACCCATTTGTTTCGTTTCAATTTTCTGCAAATGAATTTGATTTGAAATTAGGGAGAAATGTTGTCACTCGTTCACATAATGAAACAAAAATTGTTTTATTTGAAAACATACATATTAATAGTAAATTTAGAAAAACTGAAAATAATTTTGGAGTGGCCTTAATTTTTATGCAGCATATGGCTACTTCTGAAACCTTGTATCTCCATATTTCGTGATTATAATTTTTTGCCATAAATCATTATTATTAGTCACCCTTTATGTTGTCACCGGGTTTTGCAAGTATCTAACCAATAACAAGTATTAAACATTTTTAACAGCATTTACTTATTTAAGAAGTACAGTGTTTTTTTCCGCGAATTTGTACATCCAAGGTTTTGGAAGGACAGTGACAATATGTTCTTTTTAAGGACAGTTAAACGCTGTCTGTTGATGTAGTCACTAACCATTTTATTTGATCCATTACCATGAGAGCAGAAGGAAGAACAGAGACAAAAGGGTCAGAAATAGAAATACAAGAGAACAACAGGTGGAAGTGCTCATCAGAGACAACCTTGGAAATTGGTTTAATCTAGAACCGTGTTGTGCGTCTCAGAACTCAACTCAGAGATGAATCCACTTCATTAGTTTGTGGAAAAGTTTCTGCCTCTAGTTAAAGTGGACCTGATATTAAATATTCAAGAGGAAATAATGGGAGAACTTTAATGAGCTGAGTCCAACATTGGGGTCAGAACTAAATTTGTGTGAAATGGTATGACTATGATATAGATCAGATAGACAAATAGACAGATTGAGAGGAACAACATTGTGATTATATGGAGGGTGTTAAATAATCAAGATCATTATAATTGCTCTAATAAAAATGATGCACCATTGGGTATCTCATTGATTGGACTATGACCCCCAGCACCTGTACGGCGGGCTGTTTGGGCAGATCATTTCGGCGTAATGCTGACAGTTCAAGATGCACCCTAATAAGTATTAAAAGCCTCATCTAAGAGCTAGGCGTGCACATCATTATAAACAAACCAAGCACGTGCTTGAAGACGTGAGTGTACTTCCAGCCAATATGTCCGAAGCTCGTATTTGACTCGAGGCATATTGCAGCAGCTCATGTTGCTGACACCAACACGGTGGCACCGCACAGCCTCTCCTAGTTTCACAAGACTGAGCAACCGAAAGCCATCAAATCCACATCTGCTCAGTCCCAATCCCTGAGCCCGTTCCCATATGCCGTTCCTCTGCGGGCGCGTATTTATGTGCGAGTGCGTGTTGCTTTACTGCACGACTGAGATGACTTTCCCCTGCTGCTGGAGTAGTTGATGGATTTTTCTTGCCTTCCTCTGCTTCTTGTTTGCTTGTTTTCAGAGGTGCAGTCTCCACTCCTAAGTGAATAGTTTCACGCAGTTGCACGGGGAAAGTTTCAGGCCTGGTTTTAGTGGTGGTTACTGCTGTAAGAAGCGGTGTACATGACTTATGCGGAAGCGATACTGAACACACCTCCAGATCCCGAGCACACTGACACCCCTGCTCATTTATTTTCTCTACGCGTTCAACCTCGCTTGCTCATTTATTTTTTATTTGACGTGATTTGACTGTAATTAGTTCACGAGCAGTTCTTGCACATGAGGATATGTCTGAATGGGGTTTGAATTAGTGGATTTAGGCATTATACTGTATGTGGCTTGTGTTTGAAGTGTTTGGTGCTTTTAGTGTTTTGTAGAGCTTGACAGCATTATTCCTAATTATTTTTCCATTGAATAGAAAGAGTTAAAGGGATAGTTAAATGAAAATTATGTCATCATTTACTCACCCTCATGTCATTTCAAACCTGAATGACTTTTTTCACGTACAGAGCTCAACGTGCTAAGCATTAGAACATGTCTTTACCCAAGTTCTTGTTTTGTATTCATTTGCATACATAAGCGAGACGGTTTGTTTCTCTCTGATGGCGTAAGACAGTGTTTGGGATGGAGATATTACAGAGTGCATGTGAAGTGAAGGCAGCTCATAGCTCAATGAGAGAGCAGTTTCCAGTCCCTATTAGTAAACATTGCTCTCTCTCTCCCTATGATCCACTTTGGCACTGATTAAAGCATTCAGTAAAATCTCAGGGCTCTGCCCTCCAACTGAGATTTCTGTTAATTAATTAAAGCCTTAATGCAATTAATTATTACCTAAATGAGAATTCTGGTCTTGTTTGTTAAAATCGAAATGCGGAAAGATTTCTGCTTGTTTAATGGCTCTTCAGTCGGGCATCTTAACGTTTTGTTGAGTGCATGCAACAAAACAGCATTCCTTGTTGTATTTGATTCTGTGATATAAACATTTCTATCATTTAAAGGACAGTTAAAGAGATAGTTCACCCAAAAATAACAATTCTGTCATCATTTACTCAACCTCAGATCGTTCCAAATTGCACGGCTACTTGCCACATGAGAAAAAAATGGACATGAAATGTGAATTAGAAATATTTTATTAGCTCATTTTTACCGAATACAGACCTTCCGTGAGGAAAAGCCGTTTACTTACGGTTTTAAAGTAAGAAATGACGTTCAAATGTCATGAACAGGAAATTTGGTTTAATCATTTGTAAATATAATGCCATGTATGTTATTGAAAGACATATTTACTTTGTCCAAAAAAACTGTCAAAATGATTTGCTGCATCCGGGTTACCGTGTGTTATTAGTTTGAGAGGTTGTTATCTGGGAATAACGGACCTGCAAATTTCGCGATTCTATTCGGAGAACAAATCAAAATAAGTAAGTTCAGAAGATTCATGCTGTTTTGTCGTCACCATAGTTCATTCAGTTTGCGTGGCAGGGATTTAGCAGAAAGGTGCGAGAGAGGAGGGGTTGCCAATATTTCTTTCATTATAGCCAGCAGGAAAAACAAATGTGATGTTGCTGTGATTTCATCAGAGACCCTACTATTCGGTCTTGGCGATACTGTCAACGGCACTGCTCTACTGGGTCTGCACTGTGCGTGCAAATAGGTTTGTGCTGCTGTGGAGCGTGAACAGCAGACGGGTGGGAATGTATCTGAACATCAGAGAAGTTCGCACCTGTCAATTAACATCTCGCTGGCAGATAGGGGCATAGACATCATATTCACTTCTGGTGAATATTTCACTCAGTACAGTAACAGATATTCAGAATCCATGCAGTTATGGATATAGATTAAAGATAAAAAACGTGTTTACTTTTTCTGAATATTTTCTCCTGTGCCAGTTGAATATATACAGGTAGCCCACTGCGGAAGACGTAAACAATGCTGGTCCAATGTTGTTCCAGAAGAACATTATCAAACTTATCAAAATACAACCAACAGAACATTTTAAACCGAAAATATTAAACGAATATCCTTAAGATTTAATTATGTAAGATTTAAGAAAATAAAATAAAAAAATGAAACTGATGGTCAATTGGGAAAATATATTTATGAAACTTGTTTGAAGATTTCTGCACATCTGTTTGGTTTTGCAGATTAGATCCACAATATCCAGCTTTAGACCAATCATTTCTGATAACCAGTAAATTTGCTACATGAACGCTGAAAACATATTTTGTGATATTATTAGCTCCTGATCTGCTTAATTTGAACTCCTGTGCCGAATCCATTTATCTCTCCTTGGTTTATTATGCACATGCATCTGGATTAGAGCCTATTTGCTCCTCATTGGTAATTATTTCTAATCTATATTTGCACTAGATTATTTGATGTCATAATCAATTCATGCATCAAAGCCAAACTTAAAAACATAAGCTTGTGACTTCATGATCCAACCCGTTCTCACTCCCGACTCGTCACATATTGACGCTCGGTCAGCGCCCCTTGGCATCACTTTTGAACATGCAGGGTACCCTTTTGACGTCATTTTTCGGCGACCGGGGAACTGCGTTGCTGTTCGCTAAATGCTCCAGATCAACCCATGATCATGTGGTCCATTGTGGAGTTAACACTACACACCTCACAGATTTGTCAATGCAGATGGCTAAGACTTCACCTGCTGGTCACCTTGTTATATCCATTGCTTTGTATTTATGTGTTCATGTGCTCATCTGCACATCATCCTGTGACGTTTAAGGTTAGGGTTGCACACTCTCTAAGTGGGTTAAATGTGGGTGGCTTCCTGTCAATCAAACTGCAAAGCACATATTTTGTGTGAGCCAGAGGCACACAAACTCAGGTATTTTTTTTTCTTCATAATGTCAGGTTGCTGGTAGATTGTTGAAGTCTGGACCACTTGACAGTTTTCTCATGTTTACGTTATCTGGTAATCTTATAAACCCTCTTGTGGGCATCAGGGATAAGGGGACAATGACAACTCACCAGAATTGTTATCAATTTATTTGAACTATAGGGTGAGAAATATATATCGGCATTCGAGCTAGAGCCAAAGTTGGAATCCTGGATTAGTTAACCAAATGTTAATAACAACTGTGCTTGCACTTGCAGGTGTAATGCAGGTGTAAAAAAACTCATCTTGTGCAGGTTTCCCACATTTGATGTATATGGATTAACTAGCTGGTCCTCAGTATGACCATTGGCTATTGAGATAAAAGCTGGTGGGTGGACATGATTGCACACCAGCAGCTGAGGTAAAAGGGTTATCAGGCATTCTTCCTATTCGTAATAAATTACAGACACCGCACACTGCCAGGCTTTAGCTCCCAAGTGTGAGTATTAATGCTAAAGGTCTACAAATGAGAGTGCATTTTCAAACACAGCTATTCTCCATGCACTCATCCTCATGTTCTCGCTGCGGGGGACACGACTGTAAACGAGGTGCTCCATCTATCCGGTTTATGCGCAAATTCTTTTGCTACGTGATTTTCTCTGTTTCGGCACTCTATGCACAGTGGGTCTTTATCAAAAAGTGCTTTGCTTACATTACATTGATATTTTATCACCTGTTGCTTTTATACCAAAACCACACATGGCCTGGTGTGAAATTCCATTCTTTCTTTTTCGTTTTTATGTCTCCCACTCGTTTAGATTTGGCATAAACTGTGTTTTAGTTGAATATCTTTCAAACTATTAACCCAAATATTAGTTTCTTACCAAGCAAGGCCAATAACATATTTCAGTAAGTACTTTTGTAACCTTATGGAGAGTTTGTGGGTGGGTTGGTGTGTTCAGTTTATTAAGGTTACAGGAAGTGAGAATTAGATGAGATGTTGTGGGGGTTAAAATGGACATAAATCTAGGAGAGGAGAGACAGTTTTGTTATATTAAAAATAATTTATTCTGCAGGGGAAGCCGTCAGTAACTTGCTTTTATATAGCCATCTCTGTTTGAAACACAATATTGCAGGTTTCGCCAAGTCAAAAAAGTGCTCTAAGTACACTTATTTATGTACACTTCCATAATGTACCTAAAGTTCTCTGTTGTCACACATTAATTTTGGACTTAATATACTAAAAATATAGTTTTTGTACTTCTATTCATGGTGTCTCAGAATAGCACAGTTGAGTACACTTAGATCTTCTAAAGTTTATCTTAAGATTGCAGTTTTTATTTATGAAGACTGAGAATGTGGAGACTTAAAGGGATAGTTCAGCCAAAAATGACAATTCTGTAATGAATTACCCAACCTCCAGTTGTTCCAAACCTGTATGAATTTCTTAGTTCTGTTGAACACAAAGAAAGATATTTTGAAATAACCGAGATTTCTGGGGTACCATTGAATACCATAGTAGAAAAAAATAAAATGGTAGTCAAAGGTGCCCCAGAACTGTTTGTTTTACTAAATTTTTCTAAATATCTTTTCAACAGAACAAAAAAAGACTATTTCTTTACTATGGTAGTCAGTGGTGCCCTAGAAATCTTAGTTGTTAACATTCTTCCAAATATCTTTCTTTGTGTTCAACCAAACAAATAAATTTATACAGGTTTGGAACAACTTGAGTGCGAGCAAATGATGACAGAATTTTCATTTTTGGGTGAACTATCCCTTTTAGGGACCAGTGTATGTAATTTAGCGGCATCTAGCGGTGAGGTTGCGAATTGCAACCAACGGCTCACTCCACCACTCGCCCCTCCCTTTTGAAGCACTACGGTGGCTAACACAGAAAAAAAATTTGTCACTGTCACAATCTATTCTGACAAATACGATGCACACCAGACAGAAGACGTTTAACTAGTTTAATCAAGGTCCACCGGTAAAAAAACAACTGACAAAATCCACAGGGTATAATCCATAAAGTATAATCCACAGTCAGGGGAAAAACAGGCAAAAAAAACTCCTTGGGTAACAATGACAAAAATACATCCACGGGAAAAAACAACTAGACCTGACAATCAATGAAACAAACAGAACAGAATATATGGAGTCCGGGGTGATGAGTTGCAGGTGTGTTGTGTAATCAAGGTGCCTGGTGCAAGGGATCACGGGGAGTGTAGTCCGTGGGGATTAAAAATCCAGGGAATGAGAGCGGGGGAATCTGGGCAAGAGCGCTGATGCAGGGGGTGTGGCCGACAGACGAGAGGGAATGTCACCTTTCAGCAAGCATCTGCATTGGTGCCTAGGAGAAAACAGAGATATTACAAAGATCTCACTTGTTTTCTTACCTATAGGTTGTGATAGTTGACTCTAAGGGATATTTGTAGATTTCTATAATGAAAGGCAATAGAGATAGTGTTTTTATTTAGCTCCAAAAAAGTCACATATAAAAGGTTTTCTTTAGGGACATCAAAGGCAGCAATGTAGCCGCGGCTGATGAGTGTGAAATTGTTCTGTTCTGTTAATGCTCACGATCGGCACACGTGTCAGAGCGATTACCAACAACATGCCATCTCACCATGTTACCATGACAATCTGATCAAATGATCAAATCAGCTTCAAAGGTTCTATTTGACTAAAGCAATTCCGTAGGTCACGATTCCACAGGTACTTTCGCAAAGTTATAATGAGGTGTACGAAACCTTTAATGTTTTGCTCCCAAATCAAAAGCCAAAAGTGAATTTTCTGAATCTTCTTGAACATTTTGCTGTTGTCTGCGGGAAATAATTAATTAAATCAGCAAGGTTATGCAACCGCAAAGCAAAATGTATTTCTCACTCTTTTTGTTGTGCAAATGCACCCTAAATAATCACATCAGTTAGGCTGCAGTCTGAAATTTATTTTTGTTCCAACAATTCATATTGCAGGTAAGCATCTGGCAACATGGAAGGTCTCTGTGTTTAAGTCACCGTTGTTATTTTTAGATACACATCAACAGGAGAAGTTGTTGCTTTAAACCAGGGGTCTTCAACTACTTTTCTTTGAGGGCGAGATTTCGAAAGTATAAATAGGATGGGGTTTTTACCATATATTTGGTAGAAACAGTCTTTTTGTTACTGTTACTTATAGGTCACATATTAAAACATGCACACAAATATTGCATCCAGCATTTGTGCCTTTTCATGATATTTAATTAAAAGGGATATTGTCTTTTTAATTGTATTTTATATTCCTTAATGCGTTAGTTTGCCCAAAAAGGATATTGCTGTTGATTTACTCACCCCCCGTACATCCAAGATGTGGGTGGCATTGTTTTTTCAAGATATTTTTGAAGATATTTGGTTGAATTAATGAAAATCAAATCAATGAAAGTCAAAAACGCTAATACATTCAGCACAAAAGTAGGCTAATCCCTGACCCTTGTGACGTTAAACTGGCGTCTTATAAAGCGAATCAATTGATCTGTGCAAAAAGCTGGACGCTATTATCGCTTCTTCGGGTGAATCCAATCGCATTCATGCGCCCCACGCACTTAGGGTAGATCCTTTGTAGTAAGATCTGGAGGGAGATAAACAACTGTTTTTTGTCAATTTAGTCGTTTAAATCATACATTATTAATACAGTAATAAAAACAACACAGTTTTTCCCTTCCTGCAGTTACTTTCAAGGGCACAGACGCGTTTTCGAATGTGACCTATCGCGTGCGCAAACCGACTGCCGGTGGCTGTGTATTGCGGATTATAACATTGTAAACAACATTACGCATCTTGGACAGACAAATCGCTTCATAAGACGTCGTCAATACATCGTCATGAGCCATGGAAATTACTTTTGTATTGAATGTAGCGGCGTTTTGGATGTTCAGATATGTGGCACAGTCAGGACGTGCATTTCTTAAAGCACACCGTTCTTAAAGTCTCTCCACTTATTTTTTGAATGTTAAGGCGGGCTAGGTAAAGATGATTGGCGGGCCGCCCGGTTGACTAGCCCTGCTTTAAACATACAGACAAGAGAGAAAAATCCTCTTTTTGGTCAACAAAATTGGTGTCACTCCTTTAAAGGAGTAGATCACTCATTCATAATGTATTCACCCTTATGCCATAACAGATGTATATAACTTTCTTTCTTCATTTAATCACAAATTAATAGTTTTATATTAAAATGCCATCATGTTGTTTTGCCTAAATGAAGTAGGATACCATGTGCAAAGGTTGCAACATGCAATTTAGCACAAGCAGCCAAAAGAAGACATTTGCTGTGAGATAATTTTTACCTTGAAGATGCCCGTGATGAATTTATCCGTTGTAATTGAATTACACATACTTACACTTGCTCACATACACTTGCATACATTTATTGACTAATCCCGATGGCACAGCTGTTTTGCCAGTGTTCACCTCATCCTCACTCCCTCCCTCCATATGTCCATTACCTGCGCTCATAAGCCCATGGCCTCATCTGCTCCACACAGACAGGTGCTGTCCGTGCTGCCGCCTAATTAGAGAGCGAGGGCTGAAGGAAGAAAAACGCAGCGGCCTGAGGATTGTCTGCTCGCCCAGTTGGCTCATTTCAGAGATGTGCTTAGTGAGTGGAAAAGCTATGTGAACAAACAGGATTAATAATGTAGGCTATCATGAGCTCTTTTCCTGTCTGTCTGCAACAACAGGCCTGCTAACACCCCTTACAAATCTGATATAGAGCGCAGTTCTGAATTAGAGAGAGGACTAATTCTTGAGTGCTAGTTAAGAGGTTTGACACAAGGTGAGCTGTCACCTGTAAACATTTAAGTTGTGGGGACAGAGTGAATCACGTGATTTAGGATGTAGGTGGAATGTGTGAGCTTTTTTTTCATATGTGGAAAGTGGATGGTGAGTCATACTGCTTAGCTCTGAATAAGGACAAAAATATTGAATTGAACTTTGGTCACCCATACTGCTGCCATCCTGCATGTGAGCTGTGCCTGTGAGGCTTTGGCTCAGACACTGGCTGGTTTTGTGATGTACTCACACAGTTCGTTTTAGTGTCTTATGTAGCTTGACAGTATAAATCAGTGTCTTCTTTTGGTGTATTGAAAAAATAAAGAGCTCTAACATTCCGCCTAACATTTCTGTATGTGTATGGTCGGAATTACCTGGGGGGGTTAGTGAATGTATGATTTGTATGGTTGACATGGTGACATGAAAACTAATGGTTGAGCAATTCCAGCATTATTGGTGTGACATTTTCAGTCAACACTTGAAATATAAATATAGAACGTATTTATAACCAATATGTTGAACCATCTGTTTATGTTTTACTAAACCCCTGATGATAGAGTCCGGACATCAGAAAAATATCAGTCTATGCACAAGTTTTCTATTTCAAAAGAGGAAAAATGTATGCGTTCTGGATGTGACAAAAAAGGATGCACGTTTTTGAGAGACAACATACTTTGTAGGATTTTTGTAAATTAAAATGTACTAACCAGAAGCAATAATATCCAACAAATGGAGAAGAGACTGCTCTTTATAGAACATAAATTTGTTACTATATTTTAATTTTCATGTGCCCATTTATGAGGAATATGGACCAGTATTGATGTGACAATTCACTGAACTATGCTTTGAAAACACAAAAAATGCTTTAAAAACGTTGAGACCTCACATGGATATTTAAACCACCAAATCTTGACATCTGACCTACCACTATGGTGCAAACCTTAGAATTTTCCATCTTAAGTTTGACATTTGCATGCTTGCCTGGTTGTGAATGTGCCGTTAATACAAGGCTATAGTCATTCTGAAATGAGTTTAAGGTTTAAATACTGCATAATTTTCCACCCAGAAGAGCGTCAACTGCGAGTTCTCGCTAAAACATGACACGGCTAAAAGCTTCAGTCTTGTACGCTAGCACGCCTGGCTTAAGCTAATCGAAATGGCAAACTGCCTAAAACAGGAAAAGTGTCAAGAATTTGGAGAGGCTCACTGCAAAAAAAAAAAAAGTTTGGGTAGCAAATCAAAGCATCCATCTTTATCATTATATAACTGATCTGTAATTCAGTGTCATAAGTATTGCTTGAATATAAAGAGTAATTCAAGATCTTTCAAACATCAGAGCCAGCACAACATAAGCACATTGTTGGATTTGTCTTTGGATGCGAAGGTGTCCAAACCATCTCCAGTACTGTCATTCTCATTAGGACAGAGAGATGCAGCGGTCTGTTTAATTACTAGGCTCAGTGATTCTAAGTGCCAGCTTGCGTCTGGTAATTTAAAGCCCCACTCCTTCAAACCACATGGCATCCAGCAAAAGATGAGTTTTACTGCAATCGGAGAATTATAAAAACGTAATAAACGCCACCCGGTATTCCAATTCGTATTTTAAACCCAACAGACTGAACCTCATCCTTTTCATCTCCAAGGCAGCATGCAGTAAAAACTGTAATGCTTCTTGGACTCTGTTAATGGGAGCCAGGTTCCTATTTCACTGCGGAGGAATTAAATGCCGCTCTGTTTTCTGGGACTGGTGAAAATGAAGGATGAAAAGCTATGATCGTAACTCCCGGCATGAAGGAATGTCAGTGCGAGTGTTGTCGGTAAGCATATGCTTGGATGTCACTCTAGAGATAGGTATAGCCTGAATGTTGCACTTAGCAGACATTAAAACAAAGAGCATTGAGCAAAAATGTCATTGCTTATCCTATGTTAAATGACAGGTTGTGTCGCTATCCGAAAACAGATTTTCTAGATGGCTGTGTTTATGCAATAGATAAATCAAATGTTTTCAAAGTGGTCAAATAATGAAACTACAAATTTTTCGCATGAGTACTTTCAGAACTTACAAGAACTTTTTGTATTTATTGTATTTGATCACGTTGTTTCTGTTGTGCTGGAGGCCCCGCCCCCAGTAAAATCTCATTTGTTTGAGTGAGAGCAGATGTGAGATTTCATTCGAGATGAACAGATTAGTTGGATTTCATATAACATTGATGAGAACTTTAACTCATGCAGGATTCTGTCCCAAATGAGCCCCAGATGTGAGCTCTTGTCTGTCTGGTGTGTAAACACATCGCTATAAGCTTCACTTTGGGATGTCATTCACCATCACGGTGGTCGTCCTTATGAAAAGTTAATTGTTCCCTGGCCTGTACCTGTTTGTCAGGTCAGAGTCCAATTACACGCTGCAAATGGATGAACTGCAATGGATAAATATGTGATTGAAAGTAAAAAAAATGCTTTTCTAACTGATTGAATAATCAACACACACATTAATGAACAGAAACAAATGCGGCAAGGATGATTGGATATTGTTTGGACGTTTCAGTAGGGGAGGGGTCAAACCGAGGACAGCAGATGACTGAAGAGCCGAGTGATAGGAAATGGAAGAACAGCTCTAAAGAATATACTGTAAATCCCTTTACGGCAAGCTAGTTCACTGGGCGGTCATCCTGCTGACGCCCCACAGGTTCCTATTTTTATGTGTGTAATGTGTATGAAGGTATAGCTTCTATGTGCTTACAAAATCTCCAAATTAGTAATAAAACTTGACAGCTGTGATATCATAATTTGTGCTACTTTAGCTCAGATAAGGTTTTTTCTTACTAGCTGGTCCATCTAATGAACACGCACTTTTTAGAATAAAGAACGTTGAAAAGGCTAGCGGTTTTAATTGAAAGTTTGCATTCAATTATTTCATTACAAGCACTATATTTAGCATTATTTTTTAATCATTTATTTTTCAAGAGAGATGCATTTCCTTCTATAAAAACCTGTATAAAGATGTTTAGTGCCAGGTTTTTGTGGTCTGTTTTCTCACTTGAGTGTGAGCTCATCTCATTTCATGTCGTGCTGTGAATGTGATGAGATAATCTATAAGGCACAGAAACTTTTCAGATTTACATGATTAAAAGTATTGGATATGGCTGGCCAGAGCAGCCTGTGGCTAACCACAGTGCTGCGGTTCAGCATGCTCTGTCTTAAAAGTCACCAGCTTTGATCAGACTCTGATTTTTGTCTTGTCCGTGCTGTATGGTTTCTGTTTGTCCTGTCTTGTGCTTGTTTCACACCGCACGCTCAAGCAGCGAGTAAGCCGGGCAGGACTGCTTTAACAGGCACAGGCTGTGCTTTCATACTGCCAGTATTTTTGCTGCATAAACTGTGGTGCTGTAAACAGAAAATATATGTATTTTTTGGCTTGCCACGCTGAATATTTCATTTGATAACAAACATGGATTATAAAATATTTATCGGGTGTGGGGCATTGAGATCTGTTGCAAACATGGTCTTTATATCATTCAATTTAAATACGGGGGCATATTTGCGATAAAATGGGAATTTATTTACATTTATTTACATTTGGGTTATTTATCCAAAACCCAGTCCGAGATTGGGAACAAATGTAACCAATCGCAATTCTTTCAAACTGTTTTTTAAGGAAAAACATAATCTTTATGTTCTTATCCAGCACACAGATCTCAGTTTATTAGAGTCATTAAAATACACACAACAAAATAAGCCTTCATTGTGAGACTGCAATGAATATATTCCTTATTCCTTACATTCACGCTTTGACTGATGTGTTTTCTACTGAAGTCCAGTGCTGTCTTTGATAGAGCAGTACATTGGGCTATGAGGAGCCATCTCTCGGCTGGTAATGGGCCTGGCCATGAATGGCTTTCATTGTTTTTTAAGTCCTGCCATCATTTGTCTGGTGGTCGACAGCCTTTGCCGTAGAAGCTCACTCCGCCAACCATAATTATGCCCAATCGCTGGCAGAGTGATGAAGAATGTCAAACGGCACTTTTTTCTTGCTGTCTGCTTTGTCCCGATAACTTCTTCCCTGGCATTTGAAGTGCCTTTTGGCGCTTTTGTTCTGCGCCTCTGCGTTCATCTGTATTTGTCGCTCCCTCTTTCATTTCTCCCCTTTCTCTTCCCATTGTGTTATGTGGCTTCGTTCATGGGCGGAAAAAGGTTTATGACCCTGTCTCGATCGCTTGTAACCTGACAGAAAGGAAATATTGTAGCGTATGTCCGCAGGGCTCAATGGAGAATTGAAAGATAGTGATAAGTTTAATGGATGATGTGTACCTGTGAGGTGGACAGGTGGCAGTTGACTTGCACTGCTTTGAGGCCAGAACACTTTAATAATGGCTTTACCCTTGAGGTTTTTACTTCTTTACTGATGGAACGGGCGTCATGGATGACTGGCCCCTGTTTAGAAGGAACTGGTGACATTGACAGAGAAACTGATGGCATTGATTTATGATCTATAAAAAGGACGAAAAAACTGTTGAACCTTTTAGTATGTCAAAGATCTTTCAGAAAGGGCTCTGGTGTGCTTCAGTAAAAGTGCATGCTGAAGTGGTGCATGTAATGAGACATACTGTACACTGGGTAATATTTTTCTGTTTATGATGTATTCTGTTTTTTGTTGGTGGTATAAAATTAATCAACATTGTGAATAACTAACACAGAGATTTTATTGCAGCTTTAATTTGGCCATTTATTTTCCTGAAGAATTTTCCTTCCAGTACAGGAAGGAATGCACTCTTAAAGCGCATTAAGTCAGAGACATTTCATAGCATCTGTGATATGTAAAAAGGCATATTATGTTGGGAAGTTCTCTTTATTTTGTGAATATTTGTGTTTGAGTGAGTCATTTTTTCATATCAACAGCAGAATTATTATATCAAAAAAAAATTGAGTTTAGATTAGATTTCCCTAATTCTTGCTCAAATATTTAATATATTTCAAGTTTATTTATGACTTTTATGACTTTTGTACAGCACTTTGGTCAACTACGGGTGTTTTTTTTAAATGTGCTTTAGAAATATATTAAACTTGCTCAAATATTTGAATTTACTTGGCAACCGGGTACCTGTTTGGTTCCCAAGTGCCCGTATACTTTGAATATCCAAAATATTCTTTCTTTCTTTGCCTTAATTACACATGCTTATTCTTAAATAAACTTCTTATTTTATTACTTTCATTGAGTGTGTTAACTAAATAATAAAAAGGTGTTGTGTAATAAAATAGATTTTTATACATGTACCTTTGATTTCTTTTGAGTTTACATAGTAACATTAAATTAACATTCAAATTTATTTTGATACCTTTTCTTCAAATCTTCTGGCGCATACACCTATTAGTTCAGATTATGCCCAGATATGTCTGCAACTGTTCTGGAATCACGGCACTAATCCCCACCGAACATCACAGAAGTTGACCAGTGCCATTCAGCTGTGCTTTTATCATTCACAAATGATCTCCTTTGAATGAAACATAATGCCTTTTTTGAATGTCATTACTTCAAAACTACTAATGAAATGAGTTCCCTTTGAACCAAACCTTTTTGAAGGACTTTTCAGTCTATCTGAAGTCTAACCGCCATTTCGTAGTCTTTGTAGAAGTATTAGGCTGAGAAATTGATTCGTTTAATTTTGGGGGCTTGTACGCATGCGAATAGAGGCAGGCTCAAAGAAATAAAAAATAAAACACATGCCCTATGGGAATATACGTGTGTTACACGTGAGAAATGTGAAAGCCAACATAGTAACTGTGTGTTGTTTTTTCCCCTTTGCTCTCTATTACGCAGTGTTGGGAAATGGAGAAAAAAATGCCCCAGGAGGGTTGCAGACACTTCTGTGCTATATGTTGGTCTGTGAAGTGATGTGCTGTGGGTTGGTCTCCTTTTCTAGGTCTAGTTCCTTATTTTTCATCTGACATTTGCTTTGTGGAAACTCAAATATAATGTAATATATTTATTTTAATTATACTGGCCTTTTTATTATTGAAAGAAACTGCGTGGAAATCAGTGATACAGTATTATATCAATATCTTTGTTTCAGTGCGATTCAATTTTGAATATTGTGATGTCTTAAAGTAGTGCTATTTAGAAATGTGTAAGAAATACTAAGATATGTGGGTAGCTGACTTATACCGTACCATGTGGTCTATGGTACCGTGTGACACAGCAAAACATGTAGAAAACAAACTGTTAATAATATATTATTTTAAATTATTAAAATTTATAATATAAAATAATGAAGATAAATCTCTCTTATCTCATTTTTGCTGTTACACCATAGGACACATTTATTTGTCAACTACCCAGATCATTTTCTTTCAATTTAGGTAGATATACTGTGCGTATAGAAATAACCAGGCCTGTAGACTGACAGGCTTATAATAATAGTGTAAATATTAAGGTAAAATATTACACTTCTGAATTATTTTTGTCTCACAAGTCTAGGGCTGCAACTAACGATTATTTTAATTGTCGACTAATCTAACGAATATTTTTTCGATTAGTCGACTAATCTAACGATTATTATTTTTATTAATCTAATAAAGATTTTTTGGATTACTTTATTAATCCTTTGGCAAACTTTGCAAATAAACAATAAGTTCTAGTATTTTCTTACATTATAAAGCAAATCATACTTTTTACTCCACTACATTTTATAAATAAATATTGTTGTTTTAACATTTTAATCAGTGTTTACATTAAAATCACCATCTTCTTTTAATTAAGTAGTTTTAATTTTAAAAGTAAAAAAAATACTGATTTTTATGTACTTAACAGGTAAAAAAAGTTTTATTGCACTTAAGCTTTTTGTTGTCCTTATGTTGTTCCAATTGCTTCCATTGTTTCCCTCATCTGTAGGTAGCTTTGGATAAAAGCGTCTGCTAAATGACTAAATGTAAATGTAAAAACATTAAAAAATGTGTATATGAAATACTAGAGCATGATATATGCTCTGTATTTTTTTCCTACAAGTAATATCCGACTCTATTTTCAGTCTCATAATATAATTAAGTAAAAGTAAAATACTACTATCTGTCTCTGTTTATTGTACAAAACTATCACCGAATAAAAGACTCTAATGCAGAGTGGCGTTAAAGCGAGCCCGCGCACCCGGAACTCAGAATGATGCGCTTAATGCATTCGCTTCGTTATTTACAGTTATGCGCATCCCGGACGCACAATGATGCGCTTAAAGCACATACTCCTTCTGGAGTCCCGGGGAGCATTTTGCTCCCCAAGTAAATAATAGTTAGAACACAACGAGAAGAGATGATATGTTACATGTTTAACACATAGTGCGTTGCATCAATCCGACAGTATACAGTTAAATCAGAGGTTTAAAAAGAGTTATTTCGTATGAAGACGCAACATATTCAGACCGCTTCCAGTGCTTCTAATAAACTAAGCTATACTCAGCGAGTAACGTTAACTCACAGTCTCTAGCAAAATACATTTTAAACTAAACCATAGAATATCATCTTGTCATTATGAAGAATAATGAAAACATTGGAACATCTTGGAAAGAGTAGCGTCCTGACCGTCACCGTACACACGCATGCTGACTGGAGATTGACAGACAGCACCAGCGGAGGTCAGAGTTTCTTAATTATGCTATATTGGTTTATTCCTCGCATAAAGCTATCGAATGACATAAAAAGTGCATTGGTGGTTTCATGATAGTTAGTCCTTTTTGAAGCTTAAGAGTAATTTAAGCAGGGTCACAATCTGCAAAGGTTCACATACACTAACTTACACTAGTACAATAGCGTTAATGTAAATCATTAATGTAAAGCGTAGTTTTACATTACAAAAAAGTAAATGACAAAAAAGTAATTTATTATGAAAGTCTACATCTACGTGCCCCTCTCCGTCCGTTTGTGATTGCGTGTCCATGCTGTGATGATCGTATCCGGGGGTAACGTTAGGGGGAATTCCTCCGTCCATTCACTAACTTACTGCGTCCGAGGCTCTCGATCGCTTTTCGTCAGGTGTATTATACTTTCTCTTGTTCTGCTGATTAACTTACACACGCCCTGGAACAGAAACTGCTATTACAGCAGATAAACGTAAATAATACGAAGCGTCGACGCGTCGTTGCAGCCCTACTCACAACACTTAAAGAGGAGGTGAGAGAGAATAGATAACGATGAACTAAATTCAAACTTGACCGTGTACAGAAACCACTACTTGGTTGTCTGCATTGTATTAACTGTTGGTCTGCAAAAATGTCCTCGTTATATCCATTATGCGTTGCACCAAGCCTCAAAATGTTTTAATGGTGTTTCAAATGCCTGAGAGCTTAACTCTCAGATCATCAGATCGATTCAGCATCTTGATCCAGAGGACTTTCCCTGGGCCGTTTGTAAAACGCCTCCTTTCTAAGACAGCCCGTCTCTCTTTTATTACGGTGCAGTGAGCAGACCTTGAGAGGAACTGATATTTACAGCAGGAAACACAGCAGGTATCATGTCCTTCTTAAGGGAAGCGAGAAACCAACCAGTCTTCAGTGAATTAACAGAGATAATGAACAATTGAAGGAGGCTGATATACAGTATCATGCTAAGTCTCATGCTAACTACATTGAAAATATTTAAATAGAAAATATATGCATCTGTATCTGTGTAACTATTACTACAATTTAATTCTGATGCAATATCATTTTGCAATCAGAACAAATTAGAACAAAAACATAAAAAATAGATTGACACGGTGGAGGCATTAAACTTAATTTTACAGTAAACCCAAAATTGAAGAATTGTACAAACATAAAATGTGAACTTCTGGTCTTGTTAAAAGTGTCTTGTTGGCACAAATGCTGCTGCCGAAAACAACAGCTGTACTGCTGTCACACTATTGAAAATATAGTTTGTAGCATTGCTACTTTTAGATATTTCAACCCAGTCTCACGGCAGTCCGTGGCATAGACTCAAAATTTGGAATCTATTAATGCGTGTTCATGGACACGAATATCCCCATTTTTCGTGTCAGTGAGCACTACCTTTTTTTCATGTCACCCAGCACGACTTTCAAAACACAGACTGCGTGTGTATTTACATTTATATATTTATAACCTGATATCAAAACAAGTAGGGATGTAACAATTCACTCAGCTCACGATGCGATGCGAGTCACGATTCTGATCTCACGATGCGATTTATTCACGATTTACTCACGATTTATTTTTACAAAATGAGTTGAAACAAATTAGAAATGAACAACTTCCCTTGCATTATTTCTTAAATGCTTCACGTTTCTTTGTATAATAAAATAATGTTTTATTTCAAATAACAAAACTAAACTGCAATTTTATAACAAATTAATAATAGAAAAAGTCTCTTTAATATAAACAACCTAATACTGTCTGAGCTTTTCTTGGATTTTTTTGCATTTAAGAAATATCAGCATGTCCACGTTTAGATTTGCAGTGAAAATAGCGGCCCCTGCTGTTCAAAAAATGTATTGCGATTCAGTTCACACCTCAACCGATTTGAATCGTCACTCATTATAACCGATTTTCAACCGGCTCACGGTGAATCGTTACATCCCTAAAAACAAGTCATACATATTTTAGGATGTGGCTAACCAACACCTTACTTCACCCCAAACCCTAAAATCACAGCTGCAAAGGCTAATTTTGCTTAAAATGCGGGTTTCACGAGGTGGCAAAACAACGATAAATTGCTCCCCTAACCCCGCCCCTAAACCCAACGTCACAGGGGAAAAGTCAAAACATACCAATGAGATCATAGGAAATAGGAATTCACACGAATGAGCCACCTTGTAAAATAGGTATGAATTCCTAGATTGTGTTGATATATATTTATACATATGAAAGATACCGCGTTTTATAATACATTAGATTAAAAGTCGTGCTGGGTGACACAAAAAAGTTGTGTTGACTGACAAAAAAAGGGGGAAATTCGTGTCAGTAAACACGAATAAATAGATTATAGTTCGTGACAATGTCACAAATTCCCATGAGACTCTGTTGGATATTTACCCCTTAACACTGGTGTGAAGCTGGAGGTGGTAAGAGTTTGTCGCTTATAGAATTGTTCACGTTACCCTGCGCACTCATGGGCACATAAATCCTGCTCAAACTCCTATAACCCATCTGCAGCAAATTTACAGCTCTCCAACCTTAAGACGCTAAACTCATCCGCTGCCAACCCTCTTTGTGGAAGAATGAAGGGTGTGACTGATGGACGAGATGACCCTGATGAAGGACCAAATCGACAATTCCCAGTGAAACCCTTCATCATCATCACCAACAGAAAAGGATAAAGGCCTGCAAGAGTTGTAGGGAAAAAGACAAGGCTGTGAATCATCTGTGCCGTTGAGAGGGTGTCCGTGAACCTGATAGGCCCGTGAAATGACAGTTCCATGACCAGGGGTGGTTGGTTCAAGGGCTTGGAAGGGTGTAGACTCATTGTAGCTGGAACACAGCGCAGGGCTATAAATTGCAACTGTTTGCGACATCTCATTTTTCTAAATTCTGGTATAGAAAAATCAAGCTCTTGTACATCAAATCCTAAACTACGGCTCACTGTATGCCATTATCGTTGTGTCTTTCAGATTTTAGATGTGGGTGGCAATAGAGATGGGTGTGATTTTAGTAAAGTCTTGAATGTTTTTCTTAGTTGTTTTCAGCATCAAGTTTTCAGGCATGGTCATTTAGACACTATTCAATCTATTTAGGGATGTAATTATGTTCTGTAATTAAGACAGCTTCACAAGCCAAACCTTTGAACTTGCTCAGCATAAATTACAACATAATTATTACAATATTAGCATATAGCAGCTTATTCTGCAAAAACTTGGAGACTTGGGGAATTTGTTGGCAAAACACACAAACCTGGACAGTTGTTGTTCATGCAAAACTCTTAATTAATATACAGTCATGAGCCCTGCAAAGCTTCTCAAATGGATGGTCATTATAATATTAAATTGTACACTGAGGCAAAAGTTGTGGTTTTTTGCATTTTAAAATAAGTAGAAAGATAAAAATGCAAGACTGATCTTTGGTCATGTCTAAAGTTAAAGCTGATGAGAACGTTTTTTGATTTAGATCCAAGAATCGAAAGATATTTGGAAGAATTAAGATATTTCTTTATAGTTATAATCTCAAACTTTTGTTATTGAGCAAGTATTTAAAAAAGCGGTGTTCACCTTACCTAACCTCGATTCACAACAATGTCAGTTTGACATTATTTGACTTCAACACATTTATATTCATAAACTGCAGTTTTATGTTTCAAACAGAGATGGCGGTATAGAGACAAATGTTAAAGATTGTTACGAGGTTTGTGCACAGCCTTAGATATTTATTATTGTGTTGAGGATTTCATAAGGTCTCCGCATTAACTTTTTGCTTTTTGGCGGTTTCTTTCGTAGTTCACTCTATGCTGATGCTGTATGACAGGTGTGAGATCTACTGGGATTTTGCTAAATGATATGGTTTATAAGATCCTCTTCCTTTTTCTGTCAGTGTGTGGATGTTGCTCATGTGGAGAGGTTTGATGGGTCAAGTGTGACATAAAGTTGTAGTGACTGGGTATGAACTTCCTCTGAACCTCATTGCCATCCAGAAACGTTAGCAAACAAAACCGGAAAGTTGACAGCGACACATGTTTGATCATAAAGCTCCAGATATGGAATGCAATCTGACTGGGACTTACCCGGACTTGTAGGGATGCAGTTGAGGATTCGGCCGAGTTTAGCGGGACACTTTTTATCCTCCCTTTAATCCTGGCACAAGAGACTGGATCAGAGGAGCGAGAGCAGTAATAAAGATTAATCATCCAATGGAAGAAATCAATAATGCGGTCCAGGTATAAAGCAGGGCAGAGTAAGAGACGCACAAGTAGAATGACTAGACTGGGCATGTGCATTTCGACCATGGAATAGACATTTCCAGTCTTTTTGTACTCCAGCACTCTAACGCTCTATAATTGATAAGTTAAACATGAAAGTAAGGGAAAATCAGTATCACGTGTTTGTAAAATTAAGATTTCTCACGCTTTGCAGCAAAATGCACAACTGTAATGAGAGCCAAATATAGCAATAAGAATCTAAATATTGCCATACTTCACTGTAAACCCGAATAAGTTGGGAAAACTCAAATTGATCAAATCTTTTGAGTTATGATGTTCCCAATTTTAAGTAAGCTTTAGTTTATTGTATTCATGCTTTCAATTCCGAACATTTAGTAAGGTAACTTATCTATTTACAGTTTAATAATAGAAAGGTCTTATAAAGACAACCTAAACATTTCTGCTGCATCAAAAATGAACAAACAGCCTTCACAGAGAGTGATGTACCACACATGACTGCTATGGCACCTCCCACAACCTAAGCATAAGCACCACTCTTCTGAACGAGGGTAACCCCAAAAGTAAAAAAAATACAACAAACTCTTCTAATTATCCAAGATAAATGAATTTCCTTTCTAAAAACTCATAAAATAACACTTAATTTCAAAATTTACTCTCCTAATGCAGTCTCACGCAAAGCATGCTGGGAACTGAAATTCATTCTCAACAAATCACCTTGAATTAACTTGTTTAAATTAAGTTAAACTAACTCAAAAGTGAGAATTACAATTACAATTTTTTTTAAGTTAGTACTTTTTATATAAAAATTAAATTTACACTACAGGTACATGAACTATTTAATTACTTTGAACATTCGGGTTTACAGTGTTGGATGGATGTGTCCCTACCTTTTGAGTAACGTAAATATTGTTTAATCCCAAAAAGGGACAAAAATCACTCTCACGTGCCTTCTCTGGATCTGTTCCACATTTGTGGAATGATCTACCCGCTGCTACACGATCAGCAGATTCTGTAGCCATCTTTAAGAATAGGCTAAAAACACATCTCTTCCGTCAACACCTGACCGATTAGTTCTGACTTCTGTTTCTTTTCTATTCTTTCTATCCTTAAAGAAAAAAATCCTTTGCTCTGTATACTGTGGTAGGCTATGAGACCAGTTTTTACTGCACTTATGCTTTTTGTTGTCCTTAGGTTGTTCCAATTGTTTCTATTGTTTACCTCATTTGTAAGTCGCTTTGGATAAAAGCGTCTGCTAAATGACTAAATGTAAATGTTTAAACTATTTGACTTGATGAAGATTTGAGTACTCAGCTGTGCACATCTTTAGTTTCAACAATGGCTCAGCCAATAAGAATGTGAATAAATTCAAGTGCTTAAAGTACCCATCCATACTCAAATGAATATTTAAAGGGCTTTATTTTAAATGCTAATGACGGAGTTCTCCATATTTAGTGGAAAGAGCTTGTTCAAGGTCATTGGTGTGTACATGAAATCTGCATTACAGCTATGTAATTAGAGATGCGTCAGAGTTGAAACTGTTGCTCTTTTCATGGCGTTTATGGGGAAAAGAGCTCATTACTGTAATTAGCTCTTTTAAAGGCATGGCTTTGTTCTCTGCCATATGACCGTACATTCAAAACTGAAAGCTTAATGTGCTGGGTCACATTTTGCAGCTGTTTTAGGCAGGTTGACTGAGAGGTGCGCGCGTATGTGTATGTGTGTTATACACAGCGCTTTTAAGAATAAATGATTTGTAATGGACTGCTAGTGTCATGCACAACATATTTATTAAATACAATGCACACCTTTTGTCATGAAAAAAAACGTGAGATTAATCATGTTTAGTTATTGTCTTCCATATTGTTGTTTAAATTAGGGATGGGCACGAGTACCCCAGTACTCGGACGCAACAGCGACAATCGATGATGATGATCATTTGGGTCTATAAATGCATTTTTTATTATTCAATAAAATGTATTTATTTATGATTGGAGAGATTTGAGATTTGTGTTGCGACTCGAGTTTGCAGTCCAGAGTCAAGTCCAGAGCACAGAAGGGCAGATTGAAAACGCACAGCGATGCCTGTATTGTTGTTTCACTTTAATAAACTTGTCGAAAATACAATCAAGTGCAAAATGTGCAGCGCAAGCTGCATACAAAACATACAAATATACTACAAGTTTGATTCGTTATCATCTTACACTCTGTCTACACCGCACGCGAGCGGTGCGATGTAATGTGCCAAAAGCAACCGAACAAGCCATTTGTTGCATCTCTTAGCGCTGCATCCAATGGGCACAGAATTTCTGTTTATAATGGGTTCTCGTGTTGTATTCGCGTTTTCAATCTACACGCCCTTTTCACATGACATCACGCATCTTCCGTTCTGCCGCGAAGCAGTGTATCGTTACTTCCGCTAGCACTCCAGTTCATAAGGTGGCAGTAATGCACCTATAAGATGGTTTGCCAACCGCCAGTAAAACTCAAGAAGAAGAAGTTACTTCCGCTTGCACATCTGCCACACATATGGCTAGATGATGTACAACGTCTTGCAGACAAATGTTTGCTAACGACAAGATCAAAGCTAGAGAAAGGATACAAATTCTTCGTTGAACAGTACCTGTTTGATTATGAAGGTAAGTGTTTTGTTTTCTTTTTGTGTTAGCGAAGGTGCTAGGATAAGTACTTGAATACCTGTTCTGTCAGTTTTTCTTTCACTGCTGTTAAATTCCAGTGCAACGGCAAAACGAAAGTTCTTCTTCTTCTTCTTGTTTGTTGCAAGACGGATGTTATGATACACTGCTTTGCGAAAAGGTGGAAGTTAAGTGACGTCATTGTGAAAAGGGCCTATTCCCATGGAAGCTGAGCTCATGTGACTCGCGACTCCCGCGAGCGGCACGTGAATGTGCGCTCAACTTCATAAGAATGGATTAAAAACACTCGCCCTGCTCCGCACCAGTACACTGTAAACCCGGATAAATTGGCAATAGTTGCCTCAAAATTTTTGAGTTTTAGAGATTCTTGGTTTAAGTAAGCAGAACCTTCAAATTTTGATTACTGTTAGCTTAAAGTTCTTAACAAATCTTAATTAGTGCGACTTAAATATTTAATTTATCCTTTTTATGAAATTAAGTAGACAGAACTTAAACAAATAAGTACCAAAATTGCATTTTTAACTTAACTAAACTAAATTCTTTCGGTTTCATTATTTTGCATATTCCTTAATCTTAATAAGCATAAATCAAACACCTTGACTTATGCAATCCAAAATGAGCATGAAGAGACTGATCTCAGAACTGGCATTAGCACAGTTACTGCTCACTGGTAACATACCACATGTTACAGGAGAAATGTAGCTTCGCAGAGACTAGGCACATGCACCACTCTTCTAAACAATGGTAACCACAAAACTGAAAAATATGTCAAACTCTTCTAAATATCTAAGAGAAGTGAACATTAAACACTAACAAGTCTTTAACTTCACTAAAAACATAAAATAATCATATTTTTTTATTTACTCTCCTAATGCAGTCGGACGCAAAGCATGCTGGGAATTGGAAATCCTTCTTGACCAATTGTTGAATTAACATGTTTAAATTAAGTAAGGAGCAAATAAAAATTTTGAGTTTTAGTCAAGTTAATCAAAAATAATCATTATACTTTACTCAAAAGTAAAAAAGTGTTTCACGAACTTAATTTTATAAAAAAGTTCTACTTACTTAAATATTTTAAGTTTACATTACTTAATCTGTTTGATTATTTTGAACATTTGGGTTTACAGTGTATATATTTGGACTCAAAATGTCAGATGAGACCACTACTATCAGACAGACAAGTCAGACGAGCATAAGAGACTTTACCGTCAGACACTGACAGACAGGGCAGAGATGATGCTTCACCACACTGATATTTCTTTTAAATGTTTATTGTATTTTCAAAAACATTGATAGTGAATTTTTAATAATCTAACAGTGTTGATTTAATTATTTACTCAATCAAAATTTTCGTATCAGTGTTGTAATTCAAATCTTTTCATTGTCACCATGAGGGACTCAAAATTTTGAAAATAAACGCCCCACCCCCTCTAATGCCCCGCCCCCAATTAATCGAGTACTCGTTTTTCAAACCTATCCAGTACTCGAAATGAAATGTGATAAAAAATGCCCATCCCTAAGCAAAACAGGAAAAGATACAAGTAGTGTAAACCTCTGTCTGTACAGTACACCCTGGGTTTACACCTGCACACCTGTCTTTTAAATTTAAACACTGCGTTATATCATTTCTCGAGCTTGCATTGTAATATAGATTTGAAAATAAACAACAAACATTGCTATTGTTAAAGAACAATTTAATGGAAAGGTGAGACTTTGAGCCACAACACAGTCAATGCAATGCAGCAGGTTTGTGAGTTGTGAATCGCTATAGCAGTAGTGTAGAACATAACAGTACAGATGTTGCACAATTAAAATATCTGAGCAACGGTTGTGTTAATACATAATGAGTGTGAATAAACGTGGTAAACTTAAGACAAGGCGAGATGCATTTGAGGTTAATTGCAAAGGTCACATCTTGCATGTGATAAAAAAATTATGTTTATCTTTAGTCTATTCAGGCCATATGTTCCTATGTGGTTTGAAAAAAAAGCAGTTATTTTATTATTTGTAGTGTGCACTTTGAAGTAGGGTGGCACAATATACTGGTATTGACAATATCTGTGATATTAATAATTTTGTTAAAATTACAAAAAACGTAATATGACATTTTAATAGGTACAGACGCTTTACACTTTTACCTGTATTTTGCCTGTGATTCATTGGTCAAAAAATAGAAGCCACAAAATAAAGTTAAAGATGAAGGTGAGTAATTCTTTAAAAAAAAAAACAAGCAATAGATATCGCAATAATATCACTAATCACTATTGTGAATTCTTTCAGACAGGATAACCGTGTAGAATAATAATATCGTCTAATATCGTCACAACCCTTCTTTAAAAAGTTTAATTCTTCAGATTTTTTCCTGATTTACAGGAACTCACCATTGATCACAAAGAAAATGGACATATGCAAATTTCTAATTCAGTAATTGAAAGACTGTTTCAGCTAAATGAATCCCGCTCAGAAAGGCTTCCACTCAGGTGAAACACTGATAATGGCCCCTAACTGCCTCCTGGACTCCGGCCCAAGTGTTGGGCAAAGAAAACTCCATTTTCATTTCTCCGTTTTCATTGTAGGACTTAAATATTAGTGCCGCAGTTCGTTCTCGATTAGCTCACAGCTAATCAAGTGTACGACCACATGCTGCTAAATTATGAGCTAACCCACAATTCAAGACTGTAGAGCTTTGCTGGGGTGCCTAACCAGGAAAGTTCAAGATAAAACGTTATTATCAAACTTGCATTAGGAAGCAGAGCAGAAAATGTTGGATAAGCTAATAGCCTTCTCTTTTAAAGCACCCTTTTAACGTTCTTTGTTCCGTTTCTGCAGCTGCCTGTAGTCATTGTAGCTCCAAAATCCTTAATGTTTCGGTATTGAAATATAAAGTGGAATATAATTATATGAAGCAATATTAGAATTGAATGTATGAGTCCTGTAGACGATTTCCCAACCCTGTAAACATTTTATCAAGATCTCTATGCTTGTTCTGTGTTAAATGTCATATGGCAAAGGTTGTTGTCAGTGTTCTGTAACTGTCTATAGTTATGTGACTTTTAGTTTCATGTCTCGTGTGTAGTCTTTTCTAAAGGTTACTGTAATCTAAACCTTGGTTCTTAAAATGAAAGCACATTTTTAATCAAATACCACACAGATTTAAAAGGATAATTCACCCCAAAAATAAAAATTCTGTCATCGTTTACTCACCCTCAAGTTGTTCAAAGCCTGTATGTATATATATCTTTGTTCTGTTAAACACAACAGAAGATATTCTGAAGAATGAAGGATTTTCTTACTAGTAGTCAATAGTCCCCCAGAACAGTTTAATTACAAACATTCTTCCAATTATCTTTCTGTGTTCATCAGAACAATGATGACACAATTTTCAGTTTTGGGTGAACTATCCCTTTATCCCTGCATACCGGACATCATAGTGTATATAGTTGATGGTGTTTTTCTTTCTCCAGCAGCAAAGCCTCACTAGTGTTATGGATGTGGTTAATTACACTAGTCCGGTGTGATAAACTAGTCTAATTTTGAAGAATCTAAGATAAAAGTCTTCCTTCAGTGCTTCCTTAATTATTCCTATCAGTTTTACTCTGGTGTATGTTTATTCGTATTCACTGAGATATGCTCGAATGGACTGCAAGCTGTTACCAGCCCCTTGAGCCAGTGGTGGTGTAAAGTGATTATCAGTTGCAGTTTTCCCCCCTCAGACCTCCTAGGGCTGTTTTGACATCTAATTAGTAATAGTTGTAGAGGCAGGGTTTTTCCTGCATAGAGAAATTGGAGGCGGCCACCTCCGTCAAATGTCGTGCCGCCTCCAGACTCTCGCCAAAATTATGTTGGGTGTCTTTACAAGAAATGCTGCGTGCATTTAACAGACTGTCATTTGTAACTGCAGTGCAGGCGCTGTTTCGTTATCAGCACACTAAGGCGCTAAAAAGAGTTGCAGAACAAAAGCTAGCTGTGTTTCAAGGCTGTTTGTTTTGCATACAAGTACGTTTAATTTCTTGAAATTTCTTAAATTAACATGACGTACATCATTGTAATGTCTTTAGCTGTGCAGTTAGATCGTTGAATCAGCGTATACTGTACACAGCGAGTTCACCAGTATGAATGCACATTGCGTTCAGAACGACTCGCACACGAATGACTCATTTGAAGCAATTCATTTAAACTATTGAACTTTTCAGTCACTAGTGAATAAAAGAGATCATTGAATCATTTAAAGTGAACCACAGAGAATGCAAGATGTAAATGAGCTTTTGCGGGCTAAAAAGTTAGATGAAAATATTTGATAAAAAAAACATTTCTGTTTGGTTGAATAAAAGTAATGTTTTATATAACGCAATAATTGTCATTTTCATCTATTTTTATTAGAACTTTTAATATGTCAAAGCACTTTGGTTAAGCCACTTTAAGGTACGTTAGGCTCTCCTGTGTGGACAAGATCAGGATGGCACCACCTCCGCCTCATTTGGAGCCAGGAAAAACCCTGAGAGGTATGAGATGTTTTTCCTTCGGTGTGGGCCAATCATCAGAATTTATAGAAAATCTGTGGTCGACTGTAAAGACGCAATGTAATTTGTGCTCTGGCTCCTTTTGTAACCTTTTGTAGATTGTTGCATTTGATTGATATATTAGGACAGTAATTGGTGAGCATTAAGGCAGTCTCTATGATTTACAGTACTTACATTTAAACTCCGGAGGCTATGATTTGGATGTATTTTCAATGTTTTTAAAATCTCTAAATGGCGAAAAATGTTCAGTTAACAAAACCTCTAGTTTTGATATGTGGATTAAAACCAGACCAATGGCCTTGCGGTCAGTTTACGGACAGCCGACACAGCAGACGCCCAACTGAGCCAACAGAGATTAGCAGAAAACAGGGACATCCTTGAATGTAAAGGACAACGACTAATCACCCCATAAAGCAAAACATCCTCATTCTACTGGACACTTTAATACTTTATTTGAACGGCTGGCGCCCATAATTGAATTGGCCGCTGTGTATCGGTGGTGCAAAATTTACTGGCTGTGAGCGGTAGTCTGCATGATGGGAGTCAGAGAGGTTACCTTTTATCCCCAAAGATTGCCCATTACAGGGGCTAAGTGGCTTTTTTATGGCCTCTTCTCTACTGTTGCCCAGGTCTGAACTGGACGGAGAAGTTAAAGGACTTCACTCTGTCTGCCGGGATTGTTTAAAGAGGATCAGGGGAATGATGGCTCTTTCACTGCACTCCGTCAGCGATATCAGCCCCCATATCTGATGAGTTGCTCACCTTTTACCGTCTCTTTATCCTGGCTTTGTGCAGAGATAAAACATCAGTGCTAGCACAAGAACAGCCCCGATCGGATCCGTGATGTAGACATTAGTGGGGGAAGAAGACATTAAAGTCTTCCTGTCAGGCTGGCACCCTTTGTCTAGTGTAGATTGCATGGGCTGCATTTTTTTGTTGTTTTCATCCTGAGGTTGTTGGAAGATATGGAGTCAGCTGTTAGCTTCATTAGGTTCTGAGCTGAACAAAGTAGGTCTCTTGGAGGATTGGAGGGTCCACAAAAGGCTTGTTATTAGGTTAATACTGAGAGGACAGATAATGTGACGGTTTTGCCAATGTGCCCCTGACACCAAGGATGTTTACTCAACAAATTGATGTTTGCTGTGCAACTCAATGTCGCTGTGGTTTCAGTGACACACTCTTAGAATGGCTTTGCTTTGGAACTTTTGAACTTTTGCTCTGGCTGTATTGATTTTTGTCGATATATGCGCTACATTGTTGATAAAGAAACTGAACAAACAGGGGGCGACACATATCTGGGGGCACCAGTTGCAGACCAGTATCATGAAATGTACACTATCCTTGAAATATTTATGGTCACTTACTACTTTGTTTTTTCACATTGTAGAATAATAGTAAGCTGGAATTACAGAGATGTAACTGTTAGAATGGAATGGAATAGAATAGAACAGAATCTTTATTGTCATTGTTTGAAAAAACAATGAAAGACTAAACCAATTTAGCAGCTCTCAAGAATAAACAATGTAAGAAGCAAGCTCTTATTGGATGCTTTTTCTGCATTTATTTTGTTGAAATTGTCCAAAATGATCAATAGTATTTTTCAATACAGTTTTTTTTTAATTAAAGAAATTAATGTTTAAGTCAAGTGACTTGACAATGTGCAAGAAGCCTTGTTTTGTTTATAAATAACGCATTACAAATGGTGAAAGTTATTGTGTGTAATGTGTTTGATATGTGTATTCTAGAATTTTGAAGGTGAAGCCACAAATGAGACAAGACTTATTAATGCTGACAGTCTGGCGTAGCTGGCGAAAACCAAATTTCACATCAGGCCTCTCGGCTGCCAGTAAGATATTCCTTATGCCTCTCATGGTGAAGCATTATGCCAATGCCAGGGACTGCAGAGACCAGACGAGCAGACAAGTTACTGTAAAAATCTCTCGTTTGGCAGGCGGTTCAGCCAGGCACTCAGAAAAAAACCTCTGCCAGTCTGCAGTGATTCTTACATTGGCAAGACAAATGGCTGTTTCCTCTAGCTGCTCCTGAATTACAATCCCTGCAGGATGATCCCCTTATAAACATGTGCCTTCTGTGCCGGAGGCCTTCACGGACATAACTTTGCGAAAATGCGTGTTCCAGTGTGACATTATGCTATAGAAATATGCGAAGGTGCTTTAACATAAAACTTTGATGTTTGCTGGTAGATTTTAGGACAGCTTGTAGATCAAGTCTGTTCGATTTTCAAATTTAGATTTTATTTGGTCATATTCTCATAATTAGATATTGAATAATATTTAACAAATGATGATATTTAATAAAAGACTTTTGATTGAAGATTTGGCAAATTTGAGCTCAGTTTGTGATATCTTTTCTGAAACTGTGTGGAGACAAGTGAGATTTCTTCATTTCTTGCTCTCAAGAGAATTATCTGAGCTGCAGGAGACACAATTATCTCATCTGTGATTTTGATATCCATATTGGAACGTTTTCTGCACTTTCTAGAAAACCACCCGTGGCATACTTAATTCTCTTTTATAGCTTTTAAGTAATATTTTAAATTTAGATCAAAATTACTCACTTCACCTTTAGTGGTTTCTTTGTATGTCGGTCATGTCAGTTTACGTTTGTCACAGTTGTTTGTCATTATGTTAATAATGGATTTTATTGTGTACGACAGTCTGACATCAGATGAGCTCTGATCTTTTAATGTATTTTAGTTAAGCTTCTTTGGACTCTCGTTGCATAGAGTTTCTCCACGCCTCTCTGACTCCAAAACCTGTCTGAATTCAGCTTGTGAATTGACAGATGATGTGGGAATGCCTGCTGCCAGTATGCTAATGCTGTGGAGATCGTGACTATGTGTGAGTACTGTGTATTAATTTATCTGTGTGTGTGTTTTGATTGGATCACATTCTAAATATTATTTATTACATATACATTTATGCGGATGCCTTTTGACATTTGATCATATGTGTGTTTCTTGAGAATCAAGCTCATGACTTTTTATTACTGTCACTGAAATTGTGATGCCTAAACATACGGAAACCCACAAAAATACTTTGCGTAGTTTTATTATGTTGTTTTAAATGTTACATTGTTTCGTTAGATAGTAGGGCAGTACTTACCGTGCCACGGACGGTACCTGTCCATCAGTACCGAGGCCTGTTGTCTTATCTCAAAACGCACCTTTTGGCTGGCTTTTATTTTACTGGACGTTTTAATCTGTTGACTTATTGTATCCCCTGTAGGAATCTTTGACCTGTGTCTTTCCTTCGGCAAAAAGCACATTTAATGTTTTGATAATGTTTGTTTTTGACCCTCTTTGGTGTAGTTATTCCAACTTATTTCCTTTTATTTAGCCTACATTGATTGCTTGCTATGAGATTTGAGGTTTGCTGAAGGCTAAATTTTTCTCTCCATCTATATTGGCAGAATTTCAATAGATTCACGTTGAGGGATGGGTACAAAATCCACAATAAAATAACGTGCAAGGCTTAGCCCAAAAATGCTTTGCAATAATTAATGCTAAAGAGACAAAATATTGACTCAGGAAAGAATATATATATATAAATAATGGAAAAACAGAGCAGTATAATTGACAGTTTTTGGGACCCGTTCCCACTAGCTACTTTCTGCTGCCATTCATATCACCCTGAATCTTTTTAGGCGGGCCTAACTGCACGCTGCAGACAAGAAAGCAATCCAGGCAATCTCCCTCGCTGCTTGAGTACAAAGTTTGTGTGGATCTCTGCTCTCCGCTGGATGCTAATCATATCGCTGCGTGGGTAATTGCTATTTCCAGTTAGCTCAAGGGCAGGAAGACAAACTTGTCATTTTCTCGTCTTTGTTGCCTGCCTGTCACAAGTTTGGTCGTTGATCATCTCCCCTGTTCCTCTTATCTGGTAATGCCATCATCTTGTATGGCCTTTTCTCTCCTGCCTGTCTGCTAATGGCCTTCTTAGGTCTCCTAAGGGAGCGTTTTACTCTTTGTAGCCGGTTATACTCTTCCATGAGTAGGGTCACTATTAATAAAAAATATGTTTGGGGAATAGAGTGCTGGAAGTCTGTGTTGAAATCAACTGAGCAGATGGTTTTAAATGAGCAAGGCCATATCCCTAACCTCAACCTTTCAATGAGAAAACGCATCCTTGCCGTTTTAAGCGTCTAGAATAAGGCCCTTCATGTCAGCGTGGGCCTATCAAACATCTGTCAGGGCTGCCTTGCTAGTTGTGCTACACACCATCAGGTTCTCTGTGCGTCACACGGCTCCTGAACTTGGGCAAGTCTGACCTTTAGAGATTAGGGTCCGAGGTGGAAAGATGCTCTTTGACGTGCTGATTTAATGCGTGAGAGCGTGTCGACATCCATCCTCCTCTGGGTCGCCCTCCTGCCTCCTCAGGCGCCAGGGCCTTGTTGACATTTTCATCTGTGTCGCCAATTTATGTGCGGTTAGTCGTGTGCCCGAGCACACGCCGAAACCGTGTAAATGCAAGACGTGGGGAAAAAAAGAACAAATTGCTTTTTTAAATTGCCCGGACAAGTATCCTACTCTTAGCCAATAAAGACAAAGTACACCACTCTGCCCGAGGAGCGATGCAGCGCGAGCCGGTGTTTTCCTAGTCACGTAGGGTGCGTTAGGTGAAAAATTATTTTCCGACAACAGACTGATATGATAATGACATGAGAAGCTTAAACTGCCTCTCATACGTCTTCATAAGGAAACTAGAGCGGTAGCATAAATCAAGATCTGTTGTTATGAGGTACTGAGGCAAGCTACAGTGTGACTTCATTTACAATAAGCTGTGCGTTGATAGGAGCATCATGTCAAGAATAACTTCTGGAAGCAGACGGAGCTCTGACTCTCTCTGTGGGTGGTAGCAGCTCTGTGTCTGCCGATGTTGGCCGCTGGTTTCGCTGTCTGGTTTTTCAAAGTTAACAAAGTGCAGTGTCACTTGGTATCAGTCGGTTTCACCCACTGGTTTCTTGTGTTGGCTAATCCTCATGCAGTCCGACTTTTAAACATACAGCATACAGGATTGCATCTGGTTCTGACCAATAGCTTGCATGCTATAGGAAGTGGTTGTCTGAGAGACAGGTAAAACAACAGACAGTTTGCTTGTAAATGTATTAAATTGTGCAATAGTTATAGGGATAGTTCACCCAAAAATGAAAATTCTGTCATCATTTACTCACCCGCAGGTTGTTCCAAACGTGTATAAATTTCTTTGTTCTGCCAAACACAAAGGAAGATATTTGGAAGAATGTCAGTAACCAAACAGATCTCATCCTCTATTTACTGCCATAGTCATTGGGGATGAGATCTGTTTGTTTACTGACATTCTCCCAAATATCTTACTTTGTGTTTAGTGTTTGTGTTTACAGGTTTGGAACAATCTGAGGGTGAGTAAATATGACAGAATTTTCATTTTTGGGTGAACTATCTCTTTAAAGTGAAAATTTACTGTATTTGGATTGTGAAGGCAGTGGTTCTCAAACTGGAGGTCTTGGCCTCCTGGGGTGTCCCAAGATGGATCCAGGGGGGCCACAGACTTAGGAAATTTATAGAATTTATAGAAAAATATAAACATTTTATAATAGATTTTATGCAACCAAACATAAGAAAAATAAGACCACCAACCAAAAGAATTGATGTTTCAGCATTGTTTAACTGAATACGTTTTTGGTTTAATTAAAATTCTAAAATTAAGATTATAAGGCTTTATTTGGGGGGCTGCAAAGCAATAAACTCTACACAAAAGGGGCCTTACAACGAAAACGTTTGAGAACCACTGGTGTAAGGCACCATAGCTACTGTCATTGTGGTAAAATATAAGATTTGAGAATTTTAGGATATTTTCAGCATATGAATAAAAATCTGCAACCTGAATCGAAATACAGTGAAGATAGCCAATCACAGCTTTGTTTTAGCAGCACATCAGACCATTTTGAAGCTACATTTTAGTATGCAAAATGCATCAGATGCTCTATTAAGTTTGTAGGCTATTTCTCGGTGGCTATTTTTCTTCACCAATGGTTCAGTCTGCACCTGGTTTCTGCGTCTTCGCTCAGAAGGGGGTGTGGGTTGTTTTGCTTCATCGCTGTGCTGTAAAACAATAGCAGCTGGGAATAACTTAACATGTCTTGTGGACACAAAATTATATGCATTAGTCTGTTTTTGATCCAGTCTCACGATGCCAAACAATGGCCTGTGTTTTGCTTGCTACGCTCGCTCTGAATATTGTGAGATAACCGGAATAATCCTTATATCAATTAATCAATCAGAAATGAGTTATGTGGTTATAAATCTATTCCTAAATTCCATTTGTGTTTGTATTTTCATGTTGTGTTTTTCATGCACTGTGGTGGGTTGTGAGCAGAAATTATTTTGAATGTAGACTGTGGTCAACACTGGTGTTTCATTAATGAGTTTGTTTTTGAACAAATGTTGAAGTGAATGTAAATTATGTACTGTAGTCCCTTTGCTCATTTACAACAAGGTGAGAAAAGATGATTCATGTTTATGAATGTGTAGAAAATGACTGATGATTAAAATGACAGGAATGTTACTGATTCTTTTCATACATTCTTTAGATTTTCTAGTTCTAGATGTCCGTTGTATTTTATTATCACTTGAGTAATAGTAAATAGTAAATCAAGAAAAACTGAGAAAATTCTTTTTTTTATTCAGTTTTTTATTTTTATTCGATTGATTTGATTTCTCAGATTTAAAAATATGTATATATAAGTAAAAGTATATATATATATATATATATATATATATATCCGAATTCAGGCCACGTAATTTGTAATACATCAGTTAATCTTGACTTAACTTTCTTCACCTCATGATTAAAACTTCCACCATACTGTATATTCGCAATAGAAGCCGCCCGCTTGCAAAATGTGTGCTGATGAATTCTTACATCTATTTGTTACCCGTGGTGCGAATCCTCCCCAGAGCTTTGTTCCACAGCTGGCTTTAACGCCACAAGCTTTTTGATAAACGTACTTGGCCCCCGGATGAGTAAACAAGTGTCTTTCATGACAACAGAAATGCCAAATGAAGCCGATGCATCCATTTTTATTCTTAGCAATGCAGTTTGCATTCGATATCCCTGATGAAATTTGCTGGAATATATTGATGGATTTATACTTCAAACAAACTCCCACTCCCCCTAATTGAAGAATTCATCTCTATTGTATTGGTGCTTGATTTCAACTCTCATTCGCTCCCACACGGAGTGGAATAAATGCTAGATTATTGTTTATGTGCAGTAACCTTTGCAGCCCCTTTTTACAAAAAAAGACTACAAATATGCATTGTGATTAAACTGTTCCCATCTGATCCACAGGTAAATGCCAAAGAATGTACATTCTATTTATTAGCAAAAGCCATTTTTAGGATGTCTCATCTTGGCAGCCCTTGTCAATGGCAACCCACAAGCCAAATCCGTTTTTTTCACAATCAATCCGCAACAGCCCAACGCCCTTCCTGTTTCTAGAAGATTCCATGCATAGTCAGATACTCCCGACTGCGGTGGCAGGTGTTGTCCGCGCGTTTGTCATTACGGCACATTATCTTCCTTCAGCCGCGCGCATCAGTCTTTTTTATTGTTCAGTCATGCCTGGCATTGAGATGAAAGCCGCGCAAACCGCACTCTGTCATCTGCTCTAACCGGCTTATACAAAGTGGCCGTTTTGTGTGTGCGGTTCAGCGGTGGGTCGGTATGCAGCGCCTGCTACTTTCAGAGGTGAACGGGAGGTCATTGTCGGGATGGTTGTGGTCCGGTGCTTAAGGGACCTGTCAGAATTGTTTAGCGTCAAAGTGAGACTTGCAGATGAAAGGGTGCTGGTTTCACTGATGTTTTCAGACTAATTATGAACTTTTTCCTGTTTGTTCTTTCTTGGCCTTCCCTTAACTTTCTTGCCCTTGCTGTGTCCACTATAAAAGATTTTTGTGGGAATTGATAGTGTTTTCCTGGCTGCTAGTTACTATTACAAGGATATTTTACAGCAGTAGTTAAATGAATAGTTCATCCCAAAATGACAATTCTGTCATCATCTACTCACCCTCTTGGATGAAGAATGTTGGTAACAGAAAACCGTCAGTCCCCATTGACTTGCACTAGCTTTATGGCCATACAATAGAAGTGAATGGGGACCAATGGTTTTTGTTTACCAGCGTCTTTTAAAAGATCTTCTTTTGTGTTTTGCAGAGGAAAGAGAGTCATACAGGTTTGAAATAACAAGAGGTTGAGTTAATGATGAATGACAGAATTTTCATTTTAAGGTGAACTTACCCTTTAAGCTTTTACAATGAATTAACTATGTAATGCTGGATGTGACTTCATAATGTGACGAGAAAATTACATATTTGGGAATCAAACCCATGACAATAGCGTAGATGAGATGAAAAAAACAATTTACTGCGAGGTTCTGTTGTGTAAAATCCCAATAATTACTTGGTATCTCTTGAATGCTTTCACATGATCTCTTCCAGTGGGATGGCATGAGTACTATACTATTGTTTAGGTTCCCAGCATGCACTGCTTTCTGTTGTCTTGTTTATTTTCTATGCCCCTGTGTCTTTGTCACATTTTCTCCAGCAGTAGGCCTAATACTGTTTCAGTTGTGATGTCTAGATAGACAATCTCTTCGCTTTTTAGCACTTTGTGTGTGTGTGTGTGTGTGTGTGTGTTTGCGTGTGTGTGTGTGTGTGTGCATGCGTGCGTGCGTGTGTGTGTTTGTGTGTGGTGTGCGTGCATGTCCTTCACCAGTCCAACAGAAATATGACAGCCGCAGCCGAGCTGATAGTTCTTCCAAATCATGGCGTTCGGCCCTGACAGCTCCAATCTCTACTCTCTACTCTTCATTCTCTTCCTGCACGCAGAACAAGAGAGAATGATCTGGCTGTTCTGTTTCTTATTTAAATGAAAATATTATTACATTATGCCATGTTTCATTTATCTGGAGATGGAGTTGCAGAGAAATCATCTCTCCTCCATTGCTCGGTGTCTCTTTTACCGCAGCCATAAAAGTATGGCATTTTTTGCACTGTAGATCTCTTGCATTAGGAGTATGAGGCTTCATTAATTACACTTCTTATGCTTTTTGTCTTTTTCATCTGTTTATGGGTGTTCTTGAAACTGTGAGCATTTTTCTGTTTCAAGGACTGTTTTCTTTTTGTTTTTTTAGGGTCCCTGGTGTGGAAACTTGTATATTGTTTCTTAATAAATGCACTTTTATTTATTTATATTATATTATATTATTTATATTTATATGTGTAAATTGTGTTTTCTTAACCTTGTTCCAAACCTAGATTTTCAGTAACTGAAGTTATGAAAAAAACATAATAATCCATTATAAATAAGATGGATTTAAGCATAAACCCTTTTAATATTGTATGAAAATGATCGAAATCAAACATTGAATTGGCTCTCTGTTTTGACGTATCAACCATAACCAACAATTCGGCCCTTAATATTGTATCTTTAAAAGTTAGTGTTTTGTATAATATCACTTGTAAACTTCCGTCATTTCCAATCAGCCTTCGTTTGGTCAAATTATGCAAAAACGGCGAAGCTGTGATTACATTTTCTGTTTTAGATGTTAGCTTTGAAATCGGCCTCAGCAAGATACAATCTGGCATTTTATTCCACAAATGTTTCAAATGTCACTTCCACAACCTTAATTTCCACCACAGAATGTTATCAAACATAATGCATAATTTGTGATAAAGTGGATATGACATTTGTTCATAAAAATGTCAGAATTCTCCTGTGCTTTTTGTGGGGTTTTTTTTCTAAAAATGCACAGAACCAAAAATGTTCATAGAAGAAACCCTTTTAGGTAACAATTTACAATATTATTAGTGCTATTAGTTAACATTAGTAAATGCATTAGCTAACATTAGCTAACAATGAACAATTTACTATTTCAGCATTTATTAATCCTTGTCAATGTTAGTTCATGTCAATGCAGGTATTCATGTTAGTTCATGGTGCATTAACAGTGACAACGTTTGATTTTAATAGTGAATGCTGAAATTAACATGAATTAATATTAATAAATGCTGTAGAAGAATTGTTCATTGTTAGATCATGTTAGCTAATGCATTAACTAATTGTTAACAAATAGCACCTTATTGTAAAGTGTTACTCACTTTTATATTTGCCACAAGAATCATATTGTAACAACCTGTCTCATGCACGCTGCATCAGAAATAACAGTCTATACATAATGTCTCCAATCTTTTATCTATAGTAAAATAATAGATAAAATACTTTTTACTTATAATTACTTTTTAAATCAAGTTATGTGGTTGTGATGAAGTCTCACACCTTCTCTGTCTTTCTCGAGCCTGGCTTTGAGTCTGTCTGTACACCCACCGAGATGTGGGGTACGGTGGGCGTGAGTGGTTAAGAATGAAAGAGCAAGAAAGACAGATTCTTCCATAATTACAAAAACACTCATTAGAGTTTTTAATTAGCTTTCTGATTTAAACTCAGGAATAATTTCTATTTTGTGCTCTCTTCAATCACAAGCTCTTAAACTAATGAGCTCTTCCTTGCTTTATTTCATTCCATTTAATGCCTTTGTAATTGTGCACATTTAATAAGGATTTGGAGCAAAGCATTAAATGTGTGCATTACACAATGTGATCGCGAAAACGTGCGCGCGCATACACGGACAAAGTTAATCATTAATCAGCTCTCCCCGTTAAAAATCTCTGTGCAAAATTAGCACCACAAGTCTCCTTAAAGAAAAAAGACACTGGTTTGCGTAGCTCTCGCACAGTAGAGAGTTCAGGTTGCTCCGTGCCTGCTCAAAATTCTGTGTGAAGACGCAATGCTGAATATAAACCAGTCTAAATTATGCCTGCTCTGGCCTACCTTAGTCAAAGGTAGTTCTGATGCTGTGTTGGCTTTATTTCATAATTTAGTTTCATAAAAAAATTATAAAATATAAAAGAATAAATGTATTAATACCACATTGGAACAGTGTTGAAACGTCTGTGTCAATACAAATAAATGTGCCACCTTTGTTGTATTTGTAAATATGGCTTTAGTTGGTTGGTAAACCATATATTCTCGATAAACTTACAGTTTGATACACTACATGATTAATTGAAACACAATAATATTAAACGTAATGTATTTAATGGTTATAATGGGAATTATAATGGTTTTAATGGAAACATAATGGTAACAGTCTAAATTATCTGTCAGATTAATCCTATTGGAATAATGTCCAAAACACACTACAAAAATACATTTTGTAATGGTTTTAATGGATAAAGCTGATGGTTCAAGATGTTTTTTAATGGAAATCATTCGAATTTCTGTGATTGGGTTTCTAATTATAATATTACTATTAATATTTTTGTTGTACATACTTGTCATAGAATTGACAACCTACTTTATGTAAATTAATCTCAGTCTGTCACTGAAAACTAAACAAAATTTAATGTTTAGAAAGGACATATAAAACACACACAGTAAACATTATATACAGTATGCTGATATAGGTCACATGTTAACAACTTTGGCCATAGGATATATTGAAAAAAAACAATAGAAACCCAACAGAAACCATTACAGAAATTCTAATGGTTTCCATTAAAAAACATTATGAACCATTAGCTTTTTCCATTAAAACCATTACAAAATTCCTTTTTGTAGTGTGTTTTGGGCATTATTCCAATAGCATTAAACATCCCACCAAAAGAATCCATCACATACCTGTAGAACCATTACAGTTTCCTTTTAAGCCAGCACAAATCCCTATAAAACCATTAAAACAATTATAACGTCTTAAATGGTTTCTATTGTTTTTTTCAGCAGGGCACCCTGCTGTATGCTCTGCATGTTAATACTAACTCTATGTTTACTGACTCTGCATATATCAGACAGATCTGTGTTGTTTGTTTGTGTTCCCACGCGAGTGCAAGTGCATTTGTAAAAGCGACATTAGCCGAGCTGTAAAGTAGCGGCTAGCACATCTTCACACATATGCTTGTTGCTTTTAATGCGGCGAGGCAGTGTGGCGGATGCGAGCTGTAATGCAGAGTGCCGGCTCAGGTCACTGATGGAGTCAGGCCACGCATGCACGAGTCACCGGAGCTCTGTTTGTAACTGCGACACTAAGAGAACAGGCTGTTAGTATCGCCCTTCGCCAAAACTCGCTCGCACTATCTGCGCCCCAAACACGCAGGGATTGTGTGGCATTCAAAACAAGCAGCACATCTGATCGGTAGGGAACGACTATCACAGCGCGATGCCTGTGCGCCCCTGCTTGCACCCTGGGCCTGTTTATACTGTTACTGTATGTGATGTAGAATTCACTCTGAGAGTTGTGGCAGTGTTATAGTCGTATAGGAGTTCTTAATCTCATGCGATTCAGGTCCTGCCGATAAAATCAAGTTGAGACAGAGGCTTTGATAATGCAGGAGAACAAGAGCATGTGCTGAAGGGCACTGTTCTGTTGGGATGTAACATTGACCGAATACGTTTTCATTAGTCGTGGGTCCAGAAATCTTTTTCTCATGCATTTATGCACGAGTGGAGTGTGTTGAAAGGTTTAAGAGCGCTGTAAATCAAATGTTTCTTTACAATATGTTATGATATCGATTCTCTTAGCAATACAATATTTATTGATACATCCCAAAAAAAATGCATCCGACAGAAGAGACAAAGTTTTCTGTGTTTGTTTTTTGGCTGCTACCAGTACTGCTTTGTTGTTGCATCACAACATAAGTTTAAACAAAAATGCACGCTGTTGCAGGAATTTGTAGTCAGATATTAGCCTGCTTTCCATTACAGATTTACTTTGCTGTATTATCTAAATGTTGATAGAAAAACTGGTCTAACTGTTGGTCTATTTTTGTTGCATTGATACATCAGATTGTTAGTCATGTTTTTAATGTATTGAAGTCAATGTATTGTTACACCCATATATGCTACTTGAAAAAAATCTCTGTTAAGAAAATGAATATGTTTATTTTGTGCTTTATTTCTCTTAGGTTGAAGGATTTGAGTAAACAAAACACAGCCAGACAGAGGATTGTGTGGTCTGAGGGAGTGACACATAATTAGCACTTCCTGTCCCCATTGGCTTTTCTTTATTAAAGTTTCACCCCGTGTCAGAAAATAATTGGTTCACTCACTGTTGTGCTGTTTGCTCTGCCTTTTCTTCCATTCTGGTGTGGGTATTAGTCTGTGTGGTGTATTGCACCACCTTGGTGCTTTGGGTAGAAGAGACTAGGGACAGCTAGACGCTACTTTAAGTGATGCTAAAATGAAAAGAAAGCAGTCATTCTGTAGTGTTGCTGATTAAAGTACAAACTCAAATATGTCCCTGTGATTTGTTCTGAGAATGAGAGTAGCTGTGTAAATTCAGCTTACTCGCCTATATCCAATATGACATTAATATTAATCAAACAATAATATTGACAAGAAAAACAGAAAACCACTCAATGCTCTTAGCTGGATTACTTTAGTAGCTTTAAGTATTAATGTATTATATCTAATTCATGCAGTAGAGATTATACCAGTGTTTCATTTTACATTTTAATGCTTTAAAATGTTTGATTTAATCTCTAAATGATTTATTTAAATAATACTGCTGTTGAACACCTGAAGCAGCTTGTTTTTAGCTTATTTAATAACTGAGTGTTTACTTTAATAATTGCTTAAGGAGTTAAAATATTATTTACTTAGAAATGAGTGCTAGTTTTCACTGTGGTGCTCTGTGTGAAATTAATATTACGGTGCGACACGATTGATATTATCATACACTTTCACTGGTAGTGTTATTGACTGCTGATTTTTATTTTTATTGTGACAGTCCTACCCCATTCAGACAGACAGACGGCCATGCAGACAGACCGACAGGAAGTAAAAAAGCATGCAGGCTGGATGCACTCGCACCTGCCATGCTCCCTTCAACCTGCTCTCTAATGGGAATACACGGAGACAGGCAAGACAGGAGGGCACAGATACGTTTGGCTGGATGACAGCCATGCAGACAGAAAGACAGCTCTGATGCTGTAATGAAAGAGAGAGGGAGAGAGAGAGAGAGAGAGAGAGAGAGAGAGAAGTGAACAGAAAGGGCTAAAGAAATGGAGATCTGGAAGTACTTAAAGAAATGTTTCAGGACCTTAGACGTCTCTCAAAATTCACCTTTTAAGATGTGGCTTCAGAATTTATTTATGCACCTGGCTGTATGTGTTCAAAAGACTGGTGTTTTAAAAACCTCAAAGCGTTCTAGTGTACTTTAGCTGGAATGGGGATATTTCATTCAACGCAAAAAAACAAAAACAAGGGTGTGAGGGTAAAAATACGGACCGTTCAAAGAGTTGTACTTTGTGTCATATCTTAGTATAGATAAACATTGAAAATATGTCTTTTGACCATTTCAGTATTCAGCGTTCCTTAGAATGAAAAGATTTTCAAGTGGTTTTAAGAACCTTGAAACTATACAACCCATTGAATGGACCGTACCTCTCTCTGGGGGGCTGCCAATTTGAGTGGCCCTATACAGAAGTATAGTCAAGTTAATTGCGTAACAGGGCCCATTTCCTGGCTATGGCCTGGCTTTTATTCCTTACAGCCTCGTTTTCATTCATGTCAAATGTTATATTGCTTTTATCTGGTTCCATAGGGCCTCATCTGTTTAACTTCTGTGAATTAAGGATACTTAATAAAATCCAAACGGATAAACTGCAAAACCCCAAATAAAAGTGTCATACCGTGAGAAAGACATTGAGATGATGTATTAATAGCATAAGTCAACACTGTTAAATGTAATTGCAAAACATTGCCTTCAACACTGCGTACAGCTTATCTACCCATAGTGTAATGTGGTAAAATACTTAATGAACTGCAAAAGGCTTAAAGGTCCAATGTGTAATTTTTTTGGATGATCTATTGACAGAAATGCAATATAATATAGATATATAATATATAGGTGTATAATTAGTGTACAATATGGTGTATGTTTTTATCACCGCGGGTCCTCTTGCATGGAATTTGCCATGTTGTTTCTACAGCAGCCCTGAAGGGACAAACTGCTCTACAGAGCGCGTTTCGTAAATATGTTATCTCCTTCGGCAAAGAAGCAAAACCATGACAACATCTTAGTCCTGTGTCAGTCGTAGTGCTTCGAAAGGGAGGGGGGAGGGATGGAGTGAGCCATTTGTTGCTATTCGAAACCTCACCGCTAGATGCCGCTAAATTTCATACGCTGGACCTTTAAAGGGATAGTTGACACTAAAATAACAATTATTTCATTATTTACTCACTCTCGTGTCATTCCAAACCTGTATGACTTTTTTCTGTCAAACACAAAAGAAGATAGTTTGAAGAATATTGACAACCAAACAACATTGGATCCCATTGACTTCCATTGTTTAGAAACAAACTGAGACTTTTTAAAAAATATATAATTTTAGAATGACAAGGATTAGAAAATGATGCAAGGAATTTCTTTGATTTATCCCTTTGATGTGCACAGCAGACAAACCTGCAAATAACTGCCATTTACAGAGGTCCTCATCATAATCTTCCTTTCTGAGAAGTGCATTGTGCCATTTTGGGTTCTGGAAGAAAATAGCTGTTATGTGTGTGTTTCTTTACATGAGGCTAATTTAATATGCGTTTAATAGAACAGATGGCATGTTTCAATGATATTTAATGTAATTTCGTAGCTTCATAGTCTTTACATTGAAGCTTGTCATGCATCCCTGCCTGTTGAAGGCTAATCCCATATGCCTTGTGTGTGCGTGTGTGAGTGCGTGCTTTGCCCAATGTTGTGCAACTGATATTTTCAGTTTATGTTGGCTTTACCTTATGTTGGTCTAAGAAGTGCTCACAGGTGTTTTGAAAATGATAAACCTAGCTCATCTTCTAGTGTGCTTCGCACCCTAATAAATCCCTTTCCCCCCTCTTTCGCAAAAATGTTCAAAGAACGCTTTTGATAGTCACAAAATACTGAGGGCGAGAGTGGACTGTTCCTAGTTTTATTTTCCAGCGGCTGCATTTTCACAATCTAGAGAAATTATGCAGTGGTGTTATCAGCATGACTGTCGGCCAGGTTTATGAGCTAGCTTTGGTGGGCTTGATAAGGGTCCTCTGGTGTGTGTTCTTCCATCAAACCCTGGAAAGTCAGATGTCCTCATATTCTACACTTGGTAAATCAAGGAACCAGCCATCTTCATAACATATTCATTAACTGCTTTTAATATTGTTTTTGCCAAATGTGCCGATAGGAAAAGTACTTTCCTAAACCAGGTGTTTTTAAAATGTGGGTTGCACAGTGAATTATGGTTTTGATATTTTACTATAAAGTATTTCGATATTGCAGTTGCGCATTAAATAAAAAATATTCTACTAAAAGAGAACGCCCTTGTATTTCTATTAAAAAGTATTTTGGTTGGTCTTGACTTTCCTTGTTATGATGTGTTTTATTTTAAAAATAAATAAATAAAATAATAAAATAATATCATGCGTTTGCCAATCAAAATGTCACAAGATTTTGGTAACACTTTACAACAAGGTTGTATTTGTTAACATTAGTTAATGCATTAGCTAACATGAACTAACACCTAACACCGTGTCTACACCGGATGCGGCGCATAATAGTAGAACGCATTAGAACCCATTATAATTTTATATTTTGTACACACCGGACGTGGCGCGACAATCCCATTAGAACAAGCCATTGTTTTTAACAAGTTTATGTTCATTTTACCACTTACTAATACATTTTTAAAAGCAAAAGTTAACTGTTAACCTTAGTTAATGCACTGTAAATAAAATGAATAATTGGATTGAAACTAACATTAACAAGGATTAATGCATGCTGAAAAACTATATGCCTCATTGTTAGTTCATGTTAGCACTTAGCTAACGCATTTAACTAACGTACTAACTTTAACGAACAAAATCTTATTGTAAAGTGCTACCAAGGTTTCAGTATGAGCTTGTTTTACCAAATTTCTGTGGCAGCAGTTGCCTCATTTGCATCTTCAGTATTTTTAAGACATTCTCCGAGAAACGTCTGAGGCAGTGTCATTAATTTGACACTTGAATGAAACACAACTTCATTAAGCCTGCTGAGCTATGAACACCTTCTGAGCAATAACATTCTCCTTTGGGTTACAATTTGGATTCTAATATATTGCGTTAAACAGTTCTATTTTTATTTCACGTCTCAAAAGTCAGAACTTCAAAAGAACCCAACGCTTCCAGCGTAGATTCAGCTCTAATCTGAATCACTACACCAGGCAACAGCTACAGCGTGTTATAAGGTGTAAAAGCATTGTAATGTGTGATGTTTCCCGTGAGTGTGCTCTCTTCTAGGTGTAATCTATTGGTCAGACTGGCACTCGTGTGTCATTTACTGGGCTCGGTTCGCTTTAATAAAACATGAGAGAGGCTGCACTGCTCTTGCTCAGACGGCTAATTAAACCTGGCTTTTATTTTAGCCCATCATTTGATCTGATCCAATTAAACCTGTGCTTGGCATAGCCGACATCAGCAGCACCTGAACACGCTCACTCTCCTCTTCATTAAAAAACTGTCACAACACTTAATACGGGCCTAATAAATGCAGTAAACGGTGCTTAAAGCGATGCACATCAATGCCTGTCAGTGAATTCAAGAACATCTTTATAAACACAAAAAATACGTAAAATAATGCAAAAAGGTGTCATCCATACAGTATACTAGGTTTTGCAAGTAGTCATGTAAGCCTCACTGGCTCGTGTCATAGTACTCGAGTACCAATGCCAAGGTCACAGGTATTTTTTAGGTCACGGATAAAGTTATAAAATACGTACCTGGAATGCACTTCAAGTCCCTTTGGATAAAAACATCTTCTAAATGCATTAATGTAAATATAATGCGATTGATCCTGTGCTTCTGCTTTATGACTCTTGGTTTGTGGTTTCTTGCAGGTCAGTGAATTTTGAGGAAGAGTCAATATTGTGGAAGCTGAGGTTTTCCCCGTGGATACACAAACTAGCTTTGCATAGATTTCCTGGAACATAATCACCATATGATCATCTCCGTAGGACCAAAGTGGGATCTCAAAAAATAAGTCTTTTTATAGGAATATTGCTTCTTCAGAACACATTCATAAGAGCCGGAAGTGTTTGTGCAGTTACACTAACAATCTCCTCAACCAAATACTGAAAACCAGCTATTACTATTAATCGGGTTTTACTCTGGAGCTCTGCGAATCGAATCCAATTTTTTTGGTATTGATAAACATCCTTTATCATCCGAAAAAATCAAACGGTTAAAAGTAATAAAAATGTATCTATCTCTGTGTTGCCTGACTGAAATTGAATGTTGGGGTGCGAGTGATGTGAGAGTGATGTGTGCAGCTCTTTCTCGCTAGGCAAACTCATTTGGAAATTTCTATTTCACTGGCAACGTGACTTTCTGACATTTCTCTTCTCAAAACAAATCAATGTTGACATTTTCCGCACGCCTCCTGACCGTTAGCCTTAAGACTTGGAAGCCTTTGAGTGAAGGAAGATATTTGTATTTCCATACCTCACTCCCACTTTCTTAATCCATTCTTTAACATTCTCTCTTGACTCGCGTTGGCTTCTGTTCGCAAAGCTGGGGAAAGAACCCCCTCACTGCGCCAGGAGCTGTTTTGAATCTTTTGCTTTTTAAACTGGTTGTATCAATGGAGACCTCACAAAGCCTGACACATGCCTTATGTTTGCGCGTGCCTCAACATATAAAGCTAAAAATATGAATTAAATAAGGAAAGATTTCTAATGAGGAGAAAACAACAGGTGTGAGAAACGTGCTGCAGGTGGAAATCAAATATGAGATGATGGTGTGATTTGTGTGTAGCAAGAGGAAGGTGTGAGAGCTAGAGGAAATTGCTTAATGTACTGAAAAACACAACTAAAATGTTTCCTGCTGATATTGTGAGAAAGGATGGATGATAAGTTTTTTTTATGTGATACCAAGCATTATCAAGGCCAGTAGTTCAGATAACAGTCTTGTAGCTCCTAAATTGAAAGTTTTGAGAATAAAATAAATAACAATATCAACTTAAAAGTATATTTCAAAGGCATTTTTATTTAGAATAAATATATTGTGTTGTTGATAAGACTCTCATTTCATTAATCATTTATTGCACAACATGAATACCACACCTGAAAATATTTTTATACAGGATGTAATAATGAATATCACATTATTAGTGATACAGTATCTGGTGGAATATTTTTTTATCGTTGTCATAGATAGAAAAGGGTTGTCCTATGATTTTGCATCAGTCACTTTTTAAAAATACACTCTAAAAATTGGGTGAACTCTCAACCATTGGGTTATAAATTATGCTGGGTTGTTTCAACCCAAAAATTTGGGTTGTTTTAACCCATAGTTGGTTCAAATATAAACCATTTGCTAAGTTCATTTAACCCAACAGTTGGGTTTTTCCATATTTTACCTAATGCTGGGATGAAACATTTTTTTTAGCGTATGTGTCATGATTCAGCATTGACTGTATCTGCTTGTGCTTTTACATATACAGATACTTTGATTCTTTTGACAGATTCTTTTATCCAAATAGGCAAGCTACCAAACAGAAGCGATTCATAGAGAGATCCTAAAGAGAGTAAAATGACAGGTTTTGCAATACAAAGTTTCAGAATGTCTCAGAAAATGAAAATGCACTGCTAGTACAGAGATGTGAGGGGAGACACAGAGAGAACACACAGAGTTGTATGAAATAAGTGTTTAGATGTTTTTTTGAAGGAAAAAGTGGGAATCGGCTGTTTTGGAACTGTGAAGATCATTCTATGATAGAGGTCAAATGAATTGTGCCCAACAATAGTTTGATTTTGCTGGAGGTTTAGATTCCAAGAGATCCATGTGCTCGTCAGTAATAGTCAGCAGCCAGCAGCATGAAATACAGAGAAACATTTGAAGTGTTCGTGTATGCTTTGGTTCTTGTGTGTGTGCTGTTTTTCTGAACAGAAATGGACAGAGGACATGCAGCGGGTGGACTCTGTTTATCAATGTCCTGTAGGCAGCGCTGGCCCAGAGGCTCTGAACAAATCACAGGGTTATTCAAGGTGACATTACCTTAAAAGAGCAACTCACAGATGCCAGCATCTTTACCTTTTCTGAATGCCATTGGCTGTTTTGATAAATGCAAGCTTAGAATTACACAAAATAGTGATAATGTGAGTGAAATTGTTCGTTTACACTAACCATTTACTTGCTTTTAGTGTATGAGTTGGAATTTGAATTGAACTGGCCATGTTTCACAGGATCTTGATAATTGGGATAATAATGAACTGAATTGAAATTTGTTTGTTCATTGAAAGGGGCGAGGATTGATAGCTTTTTAGTTTCTCTGTTTTGGCTGCTATTCAAAGATTTTGGGTTGAGCTTTCTGGACAATGAACTGAAATGTCTTCTACAATAGGACAAGTTAATTAATTTAACATAAGGATATATAATAATAACAATAATAATAATAATACTATAATAATAAAAGTAATAACAATTATTATTATTATCATTATTGTTGTTATTATTAATATTATTATTATTGATACTTAATATTTTGTATTTTTATTATTAATAATATTATTATCATTAACCCTGATATTAAATGAGCCATAATTATTAATACTAATGGTTAGTCATTAATAATAATTATTATTACTGTTATATTCAAAATTACAAATATTTTATATTTAAATATTTAAAATTATGATGAATAATTATGAATAATTATGAAATATTGTAATTAATAATTCATTGTATTATTATTAATAATAATTTATTGTCATTTTTTTGTAGGTAGTGTTTCAACCATATGTATATGTGTATTAAATATTAAAAAAGTTGTGTGCAATGAAATTTAAAAACTAAGTTACATATTTTTTCTATTTTAATGCTGCTTTAAATTTCAACTACTATTCTGTGTCCTGTTTGCTACCTCAATTCAGAAATCAAACGGCAATATAAAGGCTTCTGAATGGCACACAACCTTTGTCTGTTGTTGACAAGCGAGAGGAGGCCACACAACAACAGACACGAGAGCTAAATGTTTATTCATTTCTTGATTAAAATAAAGCTCACGGGAAGAATTGTTATGCCTGCGCACGTTCCTCGTCGAGACCTGGCTAGTGATGTCAAATTTTATCAGGGACAGAACTAAGAGTTGCTTTAATCTGACAGACCATTTTTCTTAAACTCTGCATCAGTATGATAGCAAACGTGCCTCATTGTTCATCTTCCGTCCTTCCCGATTGAACATTGAACTTTGGCCAGATGCAAGAATTCAACCCATGTATCATCCCCGTGCCTCTTTGTGGATTTGATCTGGTCCTTTTCCTCTCTTCTGAGCTCATTTCATGTTGTTTGTCCCTTTGTTTTTCTGTCTCTTCCTCCCATCCTCCCATCGGTAGTTGAGTTGATGATCAGGCACAGAGCAGATGCTCCCTGCCCAAGTGGCCATCTCCTTTGACTACCCATCAGGCTGCTGAAATGGAAAACGCGGCCTCCATGTGTGAAGAGCTCTGAGTATAATGCAGTCATTACCATTCCTGCCTGACCTGCCACAGAAACACACCCTCATGTGCTCCCATATCAGGCACACAGAGTGCCGACCGCACCAGACGAAGAGCGTCCGCGGACCTCTGCTGCCCGTGAACGATTTCAGAGAGGGAGTAGAAAATAGAAGGGTTGTGGAGCGGACACGCGGAGCCTCTGTAGTGGCTGAAACGTTCTTTGCGTTTGATTAGAGAATGTGAAAGCAGAAGAGTGAAATAAATGGGAAATTTACGAACAGATTTCAGACTACTCCAGGAAGTTATTTTGTGGAAATGTGTTCTATTTGTTGAAAAGTATTTTCTTTGGAAGTCACGCAGACCTTAGGATGGGCTCTTAAGTGCTGTCTGCTCTATAAGTGTTGAAGATACGTCATTTCTCCATGCTGTCTGCGTCGGTAAATGAATGATATCGGTTCAGTGTGACCTGCTTACTATTTGGCCTGATGCTTCTGGAGTCATGAATGTGACTATTTTCAGTCATCACGCAGTTTGTGGTCAAATAACATGTCACCTGTCTGGCACCAGAGAGATGGTCAAACAGCAAAACAGAGAATGGCATTACCATAGGGTATTACCACAAATAGAGATTATTTTTCTGGTTTTAATACAAGCACACTTTTTTAGGATGAAAATCTGTGCCCTCCCCTTACAGTGCCAACCCTCCCATTTAACAAAAGAACAGAACATCTTTTCTCCCTTAAGATCCTCTGGTATCTAACTTAAAGCTGCTCTCAGCCAAGAAGACAATGTTATTGCACAGATTATTATCCAAGAGTTCATAACAGTGGATACTTAAAGGAGATCTCAAGGAAAGTCACAATTTCCTCCTAAGAAAGTTTTGAAGCCTCTGACTTGTATAGAAAAAATGAGACTTGTTGAAACAGTAAAGTAGCTATGAAATGAAAGTGGACACTATATTTATATCTGACCCAACAATGTGTTTAAGGTCCAGTATGAAATTTAGCGGCATCTAGTGGTGAGGTTCCAAAATGGCAACCAAAGATTCACTCCATAACTCCGCCCTCCCTTTCAAAGCACTACGGTGGCTGACACAGGGCTAAGATGTCGTCACGTTTTCGCTTCTTTACAGATATTTACAAAATACGCTCTGTAGGGCAGTTTGTCTGTAGAAACAACATGGCAAATTCTATGTAAGGGTACTCAAGGTGTATGTAAGGTAATAAAAACACAACGCTTCATTATGTAAGGTCTTTATACACCTCTGAAGACATAGCTATGTATATTTTATTGCATTTCTGTCAAAAGATAAAAAATTACACATTGGACCTTTAAAATAACCCAGCAACAGTTGGGTTCGTCCCTTTTTGACCCAACGATGGGTTAAAAGCTCAGGTCGTTTTATCTTTGCTGGAATTTAAAAGGAAATACATGAGTTGAGATTAAAATCTCAGACTTTCAAATGCAAGCCTCACTGTTGTGCCAGAGTCATAGTTGGAGACATTGTTAAGATCTTATTGTGGTAGAGGATACACATGTAAAGATTACCAAGGTCTTGTTTTCAGAGGAAACAGCAAAAATCGTAAAAGTTCAGCTTCATTGGTGCCTTGAAGAAACAAATCTGTTAGACATTTCATCTGTAAATTTTCTTTTTTTGAGGTATCACATTAACAATTATATTCTAAGAACACACACGCATTTTCTTAATGAACCTCTGGAGCTTATCAAAGAAATGCTTCAATATTTTGTTTCTTGTTACATCCTCATTTGAATCGCGAGAAGTCTTTTCCTAGTTTGTCTTCATTGTCTTTTGGAAGTAAGTGAGCCATTCATAGAAAATAAATGAAGACATTAGTAGAGGAGGAGAAGGCTTACTTGAGGATTCATTTGAGCTTGATTTGATTGTTCCCTAATTTCACAGAGAGACTGAGGGAGGATTCTTCTACAAGGCAAGCGAATTTGATTTCCTGCGATAAAATGGCAGTTAAAGTGATTAAAGTCGAATTACAGATTCCAGAGGGAAAGACTAGTGTTGGATGAATTACTTGGGTGACTTGCGCAACACTTTGACTGCATTAGAGATCCATTTGTGTATTTTGTGTATAAATATCTCCATGTGGTTTCGTGTAAGAAAGACAGAAACATTGGTAAATGGCGACATTATGGGGGTACGTGAAACATTATGAAAGATGTTACGCTATGAATTTCATTACATTATAGACCCTGTGAGGAATGGATGTTGATTAAATTTGCTAAGCTTTGAGAAAAATCGCAGTTTGCTGCGTTCGGTCCCTTGGAAGGTAGTTTTTCAGCCGCTCTTTTACTGAAACAGTGTTAAAGACTGTTGTGCAGTTCTGTAGATTTGCGGCTGTGAGCGCTGCTGATAAGAGTTCTTTATGGCAGGGCCTGTTTTTAAAAACATTGAAATTCCCTCAAAAAATACTATTTTATCATTTACTCACGCTTGCATGACGTACTTTCTTCTGTGAAGCACAAAAGGTGACTATTCTGGACAATCTTTGCCATGCAATGAAAGAGAATAAGGATTAAGTTGGGTCAAAAACAACAAAAAAGTATCATAAAAGTGGAATATATTTGCTAATTTGTGTGCTTGGTCATACGATAGCTTTAGAATAGTTGTTTGGGCCACTTTTATGGTTCTTTTTGTCATTTTGGTGCTGAACAGCGTGAGTTTCTACTTCTGTTCTATTATACTTTTATACTTCAAGTAATTCAACTAGGACACAACAGTTGATATTGTACATAAAAACATTCAATTTTTTAGTGATCTGACCTTTTAATAATTTACACAGATTACAATTCATTTATCAATGCACTTCTAATTCTCACTCAATGTCCTTCCTCTCCATCCTTTGGCCAGCTGTCTCTTAGTCATTCGCTTCCACTAAAGGCTGCTTTCACGCCAGAGCGGTTCAACTTTAGCATCTGTCTAATTTCCCATTGGGAGAACTTGATCCTCTGAGGGCGCCGAGCAGCATGGGAGACCTCACGCGATGATTGGAAGAGATTTAGTCTGAGTCTGGCTGTGAGAACGGACCCCTGCGATAGGTTACTGTGTAGGTAAGCGATGGGGGCAGGCCTGTTCCGCTCCGACTTTGCCAGTTTTTGAGTGCCTGGTAACAGGGTCATCGCGTTGGTGTGTAGTGGGCCGACTGCTTTTGGATCTTGCTCAAGTTTAGGAGAAAAAAGCCCTCAGCCAGTGTTTTGCTGTTAGCGTGAATCGTTGGAGCTGAGGACATTTGGTCAGCGTGGAGTTTTTAAGCATATTGAGTTTTTATGGAAACATCAGCAGTTTTTGTACTGTAAGTGTTACCTTTTGAGTGGCTCTTCGAGGGAATAGATGCTTAGCAAAACCTTTTGTCTTCTTCTTGTGCAGGTGTGTCATCTAAGCTTTTGTTTATAATGTGGGTGGTTTAAGTTGTTATAAGAGGCTGGAATCATCCGAAAATGGCGCAGTCAACCCGCTACCCTGAAAGTGGGTGGCTGAGCAGATGCAAAGTGACAGAAATGAGTTGATCTATTTAGGGCTCTGAACAGTTTTTAGTTGTACAATGTCTTGGTGCAGACTCAGAGAGTGGTCCGTAGAGTATCTCAACTGTGTTGGAGAGTAGCATGGTGATTTTAAAGTGTGTCTGTGATACTGCTGACCTACAAGAGAAAGGTTGAGAGCTATGAGCACTGGCTTTTGGGAGCAAAGTGGGGTCCAGGTGTAAACATGAAGTAACAAACAACAATATTATTTACGAATTTAATTATTTTTCCTATATTATTTCATCATTTCATTCTCAAGTTACCATTTATAGGTATGTGTTTGGGTAAAATAGTTTTAGTTGACGCAAAAGAGAAAGTGTCAGAAATAAAATTACCTTTTGATTTATTGATAAATAATATAGTAGCCATAGAAAAAGCTGAAATTTTCATTTTTTATGAATCTACTATATATTTATAGCAGTATGTGTTTAAGTAAAATGATCATTTGTGACAATATGTCTCACAAATTTCAAATTAAAATATTGTTTTTATTTGCATTCATTTGCTGAAAACTTTAACTGGACAAATGGTCAGAATATAAAAAAAAGATGCGATGTTTGCAGATCTTGAATACTGCAAAGAAAACAAGTTAATCTATTTTTAATCAACACGATAGTAATGTTTTTACATCTATTTTAGGATCAGTTCAAAAATGTTTTTTTTTCTTTCATGTGTCTTGGCATACTCTCAGTCGTTTGCATTGCTGTTGGGTAACTTTGTCGCTCCTGAGGTTTGTTTTTGTTGGAATTCAACAGATGCTGGACTAGAATGGCCTCAATACATGTAGAAATGCTGATTATAGGCACATTTTGAGTGTTCTCATATTTTTTCAGTTGCTGTATATGTAAATGCATCAAAAAGCATCAAACGTCTGTGTTAATACACATAAATGCCTCTTCAGATGTGTGCAGAAATGGTGTTTGCAGAACTGAATTCACCTCTAAGTGATGAACAAGACTGAGTGTCAAAGCAGCTTTGCACTGCATTTCATTATAGCACATACAAATATTACATTTAAACTTTCAACTACTGTTTTTCTACCTTGCAAACAACTTTTTTTCATCAAAAAGTGCAAATCTAACCTTTTTGGTTTTGACGTAAAAGCGACTAAACGTTTTGAATCTGACTCGTCCCATAGCTTCTCCCTGTATCTCTGACCTCTGTTCTTCTTTCGCAACCCACTCGTTTCACAAGCCATTGGATTGTTTCACTCTGTTAACTCCATCATTCATGTATTTTAGCGGGCTCATTGTATCTTCCTCGTTGCCCTCTTCTCATTTATCACTAGACGACTCCCCTCTCTCACACTCAATGCGTTGCCTCATTTGTATTTGGAACCTGATCTCTTTGATTTATGACTTTATGCATTCTGTTTTCCAGTAGACTCTTCTTTTCCCCCGCAAGGCTGTATTACTGCAGATTAGAAAATAGAAGAACGCACATCACTCCTCTGCCCGCTAATGTATCAATTCCCCGAAGCCATTACTTCAAGGTCATGTTCGTTGGTACGCCACCATTTCCGATACCTCCCCGGGACTCTAAAAGTGGTCTCAACAGGTGTACCTGCGTGAGCCTGTATTCTATCCTCTCCGAGCAGATGGACCACCGTGGGCCACGGCCCGACGCACGGATCCATTCATCCGCCGGCATCCGAACATCTAATCCTCTCCACGCTTGTGCCGTTAAGATGCTTAAAGCTGGAGGGAGGATTGAGCTCTGTGTGTGAAACTCTCAGTCCATGGATATTCCTGAGAGGGGGAACTGCTGGCTCAGCATGATGCCTGCGACGGGGAATGCATCAATGACTTTATCTCCATCTATGCTTTGAAGGCCGCAGTGGCCTGTCTATCCAGAAGCTAATTTGTGACTCTCTTCGGGATATCAGAATAAACAAGCGCGCGGGGTAGAGAGAGGGGATGAGAGCGGGATTTAATAAAAAAGGTATCTGGCTTCGGGGGTTGGAGGTGGGCCAGGATGCTGCTGGAAGATTGACAGCAGGGGAGTGACACGGAGGTTTAAGAAACAAGAGTGGGCGCAGTAATTGCACTGTAAATCAGCAGCTGGATTTGCGCCGTGAGCCGCTTGGTTTTAAGTATACGAGGCAGCGTAAGACGAGTGCTGAGAGTGAGGCGACATCCTGCAGCGAATAGTGTGCTTGGGGGTGTAGTTCAGTTTAATCAAAAACCTCAAGAAACATACACATCCGTTTACATATGCAGTCCACGTAATGCACATGTGATGTGAGTTTGCATGTCTTTATGGTACCACAGCTTTAGTATTGCAAACATATCGCACCACATCATGAAAAGTGTGCATTTTTAATAGGGTTGACAATCCTGACATATGCCAGCGCCATATCTTTGTTTTTCTGTCAGCCTCTGTACGTGTCAGAATATTTATGCACATCTCTGATCATTTATTCTCAGCACAGCACCGTTGGACTGAGCTGTACCCTTTATCGAAATGACCCTTTAAACACTTCATGAAGCAATTCAAGCTTTTCATGAGAAACAGATTAAAACTCACTCATGCCCTAAATCAATTTATCAGCAATCGGTTGAGACGGCAAATTAACCTCCACTGTTTCTAGCGAGAACCTCTTCATTTGTAACAAGTGGATATACTCACCCGCCATCGCATGGACTGTTGTGAACGTTTGCTTGTGAAGCGCCTCTGTGTGCTGTTTATTTGGAATTTTGCCGTTCGCTCTCCCCACCTCGCAAGGACTCGCGGCGTTCCTGCTGTGCACTACCTGTGTTGTTTTGGAATGTGCTGTGTGTGTGTGTGCGTGTGTGTGTGTGTGTGTGTGTGTGTGTGTGTGTGCGTGTGTGTGTGTGTGTGCGTGTGTGTGTGTGTGTGTCAGTAGTTTTGCTTGTAATCTCAGCGGGTTTCCATGGCTCACTGGGTGATAAATAGAAGTGGTAAATGGATATACTTTTTTGTTCTTGTCACCAGATCCATCTTTGCTTCCCCCTACCTTCAACACAGCGGGCGCGCACACACTTTAGATGACATGTGGTAGGTGTGTGTGACAGTTGTCTTGGATAGTGTAACACTATACAAGTGCTGGTGCGCTTGCCGATACACACACACAAAACCTTACTAGACAATACATCCAGTGAGGATATATTGTACTGTATGTCAATGGTGATGATTTTGATGGTACCCCACCCATGAACCTCACTGACAATATTAGCTTTAAAGTGAAACATGATTTGGCAAATTTGTAAGCATTTTAGATGTTGTGGACAAGAATGGAATAGGTCGTCAACGGAGTAGTCATTTAGTGAGATTGAATACTTCATACTTGTTTTTCTGGCAAAAACATTTACATTGTTTACATCAAACGCATGATCTTTATGTTGTGTATGCAATAGTCTATCAATTGAGTTACAGGGGCACAAATGCCTAAAGATGCTTACCCTTATGAAACAAAAATATATGGCAATATACTGGAAATTATAATGCAATATATTATATATGCATTTGACGAAATAAAATCATGGGTTTATATTTTTCAGTGTATGAAAAGCAGCAATTTCTTACTTATTATTCAGTATATTGTAATGTACCGTATTATCAATGTATTATTTGATATATTTTATCAAATAATATTTATTTAAAACTTTAAAAAATAATAATATATTGACATTCCGTGTACAGTATAGGAAAAAATATCGCTGTCCTTTTGAAACCTTGGCTCTCCATATTTCATGATTTTTTTTCCATAAATCATTATTATTAGTCACCCTTTATGTTTGTCACTGGGTTTTTGCAAATATCTAACCAATAAAAAGTATTAAAAAGTGCTTGTCAACTTTGACAACACAGGGTTGGATGTGCTAAATGTAAATATAAACAAAAACACTTTTTTTCTGAAGCCAAATTAAAAACATACATCTCGTTTTTAGATATTTCTACAGTTACATTTTGTGAGCTTTATGGTTAAAAGCAAGAAATCTATTTGTCAAAAAAGAACAAAATAAGCTTTGGTTGTTGCATCACATCCTGGTTTATGCCACAGGTTTTACATTTTTAAGACAGCTTGTCAAATTAAAAATAGTCCCGCTTTTCAAAACACAACTCGAGACCCCTGCATTCTGTTCCGTTCTTTCGTCTAGCGGTTGAAATGTTAGATTGTGTTTCATGTAAACACATCTGATGGGGTCAGGTAAACCTGAAACCACACTTGTATCCAGGGCCTCCTTAAGACCACTTAGTTCACTAGTCATTTAGACAACCAAGCAAACTTTCATTTTAGTTTGGCCTTCGCAGGTGTAGACAAACCTGTACTCACAAACACATACACAGAGCTGTATTAGTAGAAATGGCTCTTGTAAGCTAATGTTGTGACGAGAGTTTAATCCTAAGGAGGCAAGGAAGCAGATTTACTTGTATAAATCAATAGATCCTCAAGGCTGTGTCTAACACTGTATGTGTGTGTGTGTGTGTGTGCGTGTGTGTGTGTGAGAGAGAGAGATCATCTATCTATCCACTTCATCATTTGCCAATCTCTATTACACAGAATGCATTCTGAACCCATTAGCTTTCAGTGTAAGACAAAAACCATTGAGTTGCCTTACTGTTCAAGGCTGAACATCACTGACGGTTATATGAGATGCAAATGGCAAAAAAAGCTAGCATAACATTTGAAAGTATTAAACACAGCAGGTGTCAAGCAATCAACAAGCCATCCAAGTATGTTTTCACACTCGTCTTTGTCATTTATTTCATGTTATTTTGAGAGTTGACTCTTCCTGCTGTGCGAAACGCCCTACGAGCTATGATCTTCTGATGTCTTTTAAAAATAATATATTGACATTCAGTGTACAGTATAGGAAAAAATATCGCTGTCCTTTTGAAACCTTGCCTCTCCATATTTCATGATTTTTTTTTGCCATAAATCATTATTATTAGTCACCCTTTATGTTTGTCACTGGGTTTTTGCAAATATCTAACCAATAAAAAGTGCTTGTCAACTTTGACAACACAGGGTTGGATGTGCTAAATGTAAATCTAAACAAAAACACTTTTTTTCTGAAGCCAAATAAAAAATTCTCATTTTTAGATATTTCTACAGTTACATTTTGTGAGCTTTATGGTTAAAAGCAAGAAAAACTATGTTTTCACACTCGTCTTTGTCATGTATTTCATGTTATTTTGAGAGTTGACTCTTCCTGCTGTGCGAAACGCCCTACGAGCTATGATCTTCTGAGGTCTTTTATTGATGTGCAATTCTCCAGACAACCTTTATTGACATGCTGCAACATTTTTGACAAACTGATCTGTTAAACTACACTTCGCGTGATAGATATAATTTCAGTTTCTCGGCATGCCGACATGTCTTCCTGCTGGGCTGGTCACGTTATAATACCACGCTTTAGATTTCTGTGACGATTATTTTCAATAGGCCCTCCGCTTTTGGACTATCCAAAATACATGATATTGTACTGATGCATGTCAGATTACAAAGCATGCTTTTGATCTGGATTGACCATGGATTTTCTTTGTACTTTGTCAGGTTTTTTCAGTTTGTTTAGCAAAGGGGTGTTTTAAAAAGCTACATCGGGGATGGGTAGAGAGATGGAGTGGAGACCCCATTCTAAATATTGTATAAAAATCAGTCTTGCATTTTAAGCCTGGCCTCCAACAAAATGCATTTACATTCTTTTTACCACAGTATGGTAAAAATGTTGTACATTATTATTAGGGCTGTCACGATTATGAAATTTGACTGATGATTAATTGTCTAATAAATCATTGCGATTATGACGATTAATTGTCTGTTTTAGGGCTTTGGCGATTATGACGATTAATTGTCTGTTTTTGAGCTTTGACATTTAATTCTCATACATTTTTGATTCAGCGATTGAAACGACCATATTGTTCTGAATACAAGACTATGTTTTTTTCTTGGAAATACATAGGAAAATATTGGGTCATCATACTTAAGGTTTAGGGTTTTACCTGTCAATAATACAACCGCCAAATACTTGTAAATTAAGTAAATTGATCAGGAGTGAATTGAAGCCACCATTAAAATGCTATCAGTCATAGAAAAGCATCTAGTCTGTTTTTTTCTCACTTGCAAGACTACAATAAAATTTTACTTGTGTTAATGACATTTTGGTAGATTGGTTTTCACACTGAGATTTGCTTAAATAATATTAAATTGTACTGCAGGTAATTTGTATGGTATATGCTTTAGTTTTTTTTTTAAAGTGATTGTGTTGTGGTGGTACATTTTACAAGTATTACCATGCTTTAGTTACAATATATACACTAAAATAATGCAATATGCAGATGCACTGCAGCTCCCCCTAGTGTCTTCTATAGAGATGTGCAATAATTGCGATGATCTGAAATCATCGCGATGAGGTCAAACAATCACGATGAGATGATTATTTAATAATCGTGAAAGCCCTAATTATTATCGGTGGTTATTAAAATGTGTGTCAGGTTCATGTACATTTTTATTCAAGGTCATTTTTTAAAAAGGAATTGAATAATTGGTGGACCCCACGCAGTACTGCTATAGAGCTTCTGGTACCAACCCTGAGCTAGAGAAAGAAAAATGATGATTGACTACAAATATTGATTCTAAATTTGTGTTTATTCTGTCAGAAATAAGAGTAAAAGAGAACAGACGCAGCACAGAAGAGAACGCCAGAACTTCACAAATAACAGATCTCTTTGTTGATCATACCCCAGCACGTAGAGGTCAAATCTTCAAACAACCCTTTGTAGAAAGAAATGATAACCCAGTTATGTTCAACTGAAGGACAACTGAAATCATATTATATTTGAATGCAGCATCGGCCTCAATGAACGTTTTAAATAGACCTTGGATATTTGCAGGAAACGCAGTCTAAATGCTATCAGTTATGCTTGCTTCACGCTCTTCACTAGGTTTTCTGAAATGCTCTTTAAACAGTGCCAAATGTCAGGCCTCCCACCCTTCCATCTTCTTGTGTGTTTGGATTCTCTGCAGTCCTTAATCCTGTTACTGGATTACAACTTTGATTCCTCTTTATTTCTACTGTTCCATTTCCCATGCACCCAAAACGCTGCTGTGCGTTAGGAGGCCAGTATGAGGATTAGCATAACATTACAGAGGTGTAGATTCATACAGTTAGAACTGGGTAAAAAAAACCTAAGAGTCCTTAGAGAAACACTCAGTTTTTGTTGTTTTTATGTTATGTACTACTACTACTACTACTACTACAATATGTATTTGTATTATTATTTTATATATTAATATGTACAATAACAACTATAAAAGTATTGAAAACATCTAATAATAATAATAATTAACAACACATACTTTTATCATTGTTGTTATTATTAATTAGGGTTAGGGTTACAAATAATTCATAATCATGGTTATTATTATTATTTACAATAATTAGAAATAATTCATAATCATGGTTATTATTATTATTTACAATAATTACACATAATTCATAATCATGGTTATTATTATTATGTTTTGCTCATTTATATTTTTTATTTGATACAACCCAATTGCAAGTCAGTATTTATTTATTTATTGCTAAAATTCTCAATATTTTCTTATTTATTTATTGGACCTTATTCACTGTAAAAATTCTTTGCTGCCTTTGCTTTACAAGTAATTTCAATGACTTTCAATGATTTAAGTCTTGGCCAGCGTTGAGTTGATATATATGATTTAAATATACTGCGTTACGTCCTTCTGGTGTCCTCTTAAGGATGCAAGTATCCAGGTTATTTTCAGAAAAAGTGTGAGGTTTATTATACCACGCTTCATAGTGCCATGCATGTACTATAAGCATGTTTCCTATTTGTTTATAGGAACTGAGGGATAAGTGGTAATTACTTCCTGTGGTAATCGATAGCATCCCGCTGAGAAAGTGCACTGACCGTAACCCCAGTCTGGTTCTATGAAGAAATCACTGTAAACTCAGATGTAAATCCCTGCCAGCATAAAACAACTATTTCTCATGCGTACATAGTGTTAGAATGTATTTAAATAGCTGCACTGTAAAACTTTGCTGTAATTTCGCAGCAGGTTATCCAGTAACTACTGTAGATTTAATGTACAATTTTGTTTTAAGCATAAACTTACCTAGTTTGTATATTTTTCTTTCATAAAACAAGACTAAATATATTGGGTCACTTTTCTTGTTATGTAAATGTATCGTAATATAAGACGTTTTAAATATTTTGACAGAAAACAAGAGAAAAATGCTTAGGAAGAATGTCATTTTTTTGCAGTGTTGCTGTGCGAATGCCAGTCTCTTCTTGCTCGTTTTCAATCTCGAAAGTCAACGTGTTTTAATTTTGATTAAAGTAATTGAAAACAGAACTAATTGGAAAGTATATTAAGAAGTAATTATATCTACAGTAAGTTACTGGCAAACCTGCTGCAACAGCAAAGTTTTACAGTGTGCTATTGATCACCTGAAGGCGCTCAACTAATGACGCATTATCAGTGAGATTGATAAGAAACAAGTTTTGGCCTTGGAATGACACTGCAGTGAGAAACAGAGATTTAATTGCTCTGAACACACACACACTCACACAGCACCCTGCTTCTATTCATCATCCTTACAAAACTCTCCAAGGACTTGATTCATCTTCGCCCATATACAGTACTATACATCTTTAGGGTACATGATATCTTTTTATGTTAACAATATCTGCAAAAGAACGTGATCCGTCTGACATCGATGCCTTTGTCTCCGAAACTGTCTCATGTAGTGATACCAGTCAGTATTTGAGAGTGATAATAGGTGTGATCTTCCCATTTATCTGTGTATACAACAGCAGAAAGGATGATGTTTTTTCTGCCATGTTTGAGAGCATCTGACAGCCATAACATTACTGATGAGCAGCAAAGCCTAACAATAGCTTCCCATGTGTCAGACGTACAGTATGACAATGACATGATGATTGTTGACATGTACATTTCGGTTCTTGAACATACAGCATAGGTCAACCAAATATGCTCTTAAAGGAATAGTTCAATAGAAAAATGTACCATTCTCATGTCAGCATAAAACGATAACTAATATAAATCTCAGGTGCATTTTTTTCAATGCCGTTGTTTATTTACAGCCAAATTGTGTACAATACTGATAACCATTTTCTGATGCTGTGAATGACCTCCCAGAGGAGCTCAGCTTGTGTTCCTTCTACTTTTTATTATCTCTCACTTCACTTGTTCATCTCTCTTTGATCACTCTTGGGAAATCTGTTTTCGATGGTCTCATTTCTTGCATTTTCTATTCTCTTGTCATCTGTTTTGTGCAGTGTTCCGTCCCTTTCTCCACAATCTGGATGAGAGGCTGATGTTCACCTGAGAGTGACCATGTTTACCCGTTCTGCCTCAATAAGGAGAGCTGATCCGAGCAGGAGCCGAAAGCTACAGTATTGATCTATTTGGCTTGTGGTTTTGTAAGATATTTGCAGTCCTTTAATGACACAAAACTCCTCCAAAACTGACTCCATGTGATGACCAATGTCTGCGCACGGATAACTTGTCCTGAGGTTGACCAGATTGTCACAGGTTGGAATGTCTGTGAGTCGATTATATGCGAGTTGACTTTTTATTAATATGTGCCGCCAAACATACAAACAGACTGAGTGATATTCATTAACGAAAATTAAAGTACATATTAGAATCCCATCGGATGAGAATCTGCTTTTATGGAGAAGAAAGGATGAGGCTGGTGTTATATAGTATATACAATATATAATAAGAGACCATTTCAGTTTTTCTAATTCACTATTTATAGGTATGTGTTTAGGTAAAATGGACAATTTGTTTCATTCTGTATAATACTAACAATATTTCTTTCAAATAAAAATATTGTTTCTATTAACATGTATTTGCAGACTGTAATGAGTCACTGACGATGGACGACGCCACACATGAACAGGAGTTAGGTGAATGAATTTAATAAAAGTGAACACAGGAACAAAACCGGGTAATCCAAACTTCCTCGGGTAAAAACTGATAAATCCAAAATACATCCACGAAACAAACAAGGTAATCCAACGGGTATAAATCCTCTACAGAAACAAGGGGTACGGAACTAGGTAACACAAACTTACAACTTACATTAACTAGCGATACATTACATTAATACCAGCCAATAAACAAAGGGCATGTGGGAATATACTGTATATAGTGTCCGGGTAATGGGGTGCAGGTGCAAAAGTCAATGATGAGGGATCTTGGGAAAAGAACGTCCTGGGGCTAAAACGGGGAAAAGCATACTAAGGGACCGACGGGGTGTTACACAGACAATGAAATCTGGAGGTCAAAATAACAAAAAAGATGCTCTGTGTTTTTTAAGACCTCAAATACTGCAAAGAAAACAAGTTTGTATTCTCTTTTAAGCAATACAACAGTAATATTTGTACATGTATTAAGAAATTTTTTTTAGGTGATAACCTCAATTTTTATCACAGTTTTCATGTGTCTTGTCATGCTGTCAGTCTTTCACATTGCTGTTGGATGACTTCGTCACTCCTGAGATTTGATGTTGTTGAAATTCAACATTCAGCAGTACTGGAATGTCCACAATACTTCTATAAAGGCTGATTAAATGAAAATGTTGAATGTTTTTTAACTGTTGGTCTATTTTTGCTGTTAGTCTATGTTTTCCTGTTGATGACTGGAGGTACTATGTAATTGTAATCACTAATGAAAAGAATTTGTCCTTCTTATTTTTATTCATCTGGAACAACCTTCAACCAGCTGCTGGTGTAGGAGTGCGTACAGTCAATACATTGGTCCGTTGCATCATCTCAACAGTGCCCTTCTATTGATTCTACCTGTTTGACAGTAGGAAGGTTCTCCATAGAAAAAAATAGCACTCAATAGTCCATTTGAAAGAGTTAAGTTGTTGAACAAGCCCCTGATGACACAGCTATTGTAATTGTTTGTGTCTTTTCATTCAATATGAAAGGCGCACCATCGCAGTCGGCAGAACATGTAGAGTGTGTGTATGTGTATGAATCATAGAAAAGATCAGTGTCTAGTGGTTGAGAACCAGGTTTTGTTGAGGTAAAAGCATTTATCTTCCATTAGCTACAGGCTGTGTGCATTCAGAGGTCATACCTTAATACCTTGTGTAAATGTCTATTCATTTAGTACTGTATCTTTTGCCTGCACTGTGCTACAGTTCATGACCTCCAATGATCTAATGTCACATATTGGAAGGATGATTAAGTCTGTGCACCTATACAGCAGTACTGCATATTGTGAAAGTGCTTTAAGAATTAAAGGCATAGATCACCCCTTAACCCCCCTGGGACACAAACGAAGATATTTTGAGAAATGTCTGGGTGGTTTTGTGTCCATACAATGAATTTCAATGGGGGCCAGTGTTTTTTTTTATTACTAACATTCTTTAACATACATGTATGTTCTGCAGAAGAATAAAGAGAAACAGGTTTGAAATGACATTAGGGTGGATAAATGATTTTTGGCGGACCTATCCCTTTAAATTGAATTTTGCATCTAGTTAATACCTACAGTAATAGACAGTCAGGTCTTTGTCTCATTGAATATCCTATTTGTATTGGAAATATATTAGATCATAGGGAAAATGGAATAGCCAACAGTAGACTTAATGTATCATAAAACCATTTACCTGAAAATCTCCAATGCTCGTTCTGTATCTCAGAAAATGTCTCTCGCACGCCTCTGTCCTTTATTTAGCTCTTTTTCATTAGGTGAGAAGGTAGATCCCTCTGCTTGTTGAATAGATGCTGAATTCCCTCAATTTTCCGTGCACTGTTTTCTAGCTGACTGATTATAGCAGGAGGGTCAGTGACTCCCCCGTATGCATGTGGAGATGAATGCACATAATAGAGATGTATCTGTATATTATAAAGATGTGTCCTAATACAACGCAGCCAATCTCATTTACTTTTGTATATCATTAGTCAACGTGATGCAGATGAAAACCTGTGTGCAGCTGAATTATTAAATTCTCTGAACTGCTATAGTAAGGACAACGGGGACTTTTTGTTAAACTCATTAGTTCTGTTACGGGATGAGCGTGCGGTTTCTCTTCACCTCCTGCAGGGAATATTGTAAATTACAGATCCGATAAAGTGGCGTTTTTGTGTGTAGGTGAGAGTACATGGGTGGGTGGCCCCAGAGCGCCCGCTTTTCAGACGGATGCCCTGGGGTATTCGGCTCTTTGACCTTCCTACATGAAAGTGCTTAATAAGTGACGTACCTCCTGTATTTACTGCTAAATGACTGCACTGGCAAATTGGCTTGAAAGGCAATTAAACCCTCACATACAGACGCAGCTCCTCCCCAGCTGACCCAGTCACTTAAGCGGGGGACCATAATCACACTCATTTCCTGTTCCCAGAAATACAATTACACCTGTGGCTTTACCAGGCCTGATCTCCACACACAGCACACCAACCAAGTACATCTCATTTATCAACCACACAAGAAGATAGGATTGCACGCTGACTCACGGCCATTTAATGATTCTCACGAACAGCAGCTGAGATGTTGCTTATTAAGGTACAGCCAATGAGGAGTCTGTGGAGCTAGATTTTCAAAGAATTTAGTTGTTTGTGTACTTTTCATAGAATAGAGTTTGCAATGGTTTTACACTTACAAGGTTCTTCACAGCGATGCCATAGAAGAACCATTTTTGGTTCCACAAAGAATCATTTAGTCAAAAGTTCTTTAAAGAACCATCTCTTTCTTACTTTTTTATAATCTGAAGAACCTTTTTTGCTCAAAAAGACCTTTTGTGAAACAGAAAGGTTCTTCAGATGTTAAAGGTTCTTTATGGAACCAAGAGGTTCTTCTACTGGATCGAAGAACCTTTTGAAGCACCTTTTTTGTAAGAGTGTATGCTGATAGAAAGGCACTTGTAGAGACTTTCTTTCTTGCTTACTTGCTGTATTGTACAACTCATTTTTTTTTTTTTGCGGCGTTTTTTTGCCTTTATTTGACAGAGAGAGACTCTTTTCAGAGAGGACAGGAAGCAAAGTGGATGAGAGAGAGGGGGTAGGTTCGGGAAAGGACCACGAGCCGGGACTCGAACTCGGGTCGCCCAGGACGCACCGGCGCCACATGTCGGAGCACGAACCACTCGACCACCTGGCTCCGACACAACTCATTTTTTTAAGTCAGTACATTATAATTAAGTTCAATTGACTCATAAAGCTAATTTGATTTAACTTAAAGGTCTAGCGGTGAGGTTGCGAATTGAAACCAACCGCTCACTCCATCCCTCCCGTTCGAAACACTACGACGGCTGACAGAACATGGCGAATTACATGCAAGGGGACCCGCGATGTATGTAGAGAGAAATAGCTCATTCTAAGGTAATAAAAACATAACGCTAAATTGTGTAAGCTCTTTATACACCTCTGAAGACATGGATATTATATTGCATTTCGGTCAATAGATCATCCAAAAAATGACACACTGGACCTTTAAAATTTTAAGGCAGCTGAAATTGGTGAATTTTTTTTACAGTGTAATTACATAATAAAGAAGTTTTAAAAAGTGTTCTTACAGTATTGACAATAACCATTTGATTAAAAACCACCATTATCGATGCCGTGTTAGTTTTACATATATGATAATATTGTTAATAGTAGCCCTTGTTTAAACTTTTGCCTTCGGAGCCACGGTGGCTACAAACTCTCTCTCTCCACCTCACTGCACTCATATTTTGAGTGTAAAAAAGAGAAAACACAAAATAAACCTAATTAAAGATGAATTTGACCAAAATTTTTATTTTTTTAACACAACAGATATCGCAATAATATGTTCACCATGAAATTAGTTGACCACGATAACCGCGTAGTGAAAATTCCGACATTGTGATATCCCCATTGCAGAATATAGTGTCAAAACATTAGCTTGTTTGAAAAAAAAAACAGACTTTTAAGGTCATTTCTGTGCTGTAGTACCATCCAGCAAGTTTGTGGCTCTAACTCTCATAGGTGGAGCAGGTCCAATGGTATAGGGCCAGATGGTTTGAACAAGTGAAACTTTAATGGATTTATGGAGATGGTAATGATGCCCAATAAGCACCAGGTGCACCTCATCACCAGTAGTGCCTGTAGCGCCTTTCCACGGCCCCCATTTGGCTTCCAAAGTTGCTTTGATGCTGTCTGTGATAGAATAACTGTGAATAACCAAAGCCTATTTTACATAGTGTAAAAAATTAAGAGTATGTCCTAAATCGTACATAAAAATAATGCATTGTATTAATAAACAAAGTTTGTGTGGTATATGCTATTTCTGGTATGAATCCCCGCATGCTGTTTTGAGCTAATATTGCTCAGAAGTGTTAGCACAGTGTAGAAAAGTGAGGTTTCTTGACAGTTACTTTTTAGTTTGAAATGAAATAATATTGTAATGGCTGAAAGTGAAGCAATAATACATTTTATGTATATTTTATATTAAAGAATATACTATATAACACTGTATTTCTGTTTCTCAATTGCTATCTGAGGTTAACTAGCTATACAGTATGTCCCAGTTCTGTGGACATTGTGTGTCTTACTAGTATGCACTAAAACGTATGCTTTTTTACGAAACACTTACGGTTTGTGACTGTAATGTGAAGGTGTATGAATTGGGATTCAGGCAATTATTGGAGGGCATGAAGTTCTTCTGATTCGTCAGCCATGTGTGAAATGGTTTCTTCAAAATTAGGCTTCTGGACATCAGAAGATGTAGTGCAAGAGTCTGAATGGGTCGAAGAGGTGAAGAAATGAGAAGATAAAGCAGAAAGAAACATCTATGCTGAGAGAGAATAAGTGGGGGAGGAATATCAGAAGACAGGTTGGGCATAACTCTGTGTATGGCTGGGGATATAAACTGTCCTGCGAGCAGGATTCTGTGGGCCTGAGAAATGAGAGGAGCTTGTGTTCTGATAGAATGTGATAACTGCTGTATATCAACCACCAATGGATCAATACTACTGCACATACAAACATCCACCACACTCGCATCCATACCATAAAACTGTGAACAGAGCAGCTGCAGCCAGTGATCAATCTCAGAAGTATATCTGTGATGAGACAGAACAATACCACCCGTGTCTCCAAACAATCGATCTGCAATTAAAATTAAAATATTTATTTTTAGACTATGTTGTAAAATATGTTGTTTATACATAAGGCCTTTTGATACACTCGTGCATGGTTATCGAGAAAAGACTGAAGTAGGCCAACACATTGTATCTAATATGATTTAAAGGGATAGTTCACCCAATGAAATTCTGTCATCATTTCCTCACCCTCAAGTTGTTCTAAAACTTATCAAATTCTTTGTTCACAAAGAAAAATATTTTAAAGAATGTTAAAAACTAAACAGTTCTGGGGCACTATTGACTACCATTGTACTATGGAAGTCAATAGTGCCCCAGATCTATTTGGTTACAAACATTCTTCCGAATATCTTTTTTGTGTCCAGCAGAACAACGAAATTTACACAGGTTTGGAACAACTTGATGACGAGTAAATGATGACAGAAGTAAAAAAAATTATTAAGGATGGTACAGTATAATGGAAAATATGTATGTAATTACACTGGTGAAAAGTTTAGAGTAATTTTATATACAGTAAATGTTTCTCATGATATTAAACATATTTTAATCAGAAAATGTATTGCGAAATGTTTGGAATTACTTCTGTAGATAAATTATAACTGTGCCAACATCATTTCTTTCATTAGAAAGTGGAATGACTTGGACTAAATAATGAAGAGTACAGAAAGGATAGAAACTCCCAATCCAAAATCTTTAAAACATTTGTACTAATCCTATTGTAAAGGTGATTACTTTGAAGTGCAATGGTTACAAACGTAAAAATATACATAAGTTATAGTTCATAGTTTTGCTAAAGTTGCTATCGTTATTAAATGTAAAAAAATAAGTATGACCTATCAAGTGACCCTAAACTTTTGACTCACTCAGTTTAGGAAATGTTGAAATGAGGCTCAAGGACAAATGCATCCTCCTTTTGTCCAGAACAAATTATTTAGAGTTAGTATGATAGTTTAGGAACATCTGCTTTGACCAGATTTTTGACTATCGGCATAACGTACAAATTTCTGCTTATTTTAGCCAAAAGCAGCCCACTGAACAGTTGGTGGTTTAGCACAAAAACCGTCTTATTCATTAACCACCCACAATCCATCTTTACCAGGTGCTATCTGTCCAAGTACAGAACCATGTCCTGCATATTTACGTTGAATAATTGTAATTTCTCAAGCACGCCTTCTTTGCATACAAATTAGACTTGCAAATAACATTGCACCTTTATGACCCATTTAGAAAAGCAGGTAATAAGACACGTTTGTTCGGTGTTTGTATACATTGTCTAAAGATTGTGGCAGCAGTAATTCATCAAATAATGGAGAATCACTTTATAAATAGCTGTATATTCAGGTGCACTGCAAAGAATCTGCTTTCCAGATGTGAGAGAACTATTAATATTTCGAGCTTATTTGAATGCTTTTTTTTGCTTTTTATGGGTTTCACTGTCACTAAAAAAGGTGTCACAATAGCTCCAAATTGCATTTGTTCTCCATGTTTTGGGTGTAAAGTTGGTATGAGAAATTGGAAATCTAATGAATGAATATTTGAATTTAGTGCTTTTATGGGTTTTGGTTTCAGTTTTACTGAAGAAGCTCTAAATATCATTTGTTTTCTCATAAAGCACACTTATAGTTCTCCCTACATGTTTTTAATATGATATTTACAGTAGATGTTTGTAAGTTCATAAATGATGATAAGATTATACAATAAGTATCATTTATTGCCACAGCAGTCTCCAAAGACAAACTGTTAAACAAACTAACACTTTTGGTGTTCTGGTGCCAAAACTTTCAAAAGTTTTGGCACCAGAAAGAAAACACAACAGTTGGCAGAATAATTAACAACAGTACACAGTTTACCCCTACAGGTAAATGTTTCATTCGTTGTGTTAATGCGAATGTAGATTGTTTACCGCACCTGCAAAGACAAGCGATTTGACTATGGCAATGTGCCGGATTGAAGCACGGCAGAGGGAAAACGCAATGGGAAACCCAGCTGCAATGGGAAGCTCTCGGTGCTTAATCGCCTGGAGGAAAAGGGAAAAGCAGAGGGAAATTACAGTGTTCCGTTCTTACGACCCATCCGCGCAGACGTGTAGCTGTCAGTAGGCAGTGAGGTGTGTGTGACGCTACAGTACACTGACGGTCTGCCTTTCTGACAGCCTAATCTCCATCAGCCTGTCTGTCTGCTGTCATACCACCTGTGGAGGCCTCTCGCTCTACTTTTCCAGCCTTTCCTGCATGGCTTTAGGTATTTACAGACAAGGCTAACAGGTTTTGGGTTGTATTCTCTTCATGTATTCATTTTTTGTTGCTTCCAAGATCTAGCTGATGTCTTCCTTGAGTTCTGCAAAGTTACTTCTCATTTGACGTAAAGGTTGTTTTTGAATGTCTTAATTTCGGGTTTTAATTAAAGGTGCTGTGTGCAACTTTTTGGAGGATCTATTGACAGAAATGCAATATAATATACTGTACATGACTATGTCTTCAGAGGTGTTTAAAGACCTTACTGTCACGGTATGCACGGGAAGAACCCAAATGCAGACAGCGGGGATTAAGGGGTTAACAAAGATTTTATTAAACAAGGAAACAAAACACAAACCCACGCGGGGGTAAAACACAGGAACAAGAAAACAATATACAAGAACACAATGAGGACTCACTAAACACTAAACTGGACTAAACAACACTTGGCAAAAAACTAGACTAAACACTTACTACAGGCCTGGGGATTACACAGCAAACAGGAACATGGAGTACATGGAACGCAAGGCAGACATTAAGACAGGTAAGCATGCCAAACGTTATCCAAGAGCACAAGACAAAGAAACACGAGGGCATTAAATAGGGACAAACGAAGGATAACGACACAGGGCAGGTGAGGGTAATCAAACACGGCTGGGAAACAATACAGGAAACGAGAGGGGCGGGGCCAATGACGAGACACTGGAGAGAACGCATATTATTGTCAAAAAGGACAATAATATGTTTCTCTCCACACATAACCAAAGGCTTTGCCATGACTCTGCCACAGGACCAAGAAAAACATGACTAATAGAGGCAGAGCCATGACAGAAGCCCCCCCCCCTCTTGACAGACAGGACAAGGCAAAACAGAGAAAACAAAATCAACGGCAGACATGACAAAATAACAACAGGGCTTGGGTGGGACAATAAAAATAACAAACATGGGAGGGGGGGTGGGGCCAAACAAAGGGCTCCTAGGGGGCAGTCCATGGGGGTAGAGAGAAGGGGGAATAGTCTTAGTCCCCGGCTGCGCTCAAAGGCGCGGAGTCCTGGGGGACTTAGGGGAAGTCCTGGGGGGGACCGCCGACTTGAGCGTCGGCAGGACAAGGCTGGGACCTGGCTGGAAGGCCAGCTGCTGTACCGGCTGGAAGGCCGGCTGGACAGGGCTTGACGCCGGCTGTATCACCGGCTGGATCACCGGACTGGACGCCGGCTGCACCGGACTGGACACTGGACTAGAAACCGGCCGCACCGGACTGGCAACTAAGGAGAGGTAACGAGGGAGACAGGTGTACTCCGTAAACTATTGCCGGGATAATTTTATTTTTTATTTTATTGTTATTTAACCAGGATAGTCCCATTGAGATGTAAATCTCTTCTTCCAGGGAGTATTGGCGAAAATGGCAGCACAAAAAGTTACACATAAAACAACTACAGGCATATCAAACAATTAGTGCATACAATAATGAAAAAGAAAACAAGGGGGCGGGCTAAGACGACAGACAAGAGAGCACAAACACAGACACAAGACATGGGACAGTCATGATCCCATCAGCCAGGACAAGAGAAACAGCTACTAGGAGGACAGGATCATGACAAACGTAGCAAGAAGTATGCAAATAAATATTGCTTTTAGCGAGGACACGTCATTCTTCTTCCCCCCTGAGTATTGTGAGTTTACTGCTGACGTATTTATTTATCTCCGCAGCACTGTAGCTAACACAAACAAATATAGTTTGGGATATGTTGGAAAAAGGATATGTTAGTCCTGAATCACCTATCAAGATAAAGTGTTCTGTCCACCACTGAACTTTACTGAAATTAAATATTGATTTGCATGTTACAAACAAGGCCGATTTTATTTTTTTCGTCTACTCGCTGTAATGGATTTTACTAGGCTAACTGATGGACGTGAATTGTGTTGGATATAAACTGGACTAATGGAAAAATACAAAACTTGATTAATGGTTTTGTCATGGCTCTGCTTCCTTAGTCATGTTTTTCTTGGTCCTGTAGCAGAGCCATGGCAAAGTCTTTGGTTATGTGTGGAGAGAAACATATTATTGTCCGTTAGACAATAATATACGTTCTCTCCAGTGTCTTGTCATTGGCCCCATTCCTCTCGTTTCATCGTTATCTTTCCCTGAGTGTTTAATGTCCCACACCTGCCCCATGTCGTTATCCCTCGTTTGTCTTCCCTATATATACCCTCTTGTTTCTTTGTCCTGTGCTCTTGTATTGCGTGAACTGCGTTGTGTTGGATGGTGTTGTTCATGTTCGTGCGTTTACCCGTGTTCCTGATCATGTTTTGTGCCTGATATTATTTAAGACGTTTGGTCGTGTCCTTGAGTTTAGTTATTTGTCTTGTTTTCATTTTGCCCCCTCGTGGGAAGTCTTTTGTTTTATATTTATTCCTTAGTTCTGTTTTCCCCCATTGTGGGTTTTTTTGTTCTGTTTTGTTGTTAAATAAATATATCTGTTAACCCCTTCATCGCCGCTGCCTGCGCTTGGGTTCTTCTGCCAATCCGTGACAGGTTTTCATTGAAATGATAAAGACGTCTGTTTGTACGAATACATTACATCACTTCTTTGTGATTTCTTTGCCATTTGGGGTAATAATTGCTTTGTTTAAATTTATTTGGTCCATTAGGCAGTGTATAACAAAGAGGGAAAAAATGAAATGCTGTAATTCATATCTAGCGGCTCTAATATGTGTAAGCACATAAAATATCAGGACTAACTAACTAAAGTCAGGGCAAGGTGTAATTCTTGTTTGCATTTCAGTTCTCGGCTTTGTTAATATGGTAACTCTTGATATTAAAGCCACAATATGGAAGAATTGTGTTATGAAATATCCAAAAATCACTTGCACAGTGTGATATATTTCATGCAGTTGTGTACTTACATTATCCCAAATGTTCCCAAGAATGTGCAAATCCAGAGAAATTCCTATTTAAAATAATGGCCCGTCCCTTGTCTCCCTTGTATTTGTCGCATATCAGTGACTTAATATCCGGTGCTCTGCACTACCCACAGTTTCCGGTTGTAGAAACTACGGCAACACGCAAATGCGGCAGTGGTTATACAGCATCTGGGACGCAGCATCTGTGGTTCTGTTATTACGATTACTCTTTGGTGAGTAAAGGAAACCCAAAAAAGTGTAAACGTAGGCCAAACGAGGCAAGCAGGTTTATGGACAAACGAAGAAATAAAATAAGGATTAATATCGGCGTGGCGTTTTCTAAATGGAGAGAGCTTTGCGACCAACTTGGACTCGACAGAGACTCCGCTCTCACATGTGTTTTAATAGACAGGTAAGCACTTTTTTTTATTGTACACGAAATACTCATGCACAGATTATTTGAATAGTTACGAATGCAGTTACCCTATGAAATACAGTATATGTCGCACAAAAATATGTAGCCAATAATGTTACTTGTAAATGCTGTGGGTTCGTTCAAATTTACTTTTTAAACGACGACTGTATGACTGTTTTAAACAGGTAAAACTGTGTAGCATTACGCTACCAAATCAATGGACAAAGTCCAATATCAGTCGCGGGCTAATGCAGCATTACATTCCACGTTTCTTGCAAGCTAATTCATTACGATGACATAAAATTAATTAATTAACTCGTCCGTGAACATGATGGGCGATCTCCATACGCCTCTGGATGGTAAAAACGACATGTCCCATAATTCCACTCTCCTACATAACGTCATTTAGCTTCGCCTTTTGTTGTTGTTTCGAATGTGCGCCATCTAGCGGTCCAAATATTCCATATTGTGGCTTTAATATATTTTAGAAAGTGAATTGAATCATTTTTTCTGTCTTTTGCTTACAGAGGATGTGTAAAAAGCGCTGACTTTTAAATCATTTTTTTTTTCCCTTAGTGACAGAGCTAGTTCAGTTGAAACTCCCTGATGTTTTACGCTTTTTTTACGTTTTAACGCCATTAAGGCTTAAGGTTGGACAAAAGGTCCAACCTGGACCAGGTCTGTCGTGATTTATTGGCTCAGCGGTTAGAGCATGGCACTAGCAATGCCAAGGTCATGGGTTCGATCCCAGTGGATTGCACATAGTCAGAAAAACAAAGAAAATGTATAATACAATGCAATGTAAGTCGCTTTGGATAAAAGCGTCTGCCAAATGCATAAATGTATATGTAAATGATTGGTTCCCCGCTTAGAGTGTGTGTCTGAAGATGTCCCACCCATACCATATCAGTGAGCTTGTGCTTCTCAGGCTGTTGTGATTGGTCAGTCCCCCTCTCAGTGCATGTGTATTCATAAGCTTTGGCTTTTAGCAATAAACAGTAACAATGGCATTAACTTCACTTCATCAGTTAAACACATGCAGATCAATCGAAGTGTAACGGAGGTCTGCTAGTGCATGTGCAAACGTCAATCTTTGTTAGAGATCGCAATTGTTTTCCTACTATGGCGAGGGAAATGACACCGGACCGATTGGGTCAGACCGGTTATATTAATTAACACTAATAACAGAAGCATTAGTTTTGCCTTTTTATATTGGAACTAAGTTGGATAATAAAACAAGCAGACACCAGGAGACATTTGCAAGCAGGACTTCAAAGGACGTTTCATAGACGTGTTTTAGAGGTATGCGCTCACACACACAATATCAGTGTGTTACACAGAACAGCTTTCGCATCCGATGTTAAAGTCATGGAAGCTGTTATTTGACCGTTGGTTATCTTAGAATGTGTGTTGAGGAATTCTTATTACCAGCTGTAGGACTGTGATGAAAGTGAAAGGAATTTATTGCGCAGCTCAGTCAAATGTTTACAATCTCTGATAACCAAACACTACTCCAGCGGCTCTTCCTCTTCCATAAGAAAGGCCTTGCCCCTTTTTTGGCGTATTCCTTTGGGTGGAGGTTTTTCAAAAACTCAGAATAGTGACATCATTTACCCGGGAAGTATAGGTCTGTAGTCCGATTCTAGACGTTCTCTGTGGTCCTTGAAAATGCGAATTCTGTTAAAGACAATATCTCGCCTAATGGTTAAAGAGTACTCATGACCATAAGGTTGCCGGTTCGATTCTCAGGGCCGGCGGGTAACGACTGAGGTGCCCTTGAGCAAGGCACCTTACCCCCGCTCCCCGGGCGCTGCAGTGATAGCTTCCCACTGCTCCGGGTGTATGTTTGTTCACGACTTGCTGTGCATGTGTTCACTACTCACTGGATGGGTTAAATGCAGAGGTCACATTTCGGTATGGGTCACCATATCTGACAAATATGTCACTTTCACTTCAATAGGTCACTTTCACGCAATGATCTATATAAAAACTAATATACAAATGTAAAAACTTTCCTCAGGCAACTTTTTAAATCTTTGAAACAACTTTATCTTTACTGACAGAGGAACTGACAGTAAATCAGTCAGTCATGTAATGTAAATCATGTAAAAACATTGAACCAGACTTGCATTTATTTTAACAAATTTGTAGCGTATAAAACTAAAATCCTTGAACGTGAGTTCTTCTGTGCAGTTCACTTAATAAAACACACCTTTGAGTGCCTTTTTGAACTTATTAAGCTTTTTCAATGAATGTGACTGAGCCTGATGGATGTTTATGAGGTGCATGGACTCCGCAGTCACTGCCTTGTGCCACTTACAGTTCCATCTAAATGCCAGCGCGAGCACCATTTTCCAGAGCCTTGTGAGGGCCTTGGTGATTTTACACTTCAAGAGCGATGGAAGCTCTCTTCATACTCATGTCGAGTCGATCTCCACCTGTCCGCTGCATGCCAGAGGTCGTGTTTCCCATCAGGGGAGTCGTGATGCGTGGTTGTCAACGTGACCCCGGGATTGACAGGGATTGCGGAGAGGTTACGAAGCAGGAGCAGAGTGTGCTAATAATCATATTTCAGACAGGAGCAGCGGGGTCAGAGACCCTCTGTCTAATCAGGGACATTTTTGGAGTGGATTCTCCAGTCAAAACTTTTAGTGTCCTCCACTTCTTCGAAATGCTTTGAGTTCTAAACCTTTAACCCCACCCGCCATGAGCCAGAGTTTTATGCAGGTGATTTGGAAAATGCTACAGAACCTTACGGAAAACATTCTGGAGTGGATGCAAAAGCTCTCAGGCTGTTTTCAGACTTGGCTCGATTGCTGGGTTGGAACCAGAGTTCGATTCCACCCCCTTCGTACTGCCCCCGCAGGTCTTTTCTCACATTATTATTTGGCTCTGGACCCTGGTAGGTTTGCGTCATCAATGTAACAGTGAGGACTAGCAGAGATTTTTGTTCAGTGTAGCTAGGTAACAGCTAATGAGGAGAAGGAGCCACAGTGTTGCTCGCATCACTTTTTACTGTACTTCTTTTTACTAGAAGTTAAAGTGAAACAAGATTTTAATGTGTGTTGCTCACAAAGGAACTTTCTTAGAAATGAGCAGGAATGAGTAACTGAGTATATTTTGGACATACTAATTTATTTACTTGTTTTTTTTTAAGTCTCACTTGCTTTAAAGAGGTATTGAAGGAGTTCTTATTTAAGCCTGTAATTGGCTTTTGGGTTTTCATTACATTTAGTCCAGGATGTCTCTTGCAAAAAAGTTTTTATTAGGCTACTATTATTTTTATTATTAATAATAATAATTATAATATTTATAACTGTTATACTTTTAAACGATTAACGATATTAATATTAATACTTTTGATAATTAATTATATTATTAATAATAACTATTTATTTTTTACACATACGTTGGCACTGTTAAATTTTGTCTGCAAAATTATCATATTATCTCAAACAAACTCATTATGATTTATGATCTAGTAAACATTGCAGTCAGTTGTTCCTAAACTTCCTTTGACTGGTAGATGAAGTCCACCTGAATGATACCCCCGACACTCTCAAACATACCTGTATGTGCTTTCTTGGTACACAGACAAGTTTGATAAACACCTTTCATTGCAATGAAATGAACTGAGCTCTGACATTAAAAGTTGTATTGCCCTATCGAACAACTCTCGGGCATTTTTTCGGGGGACTCAAAATCTGTATAGTGGATAATGGCACAGAATTTTACAAAATTGAGCTAATCTTTATTGCAGTGTCCTGCCATGAATTATTGTAAAAGTACAACAAACTTTTATTGAAAATCATTAGAATGAAAGCACATAATGATGACTGTCTTCTGTGGTGTATAAGCCATTGTGGCAACCGTCTTTTGTTATGGCTTTGGAACAACTTTTCGATAAGCGCTGTATTGTGTAAGCGGAGTGTGGATGAAGCAGAAAAAGTGTGTGTTTTGCCGCTGGCTCTTATCTGCTCTCTGCCACAGAGATGGAGGTTAACAGGGTGGGTATAACCACACTCATTTGTCTTCTCATTTAAGTTACATGCAGGAGGGAGTGTTGCTGCTATCTCTTGAGAGGCCATTATCAGGCTGTATGACAGCTAGTTTTTTTAAATAAAGTTCCACCATCTCTCTAACCACAGTTCTCTTTCTCCATCTTTTTCAGCCTCATGGTTTGTGTCCAAGTTTTGCTTCCATTGTTTAAATACTTTGCCATGTTACTATTTGTAACTAAAGGTTTGAGGAAAAAATACTATGTCTGTCTTTAATTGAAAACAATCCAAGCATGTTAAAAATCAAAGGTTTCCCATAAGAAGCTAAACAATGTTAATAAAACAATAATGCCATTACAGAGACAAACAAAGCGCTGAAGAACGCTGACACGTCGCTCTCTCTCTCTCTCTCTCTCTCTCTGATGCATTACCTGAAATTGTATTCAGTATATCAAGAGGATTCACTGAAGGAACAGACTGTAATTTGCTAAAGAATGAAACAAACTTTATTAAGCTGTTATCTCTGGATAGAGGTTTTGTTCAGAGGTTTAAGCAATAACTGTTGTTTAGAGAGGTTGCAAACAGCTGTAACGGCACATCTCCGTTCATTTACAGTGATTTATCAGACAAACAGGCTTACGGAAGCGTTCCCGGAGAGAGAATTGCAATGAGGCCACTGTCAAAAGGACAAATGAGAGCTTTCCTTCAATGTGATTAATCTGCATGCACCCTCGACAAATCTACATCAGCTCAGAAATAGGCCAGTTATAAAAAGTAGGAACTAGCCACACATGTAGAAATATAGAAACGTAGATTATGTTCTACTCACTTTCAGGTGAGTCGGTTTCAGTTTATTTGAAACACTTTGTCATGGAGCACGGATGCTTTATTTACAGGTATTGTGACCTTTCTGTGCTTGCAGCTCAAAGGTTCACTGTAAAAAATGAATTTCTTGCTTAGTATTGCTTTGCAGTACAAATATCTACAAATTCTTGAATTAAGATTTATTTCCAAGGAAGAATTACTTCACATAAAAAATGCTTGGTTATTTTCAACCCAGCATTGGGTCAAAAAGTGACAAACCCAACATGTTGAGTTAAAAATGAACATGTGCTGGGTTGATTCAACCTAAAATGCTGGGTTGTTTTGACCTGTTGTTCGGTCAAGTATAAACTTTTTCTGAGTTAGTTTAACCCAACAACTGCATTCGTCTATTTTTGACCCAATGCTGGGTTGAAAATAAGCCAACATTTTTTTTTTTTTTTGAGTGCACTTACTAAATCTTGTTTTCTGAAAAAAATCAACATGCCTAAAACTAGCATAAGTACAGTATATGCAAAAATTGGGTTTAAAATAAAAATGAATAAAAACGTATTAAGTACTTAATTCAAGTTTTTTTTCCTACCACACTGGCATGTTTTTTCATAAACATAATTTTCCGTCATAAAACAAGAATGAATATCTTAGGACACGCTGCTTCTAAAGTAAATCATAATTTAAGAATGTTTAGATATTGTTTATATAGATAGCGTGCTCGTGGCTCTTTTAAGTGTTTGTATTTTTTGTATTTGTGTATGATGTTTTGCTAATGGACCTTGTGTCTGGAAGTAAAAGCTGAATTGTAGTGGAAGATAAAAATACTAAGTTAGAAATTTATTTTTTAAAAGTTTGAGTGCATTAAGGCTATAATCAGATTCATTTTAAGCTTTCACCAGGCAAGTTATTATTAATGAATTTAATTTAAAACTTAATTTGGCTTATTTGTTTTTCTCCTTCCCACTTGAAGCATTTCAATTTCCCATTTCGCTCACTGCATTCGCTCCACAATCCCAGGTGAAAGAAACTTAGCTCAGAGTGATCCTGGAGTGAGAGGAATTGCTGATGCTACACTCCTTGCTCAGGGCAAAATCATACTAGTTTGTTGTGTATTTTACTTCCGCATTGCTTGTGCAGTACATGTCTAAGGTCTGGAAGCCTGTGAGCACATAGAAGCATAATGATACAAACAGACACAGTCCACAGTGCTGTTATATTGAATATCGGCACTATTTTGGCCAGAGAAAATTGAACAACTAACTGTACAGTACAACCCTGAACAGCATCACTGCATCCAAGCAAGGGGCTTTGCTATAAAAGTACAATCAGTGTAAAATAGCTTACAAACACAGTCGTGACAACCATTCAGGTGTCTGACTTAGGAGTCATACAGGGAGCAAAAAAGAAATAGCTGATCAGCGTTGGTTGTATTGACAGGTTCATGGGATCAGTTTACCAGCTCTGTTCTTTATGAAGCAGAGAATGAGAGCGAGATGGCACGATAAAGACATACACTGAGAAAGATGCCAGGAGATACCCGGCACACATGCATGGAGTGGAATATCAAATGTGGAGAGGAGGGTGATTGGGTATTCTGCTCAGGTTTGACTTTAGTGAGACTGGCAGCAGAGATTTTTGATTGGTGATCAGAGATATGCCAGATTCCATGATCGAAGCATCCAAACCTGACGTGGGAAGAATCTGAAATTGAGGTAACACATGCGCACACACATACCAACATTTCCCTATGAAGTCAACTTAAACCAGTGGTATGTTTTGACTTAGTTGTCCAAATAATAGCAGATTGTAATTTTAGTTAGTCATTTTAACGCATTAGCAACTCTGTTTGTTTTCATATTTCATGACACTTCTCTTCTATTACCCCAAGCAAGCCCTGTCTGTATCTCTCACACACACTACCTTACTCAATTCACCTAAAATTATGAAGAATGCGTTTATGAGCCAAAAAAACAACCAAAATGATATTTTTTCCTTAAAGTATTGTTTGTGTTTATGGAACAAGCTGGGTGTGAAATGGGGCGTAAGAAGAGCTGGTTTAATTCTCCGCTTCTTCCCCTCCCTTCATTCACTTCCTTCCGTCAGGCTGCGGTATCGCAGCGGCAGCAGTGAATGGATTTGGCTCGTCGAGGCTGCATCAGAGAAATGGGATTTTATGCTAATTTACATTGACACGGGGGCGGAGAAGCACAATCAGCATGTAAACTTGGCGAAGGCTCGAGCAGTCTTATTTCACACTGTGAGACTCAGATTAGCTGTATATTAATAATCCCCTTTTTTGGACAGACATGAATGCAATGGAAGATAATGAAGGAGAGGCGGATGTAGAATATCCCATATTGATATTTGCATCTGAATCTGTTCTTGACGTTGAATAGCCCGCATGCTAAACGGAGCCCATAATTACCCAATCCAGTGTGAGAAAAACAATTGAACAAGCAAATGAAATGAGAGCAGTGCCGCCTTTTCTGTGAGACGCAGAACCTGTTAGCCGGCTTGTTTGTGTGGCTGGCGTTGCTTGGTTGTGAATAAATGATTTATTGCTTGGAGAACTGCCCTGATTGACAAACAACTGAAAAAAGATAAATAGAAGTAAGACATTATTTCTATATATCATGAGTTGCAGTTTATTTAGTTCATTTTTGAAGTTTTGTGAGCATGTTGCATTGTATTACCATGCTTTTCTATAAAGGTATAGTTCACAAAAAAATAGCATTTTTGTATTACTGCCTAATATCAAAACAAGTACAGTACCACCACAGTACATTTAGGTTATGGCCGTTGTGCTAGATCACGGCTCCATGCAAGATGCTTTTTACTTCATTGCTTCTATTTATCAGCGAATAAGCTGTGTATGAGTGAGCCTTGGTTTTCAATACACCGAAGGCCTTTCCTCGTATTTTATTATAGGAGTGTGTGTGCGTGTGTGTGTGTTTGTGGGTGTATTAGGCTAAGCAATGGCCCTTGAACACTGTGTTTGTTTTCATGTGTGTTTGTGGACATGCTCTGGAATTATCTTTAATAGAATGAGAAGTTAAAGCATGACTCTGTTTATCCTGTTCATTGTTCTATAAGTACAGCGGCTGTCTGAATAACAAATGCAGGCAGTTGAGGGCAATAGACCCGCACATCCATTATAGTGACGCGTACTGCACACAAGCTCAGTTATATATATATAGATCCATGTCAAGGGTCCTTATCCTCTGTTTTCAGAAAATACCTGTTTTTATTGAACACCCCCCTCTCTGAATGTATATCTATTTCGCCCTGCCTCTTTCATCTCTGTTTATTTTACAGACACTCATACACAGACTCAGGTAAACACACTTATAAGCAAAAGAAGCAATTCTTTAGCTCTGGCTCCTGTGATGATGTGTATGCAGATTGCCCATCTGCTGCTAGGCCCTGCTTGCCAATCTGCTCTCTCTCTCTCTCTTTCTTTCTGGATGTCTCTTGCTCTCACTGACTTTTTCTCGGCCTTTGATTAGAAAAGCTCATTGGAAGTCCATCTGTCCTCCCCACTCATCAGCCACATCTATCATAAGTGAAATCACTTGCCTCGCAGCTTTATACAGCATTTGAGTTATATTGTCATGTATTCATGAAACGGTGTATTTCAGTTTTTTAGGACAGATTATTTAAGCAACATTGGATTGTATGACGTCTAAGAAGGTAATCTTTGTCTTGATAAAAAAAGAATGTTACACACAATGTCATCGCTGTTTTTAAATTCCATGGATAAGGTGCCTCGACTGTATTTTTTGGGACTCAGCCTCGTATGGCCTTTCAGCATCCTGCCACAGTGCTGGACAGATAACAAGTTGATCCTTCCTTTTACTGAAACTTCACAGAAGGCACAGTCAAGCACACAGACAACTAAACCTCTTAGTGTCCTCTAACCCAACCAAGCCTGCCACTGGCACCGCTGATGCAGTCAAGCATGTTGCCATACAGCGAGACGCTCACACAGACCTTTCAGATAGATAGGCACATGTTATGACATCCACTGCCTGTGGAAGCTCGCGGGGAGGCCTGACACAATCGCTGACATGTGAGACTTTAATGGGTTGAACCACTAAAGAGATAAAAAGTTAAAAGTCATTAGGGCAGGAACCCTTTCCAATTGACCTTTTATTTTATTTTAGAATTCAAAGAAACACTCATTTAATTTCAGAAAAAGTAACAATTTGTATCTTGTATTGTGGCCATTCCAGTTCAGTGTCTGTTGACATTATAACAAACTCAAACCTCAGGCGTGACACAAAGTCATCCAACAGCAATGTGAAAGACTGACAGCATGACAATAAAAACTGTGATAAAAAGGTTATCACAATAATAAATAAATATTAATAAAACAATAATAATAAATAATTGTATTACGTTTTACTAAAATACAGAGCATCTTCTTTTTGACCTGTTTCTCCACATTGCATTTTCTGCAAATATTTTTACTTAGAATTTGGGAGAAATAATATTACAGTAGTAGGTCACAGAATGAAACAAAAATGATAATTTTACCTAAACACTAATAAAAAAATTGAAAATAATTTTGAAATTGCATCTTAATATTTTCTGAGACTGAATATACCTATTTTTCTTGTGAACATAATCCAACAAATGCAGTCTATAGAGCATACCGTGTTTTAGGCACCCCAGAAACATTCCTTTCAAGTAAATGTATTTTTCAGATCATACTGTAATTTAATTAATGTTGTAAATGTTCATTTCTTGGGATTGAGAGTTCGATGCCAGCAAAGTCTCTTTTGAAGGGGCCGTAATAAACGTGTGCCCAGAAACTGTCACTACAAAGTTACATAGTCTCCTTCAGCACAGGGTCAAAGCCTTCAATTACTGCTCAATAATAGGGCAAGTAAACCTGCAATTCTGGGAGTGTGGGAGGGCTGAGCAATGTGATGAGGTTACGAGAGTGCAGTCGGGCAGATTAAAATGTGGCTGCGTCCATGCAAGAGTTGCATTCACCTTGTTACCTCTCGCCGGCCCCTTCGATGTGAGATAATCCAGGGTCTAATGGAGAAAAAGAGAGGGTGAGCCGTTTAAACATTAGCAAATAAGGGTTCTGAGTTATTGCTTTTTTAATTTGCCAGATCTTTGTGGTTTGCATTTCTGTAGAAGGTTTGAAGACATTATTAACGTTAGTGATGTGGTTTGATTCATTTTCTCCTTTGACTGTCACTTTCCTTTAGTTCTTTGATTCCACAATAAGAGCAGGAGATTGATTTAGAAAGCGTTTGCATTGTAATCTACACCTCTTTATTTGCATAAAGCCCTGCAGGCTCCTCAGATCTGCTGGAGATTGGGTGGAATGCTTAGATACATATAGTCCTTTTGTAGGTAAAGAGAAAACTCTGACATGATTTCAGTCCGTAATATGAGTGAGTTATGTGTAAAGGCACTCTGTTTTCTTTGCTAATGAGTTCTTTGTCTCTTGTTTGCAAATGCCTGATCTTCACTCTCAGTTTGTTGATCATGAAAATTCTGTCTTCATTTACACATTCTCAAGTTGAGTAAACTTCTTTGTTCTGATGAACACAGAGAAAAATATTTGAAAGATTGCTTGCAACCAAACAGTTGACCATTGACTAGTAGGAAAAATTACAATTAAAGAAGTCAAAAGTGCCCCCCGAAATGTTAGCTTTCCTACATTCTTCAATATTTTGTGTTCAACAGAATAAAGACATTTATAAAGCAATTTTTCCTACTATGGAAGTCAATGGTGGCCATTCTTCCACATATCTTTCACTGTGTTCATCAGAACAAAGAAATTTAACAACTTGAGAATGTGTAATTGAAGACAGAATTTTCATTTTTGGGTGAACTGTTCCTTGAACTTTTTTAGGCATGTGATTACCTCTGAAAAAATGTTTGTTTTCTTACAGTAAAATTTAGACTGTAGGCTCTATTGGAGAATATTTACTACATTATGGTTCTTCATATGTTTCTCATTCCTCGCAAAACTTTTGCCTCATAAGACTCGAATTGCATTAAGCTGCATTTGCACAAAAACAGTAAAAAAGCCTCAGCAGACTGCAGACTCAGCTGCTACTATTGTCATAACTAGCAGTCTTTTTTGACAAGTGCCTCTAGAAGTTTTACACTACATTTTTTCCCCCGCAGTTTACTCTCGCTTTCTTCTTGTGCCCTGTGGAGCGACTGTTCAGCTATATGGTGAAATTCAGAGACAGCGTTCCTTTTCCACCTCACAGCAGCTTTGACTCATAATTCTGTGTTCACGAAACTAAAAATCATGCCGCCCCTCAGCTCAAGTACACCTCGCTTGGTACAGTTACAGTAGCTTAGCTGCACCTCGTAGAGTTTTGAAGGAGTCAAGCTTGGCGGATTGACCAAGAGCTCACTTGGGGACAAACTGACTTTCATTCATGATAAAATGCAACCCTGTGTGTACTGTGTAACGTAAAGTTGATTACTGCTTTTCTGCATCTGACTCAGCAATTTTGTGTCTTTAGATGGCCAACCCTGGTGGAGCTATTTGTTAGCATGCCATACATTACAGCAAAGAGGAAGTCCAGACTCATTGTACCGGCCCAGACCTGGCACGGCTCTGCTGATAAGGCACATTTTCATTAAATTCAAAATCGATTCAGTTATTATTAAACCTCTTTTCATTTATTCTGTCCCATTTCTCAGTACTGGCAACGCAGGTCCCATCCCCGTGATGATCAATGCATTTTGGGTAGAGTGTATAGTCACAGGAGGGCAAAACAGGTTAACAGCTTGAATTTAAGGAAGTAAACTCTGGCATTAAAAGGGACTGTAGTTTGAGTTGCCAATTGCAGATTCACTTTAAGTGTCTGGGTTGTAATAAGGTGATTGTTTCCATTCCAAAGCGCTTCGTGGAAAATGAAAGACTTGCAGAGAATGTCATTGATTCAGAGATGTGCAGAACCGTGCGGGGACATCACGATATTGAAGATTGGCATGAATAATTGACGCCCTGTGCTGTTAAATGCCTTGAGAAGTGGCGCTTATTAAACATGATGTGTTGTAGACTATCGCAAGAGGCCTGTATTTGGGTTGTATTAAAAATGCATGCTTTTTTGCCAAGTGGGTACAATTCCTTTGGAAGGTAAAGTCTGAAACGTATCTATTATTGAGGCCTTGCTTGGCATTTTAGACAACTTCTTGCCTTTCACAGAAGAGGTTTGCTTTCACCTTATCCACGAACAGAAATCTGTTTTCTTTCAAACCTCTTCTGTGAAACTTTTTGAAACTTCTTTTCTATTCATTCACAGATTGCTCGCCCTTTTTCCTTCACTGTTTGTTTCAATTTAGTTTCAGGTAGCCAGACCTTTCACTTTGCCAAAGCTCTGCTGCTTTAAATGGCCAAGAACCGCCCAGTTAGTGCTGCTAGGACGAGCCATTTGTTTGACATGTAAAGTAAACTGATCAATAATAATGTAATATGAAAAAATAATTAGAAAATACGCCGTTAAATAAAGATATGTAGAGATGTATAGTACATTAAACAAAATCTGTATGTCCTTCCTTGTAGAAATTAGCCATTCAGGTTAGTGCTTACTATACATGGATCATCTTTTCCGATTTTGTCTTCAATATACATCAGAGGGTTTGCAAAGGATTGTGGGTGGTCCATTCATGTTGCTAAGACTGGTTTAACGTCTCCCCGATTTTTTCTTTCCATAAACAATTCCCCACAGGTCGTAATCCATAATTCACAATGATGAAGAGGGACAGGGGTTGCCACGGGGAATGAGCCTGTTGTAATTATTAATTACCCATTGGTAAGATTTGTTGGTTTCACAACTCATAATTATTAGCCAGGGACATTATGGGGTGTAATTATGTCATAAACATAAGGTCTTATCAGTACTACTCTCTCATGGTGCTTTATATTCCCCTGCCAGGCATCCTATTAATGTTCTGCCACAGCTGTCTTATTTGTGTATAGTTTGCCTAAATGTTTGTGCAATGCTTAGGGAATGTTGAGGCAGCACCACAAGGGATCGGGGCTGTTCTGTGCCGCACTTGTTCTGTACATGACGACAGCAGGAGGAAAATTCCTCAGTCCACAAACTAGTGTAGCTCTGCATCTTCAACTTTGTTTGATAATCTATAAGGGCCAAAATTTGGAATTATGTAAAGTAAAACTGCTGCCATCTGAGATGTTCAGAGTTTGCTTAGCAGACGTTATGTCCTCTCTTAGGCTCTTACGCAACCCAGAGACCCTGTAATATAAAATTCATGAAAAAGACCATTTTGCAAGACGTAAACAGCAATGGTCGAGACACACATTCATGGGCTGGTGTCGTGTAGAGCCTTTTTGAAGCTACGACGAAGCTGAAATTTGGACCTTAACCATCAGCTGTTGAAGTCCATTATGTGAATAAAAACCCTGGAAAGCTTTCCTCATAAGCATCGGTTTGTTTTTGACAGAAGAAATAAACACACCGACGACGTTTATGACATGTGGGTGAGTGAATTATGACATTTGAATTTTAAAGTGAACTATTCCTTTAAAGATGTTACATTTGGAATCAGTTTAAATGAGTGGTATTTTGTTCTAATGTAGTTTCTTGTAAAGAATCCAAAAAACTGAAACAGGAAGTGCTTCTGTACCGCTGTTTAGATCTTGCAAAATTAACTATATTCTGTCCTTAAAAACACTATTGCCCTTTGCGTTTTCCTAGTATTTTTGTGTTAACCACCTTTATATTAAAAAATCACATTAAACTTACAGTAAATTGTTCACACAACGAGGCCAAAATCCTCCCCAAAAAACATACCCAAAAACTACTCTGAAACTGAGAGTTTGACATTTTTGTGACAGTCCAAAATGTATGAATCCATAAATATAAATATGCATGTTTTTTTTCTCACTAGCATAATCTAAGATGCATAGACATTCTTTTTGGCAACACAGCATTGAACTTGTCAGCAACAACAAAGACTGATGCTGCAGCGTATCATAAGTCATTTTTATAAGGGACATGTTGACTCACCAGCTCGAATCCCAACCCCTAATCCTGGGTGAATAGTCGACTCATAAAAAACCACATCGCATCTACAGAAGGCAAACAGTACTGCAGGCACACATGGCTTTGTTGCCACCGCATTACGCTGCTCTTTGCAGATGGAATGCTAGATCCGTTTGATTCATGACTCTCTAATTCTCACACACTCCCCCTTTATTAAACCAGCACACCTGTTCTGGGGGTTTCACAGCACGGTTGGGTTTCCCATGGGGGGGGTGTTATAAATAAGTTTTGTTTGAAAGCTGTACGTGACGATGTGATCTAAAGAAGCTCTTCATGATTCAATCCTCGTTTGCTTCCCCGCAATCTTTAAATGCGTTTCTGGGCGGCCTGATCGAAACAGGTGTCAGAAATGAGATCTGCCTGTCTGTGTCGTGATTCAGCGCAGACCGGGTCCTCCGCTCGGCTTCGTTCCCTGACAGTGTGGACTGAGAGATGGTAAATAAAAGAGGTGTCGTAGCAGGGATAACGGAGGTTTTACTGCTAATATCCGTCTCGGAGAGGGAGGCTGAAGCGGTTAATAAAACAGAGGAATGAAACTGTCACGGTATCTCAGTGCTGTCTATGGGTCTCATGCAGTCTCTCCTTCAGTGTTGATACTCGTTTTTAATTTGTGATCTGCAGGGCAACCAAAAGCCTTTTTTTTCTTCTGCAAGAAGTAGCTCTGGTCATAGGCATTAAAGTCGACATGAACAATTTATGTATCGTGTGCTGTGTACAGATATTCAGGCATGCTTTGTCCAAATTACAGATATAGTTTTTGTATCCTTAAAATGTTTGAATATGAAAATTACAGTATTTAACTTTTTCCTCTCCATTATGTTTTTATCTCTGTTTGAAGCATAAAATTGCAGGTTACTTTACATACTTACTTTAATGTGGGTTGAAGTCGAATGACGTCAAACTGACTTTTTAAGTTTATTATAAGCTTACCATTGTGAATTGGAGACAGTTTTTTATGCACTTGCTCAAAAATGGATTTTGCTTCTTTTTTAAGTTACAAGTTACAGATTGTAGCTCTAAGAAATAATTGATTCCTTTGAAAAACATGAGAAATGATACACACTGATGAAGCCTTCAGTCCTAGCAGAGGCATAGAAAAGCATATTTTATTTTACTCGGTCACCTCGTAGAGGGACACCATATTGAGATCACATGACCGTCCCGATGCTACTCACTCGGTTGGATGCTTTAACTCGTGGAATATATTAATCATTGCTAATTTTCATTCTGTATGCATGTGAACGGGGTGTTTTTGGACAGCCCCCGTAGTTTCTTCTTTGTTCCATCATACATCACTTTAATTTAGTTCCAGCATACTGGTACTCCAAAATCCTTATGACAGAAAATTATCTGGAAAGGCCTTTTTTTCCACCCAGCAAGAAAGGAAGATAGATGGAGCCGGCCTTGCGCGTCACGCGCCGCTGTGCATCGGCGTCCTGGAGCGCCGTCAGACTCACACAAGCCTCTCTCCTTCGCTCGCCTCTCTCTCTATTAGCCTGATGGATTGACCGTTCGTCCTGAACGCTGGCCCAAAACCACACTCGCGTCGTGTAAGCCAAGCATCCATTTACGGCTTCAAAGTCTATTTAGGGTGCTGAGTCTTTTCAGTTATTCACCTCCATAGTGGATTGCGTATGGTGTTAAAGAGACATTTTGTAACAGTCTGGTGTATTACTCTGTCAAGTAGCCCTTTAGAGCGATAAGTGACACTTACGCGGCGTGACTGTAATAGTGTCTAACTTGTCTTAAGAAGAGTGTTGGTACTAATGGGTGTATTGATATAAAAATCTGAGAATATTTGTCTTTTCTTTAGCCTCATTTCACCACTTTGGCTTTTTGAGACTTTTGACCTCGTATTGTTTGTCTGTACATTTACGTTTTTTAAATCAGGATTTTTTCAAATGATTTTGTGGATTTTTATGAATTAAATTGTTTAAATTGTTTCTGGCCCCTTTTGTTTAGAGAACTTTTTGGTCAACATACAGCATAAAGTAAATGATCAAATATTTGATTCAAGAGAGGGCAAAAGTATATCTGTGGCGTAGTTATTTTTATGACATATTTTGACACATAAACAAATTAGTTATCCTATTAGTTAGATCCTACATAATTGCTTTTGGACATGTCCAATTGGCCCCTATAATTTTAGCAAAAGGGTACTTTCCAAAGTACTAAAGCCCCTAATTTTTTTGTTTTGCTTTGATTTGCTCATAGGTGCCACCTTTGGTTAGTTTTATGCATTACATAGTAATGCAAAAAACATCCGTTTTTCTCCTTGATTTTTACCCCATAACTGTATGTTGTTCAGCCATTTCATCATGCAAATTTAACACCACTTAATTGTATTTTGCATTAAGAAGGATGTAATTGAATATTCATATGCTTCTCAAATTCGTTGGATCATAACAAAGGAAGCAGCTGTTGAGAGTTGTCTCCTGACAGCCCCGCCACTTCATTACAAGTTTCTAGGACACTCAAATCCCTGTTTTTGTCTCAGAGATGCATCCGTACATGAGTTACTTGTATTTAATCATGCCGTTTGATTGGCAGCATGTCGTGCTTTCTTATTTTCTGCCTAGTTGGCTCATAAAGCGCTTGTTGCTCAGAATTCGATGGAACTAGTAAAAGCAGAATCGGGGCAATAACAGTAACAATTTGGCTTGGTTGTCTGCAGTGATGAGCTGAGAATTTTATTAAATCCTCAAGAGGATGGAGTGAGTAACATCTACTTCAACAGTCTCTGGTCCCATAAAAATAGATCTAAAGAGGCAGTTCCATCACACATAAATACCAAAATATCTCACTGCACTATAGTAAGCTCTGGACACATCCCAGATTGCGAGTATTTTCATGGTCTGTGCCGCTGTTGCCGGGCAGGTGTTTTCAAGTAGAGATATTACGATCAAACAAACACCGTCCTTTGTTTGGAGAGGAGCGCAGGCCCAGCCGCATAGAGTCAATAAAGTGATGAAGATGAGTTTGTGTTTTTTTTTTCACATTGAAGGCCGAGGTCACTCCTGTTGCGGGCTTCTCTGAGAGGGTAATTATGCCTCTAAGATAACACTGTATATTCTATTTCATATCACGTCTGAATGTTGATACATCTCTCTTGGGATGATGTCTGGGATGTCCTCTAAAAGTCATAAGGAGTTCCTTAGACAGATCTCCATCTTTCAATTCCATTTTTTTGTGTCTTTGTTTCTCTGTGTATCTGTCTGTGTATCTACCGTCTGAGGTTTTTTGTTTACGCTTTTATTATATTTGAAAAGGTTACTGTGGATTTTTATAAAAGGTTACAGACTGTCAAAAAAAAAAAATCATCTCAGGTGCAAAGTACCAGAGACATCACAGCCATAGACAGTAAGGGGCCTCCAAAAAGCGACCCCCCCCCCCCACCCAAATATATCCAGATCAGATTATCAATGTGATGATCAAAAATGGGTATTCAATGAAAGATTTTTACACTGTCATCAATAGTTCTGTAACTACAGCCTGTCGAAATTTTAAGATTAAGAAAAATTAAGCTTTTATCTGTCGGAACAAGAATTGTACCAACCCTATTGTATTCATAATGTTTTGGGGTTGAAGTCAAACATTTTAAAATTCCATAACTTGTTAAAATCTAATGATGACTGTGACTGGTTACAGTATCTGTCAGTATTTACTGTATGAATAAACATTCTGAATAGCATTTCTCTTTAAACCGAGTCAGACCCTGTTGCCTTCTCCTGATGCAGATGTACCAGAAGAGCAAAGCTCAAACCCTTGTCTCGCCATCTGGACCCTTTTCCTGTATGACAACTGTGCCTGTGAATGCAGTTATCAGATCCTAATGGCCCCCTGTTGCTTCAGACAAGTAATACGAGGGCTTCGTCTGTTATATACTATCTCCACATGGGCCTCAGAAACACTCGGCTTGTGTAGTGGAACGTCTTCCAATAAGATAGGTATTTAGCAGCAATGGTGAGGAAAGTATCCCACTGTTTTATTATTTCACCTAAAGCTGTGAAAACTCTATGCTCCATTAAATTCCATTTATATATAAACAAAAGCACGACAGCGGAAGCAAAAGTATATACATCCGTACATGTTTTGACGTTTCGTTTTTTTTAAGGTGGTCTATGAGCTTGTCATAGATGTGTTCGGCTGTCATTTTTTAATGTCATGTACCTTGAGCTGTGTGTTACGGTAATAATACAAACTTTCGTTTTTTTTATAGTATTTATAACTAACCTAAGAAAATGAATGTTCAATTGACAGCCCTAATCAATGTTTCAATGCTTGTTTCAAACACATATTAAAACCAGAAACCGTGAGTAAAGCGTGACATCACATCCTGTTGGCCAACCTCACAGCGGTGTCTGAAGTAAATCTACCTTAATCCATTTAATGTTAAAAAAACAGCTGTTGAACTTTAAATATGATTAAGGATGTAATTGAAACAGGAATAACACACTAATCGAGTTTTCCATGCCTAATCTGAGTTGATCCTTTCCGTGATGATCTCATCTCTGTTGATGACCGTTCCTTAGCCGTCTCCGAGGTGTGCTCTCATCTGATTGGTTGACTGGTGTGCACTGAAATCAAACTGTGGCAATCAGCTTATACAAAAACAAACATTCCACGTAACCCGAGCCTGAACGCCGGGTGGTCTGCGTTCCATCCAATCAGTGTCCGGGATGATTGGCATCGCACTCGTCCCCCGAGGGGCCTCGTTCGTACCCCATGAGTCCCTGCCCCACAAATCATGCGGCGACAGCGCGGGATCTAGTGACTTTGCCGTACATCACAGGCAGTACGAGGGCACAATCAATCAGCTTCATTATCCTCCCCCTGCTCAGAGGAGGGCGGCCATTTTAACTGCACTGATTATGCTAATCTGGTGACAGGGGACCACCCTCGGTTGATGTAGTGGCTTATTAATATTTACTGACAGTATCCCAGCACGGGGAACGCGGGTGACATAGCAATGGATCTGTTGGGAGTGTCGGCACGCTGTCGCTGTGTTTACATCCTTTCCTTTTTGATGTTCTACAAACTGTTCAATTACCATTACAAAGAAGAAAGCACTTGCACGTTTATTTCTTTATCGGTTAGCCACGGCACTGATTGCAGGGGTCTTCAGGGGTCTTCGCAGGCCCTTCTGTATGGGCAGGAAGTAGGGGTGCGTAATTAATTTGAACAAAATATGATATATGCGATACGGCAATGTGCGATTATTACCACAAAACCACAAAGGACTGAAATTTAATTAAATTTAGTCTGCTTGCACGGTGGGCTTCCAAAGGGCAGTGCTCGATTCTCTGTAGTATACTACACATATACAGCAAGCAAGTGTGATGTTAATGTTGTGTTTTCAGTGGCCTCAATGTAACAATTGAAACCCTAGAAAGGCCAAACTAAAGTGGACCAGAGGTTTGTGTGAATACAGTGTGAATGCAAAGAAAACTGGGGTCTATATCTATATTAAAGTTCACAACAAAAGTACAATTCTTTCATCATTTACTCACCGTTATGTCATTCCAAACCTGTCTTTCTTCTGCAGAACACAAAAGAAGATATTTTGAAGAATGTTGGTAACCAAACAACACCGGTCCCCATTGACTTCCATTGTATAGACCATTTCTCAAATGGTTCCACATAAGAAAAATCATACACAGGTTTTGAACAACATGAGAGTGAATACATTTTTGTGTTGAAGTTTGGACACCATTTAACAAGAGAGCTGCTGTTTCGGTGTGATATTTGTATTTTGTATAACTTTGGAGCCACCATTAGAGATGTTTATCATATTGCATTTGAAAATCACAACTTTGGTCAGCATGATCTCAATATGATGTTTTGCAGGCACAGTGGACAGCAAAGTGAGTTGTGCTCACAAACGTGAAGGGGATAAAGGAATGTATCGTAGTGACAGGTTTCATTTTTGTGGAGGGTTGAAACGATAGACTGTCAGCGGGGTGTGAGAAAGAAGATTGAAGAGTGAAATGTATTTATTTGTGTCGGTGCTACACAAGCGTGGTGAGCATATCGCACTGTTTGTGTGGGGATGACAAATAGCACAGTCCTTCTGGCACTGACAGTATTGAAGACAGTGAGAGACATCAACAGTGTGTCTGCAGAGGAGCCGGCTTAAGTCAATCTATTCGGAGCTCATTGAAAAAGAAAAATGCTCCAAAGAATTACTTTGTGTCCATTAAAATGTAGGGGTTTTAAGCCTGAACATATTTTGAGCTGGCATTCGCAATAAGCGGTAAAAATGTGATGTTAAGCATAAACAGACATGTTTTGTTCAACTAAATAAGTGAGTCGAAAGTGAAATCTAGGGAATGGCATATTAATAATATATTAAACACCAATATTAGCATATCAATAAAATATTAAACACCATGATTGTATTACATGTAAATTCTGTTTTATGTACTGTTTTAGGTCAACATGACTAAAAGTGATGGAGGAGGTTACAAATAGACTTCATAATATTTTATATTCGGTCTCTTTAAGGCCTACTTAAATCAGACACGTTGTACCACTCTATTACCTTTGAAATGTTTAGGGTCTCTTGTACCAGTCATACATCCATAATTTAGTTTTATTCTACATGACCTCACATTTTCCACCCTCTTGTTAACCTATAGAGTTAAACAGGATAGTTTTGGCACAGTATCTTTAAAGGTGCAATGTGTAAGATTAAGGACGACGATCTTTTGACAGAAATGCAATATAATGTACATAACTATGTCTTCAGAGGTGTATAAAGACCTTACATAATGAAGCGTTATGTTTTTATTACCTTAGAATGAGCTACTTCTATCTACATACATCGCGGGTCCCCTTGCATGGAATTTGCCATGTTGTTTCTACAGCAGCCCTAAACAGACAAACTGCTCTACAGAGAGCGTTTCGTAAAAACAGTATGTTATCTCCTTCGGCAAAGAAGCAAAACGTGACGACATCTTTGTGCTGTGTCAGCCCTTCGAAAGTGCTTCGAAAGGGAGGGGTGAGCGGTGAAGTGAGCCGTGGTTGCAATTCGCAACCTCACCGCTAGATGCCGCTAAAATGCACACAGAGAACCTATAAAACTTGTAAATGATTTTCTTTTTGGCTAACCTCTTGGCAAGTGAAATAAGTAGCAGTGCTTCTAACAGGATGTAGTATAGTTAACACTCTTCCCGTCCTGTAAATATCGCCTAATCTAACACCTTGCATTATATTTTGATGGGTACACAGTAACTCTCAGGTGCAGGATCTTGAGACCATGGTAAAAAAGTTTATAATTGATCAGTTTTATGTTTTTGGTTTTCTCTTCATGTTTAGTCTGCTGTCAGATTAATATCCCAGAGAGAAGAACAGCACATCTCATTACACAATATAAGCAGCAATGTCTTCGCATTTAATTAACACAGCAGGACCCGGACAGCAGGGAGAACGAAAACAATTAACATTTCCAACATGTGTCTCTATTTCACATATAATCTCATTTGAATCTGAATTCAGTCCAGAACACAAGTAAACACTACCCATCATGCTCTTGTCAGACTTGTTTGGGAGGTGGAAGGCAAATGCATTAAAATCATACCATTTTGTCATTATATCTTGCGAAACTGTCAATACAGTGTAACAAATGGGAAAAATAATGGATTTAAAGTTAATGGTAGGTCATGGCTAGTCTGGATAAGCACATTTGGCCATTGCTATCTACATTGGGGGTGGTTTTTCTTGTGTAGCGTGGGTTAAGGTTGTTAAACATAAGAGTTGCGCTTATACCATGCATATCTTTATTAGTCGCAGTATTTGCATCCAGCCTCTGAGTTGGAGCAGATAAGACTTGTCCCCCACCGTACAGAAAAGACACCAAGCACAGTGTCTGCCTTATTTAAGAAAGTCAGCCGAGGTTAAGTCAATTCCTTTATGATAATAAATACAGACTAGACATTGAGTGGGACTGAATTCCTGCACAATGAAATCTTAACCTCCAAATCCCAACAGCTTTCTCCAAGAGAAGGAGTTCATGCTTATTTCTCCTTTGGCTTTATTTATAGGAGTTTCTCAAGAGCTTGACCCTTTGCTGCTTGAATCTATTTTGGTGATTTTCAGAGCACCTTGGGAAAGTGCTCATCCATGGACTATTTTTGAGGGTTGGGTTTGTCAAAAGTTTTATCGGAATAGATCCTTAAGATTCTGTTTTGGTTCCTCATGTGGTCCATCCAGTCTGTGTTCCGCCAGAGTAACTTTGGTTGGTTGGTTGGTTATTTTTTTGGTTATCAGTAGTCTCCACCTTGATCATTTCCCCTGAGAGAGAAGTAAGCAGGCAGAGAGGACAGAAAAAGATCTTTCACCTGTCATTACCGTGACATTTCAGGTGAAGGGAATGCACAGGAAGTGACAGGTGGAAGAGAGAGGCCAATGTAGGCATTTTCTCTCTAGCACTTAATTTAGCTCTGTGGTAGAATCTAGTTTTATGTCAGGGGAGAGATGGCTTTGAAAATGCTCTATACCATCAAGAAGTGAATTCAGAGGAGGTGGACAGGGTCAGTCTCTGAATGAAGCGGTAACCACTCAAAGAGGAATGCTTACGTGAAAGAACCTTACATACCTACATATATTTCATCGTATGTGAATAAAGTCGGTAACTTGAAGTGATTGACTGTTGCTCCCAATTAACAAGTTGTATGGTGTTAACAGAGTGCATTCGGTGTGGGTTCACTGCGAGCATTGAGTAGTGGGAAGTCATTTTAGCAAAATGTTCTTTTAAAGTAATTTCATTTAATGTTAACGAATCACTCATGGGAAAATATGTATTTATGTATTTAAAAACACACGTTTAGTGCTTGGTTGTGTTTGTGCCATATAAGTAACACTTATACATACAAAATAAACAAAAAAATACATACACAAATAAACATAACATCCATCTCTAGATGGATGATGGATGGATGGATGGATGGATGGATGGATGGATGGATGGATGGATGGATGGATGGATGGATAGAACCAAACCAGACTTTCTTTCTTCTGCAGAACACAAAATAAGTTATTTTAAAGAATGTTGTTAACCGGCACCCATTCACTTACATTGGTTTTGTGTCCATACAATAGAAGTGAATGGGTGCTGACGTTGTTCGGTTACCAACATTCTTTGAAATATCTTATTTTGTGTTCTGTTGAAGAAAGAAAGTCATACAGGTTTGAATGACAAGAGGAAAGTGATGACAGAATTTTCATTTTTGGGTGAACTAAACCTAACCCTTATTTTTACAATTTTTTCATCATTATTTAGTATGTTTATTAATCAATTTCCCCCATGGGTACCGCCGGCTGGTCCCATCAGTATACTGTAAGTGCTTTTTAGGTTCACTCTTTGTGGGGACATCTGGATCCCACAATGGAGGCTCCACCTGTACACACACATGAAATTTTGTGAATTAGAGCCTGATTCATAGGGTTGACTCATTCCTTAATTCTTTAGAAGGAACTCATTCAAAGCAGATTTGTGATTTGTCTCTATCAACATCAACACCTGCTAACATATAAAAAAAAGTAACCCATATACAGCAGAAATGTGTGTAACTGACAACTAAAAGCATGATGAATAGTGCAACGTGAAAGAGTGTTAATCGGTGGTAGGAGATCTAGAGCAGTGGTTCTCAAACCTTTTCGTGGTAAGGCCCACTTTGTGTAGGGTGCATCGTTTTGCGGCCCCCCAAATAAAGAGATACAATATTAAACTTAGAATTTTAATTGAACCAAAAACATATTCAGGTATACAATGCTGGAACATCAATTATTTTGGTTGATGGGCTTATTTTACTGATGTTTGATTGCATAATATTTATGATACATTTCTATCTTTCATAAAATGCGACAAAATCTTTGGACCCCCTGGATCCATCTTGTGGCGCCCAGTTTGAGAACCACTGATCTAGAGCTCCATAGTGGATGGATAAGTGGCTGATTTAGCCCGGGGGCTTTACACTGCTGCCTGCTTAATTACCGCTAACTTACTGTGTCTACACAGCACACTTTGTTCAGAATGCAAAAGCACTACAAAATTACAGCAAAGCTGTTATGTCTGCACTTTAGGCTTTCATTGATTTGTGTTTTTCATTGGTCATGTGATTAACATTCTTTCACATTGCACTATTCATCATGCTTTTAGTTGTCAGTTACACAAATTTCTGCTGTATCTTGGTTACATTTTTTTATATGTTAGCAGGTGTTGATATTTTTGGACATTGCATTTTTACTTTGGCACAGCTTGTGCTGGCTGTGGGTTTGCGCATCTAATTGCTTTGGCACCTCATCTCGCAACTCTTTTCTGATTCCCGCCTGCGTGTCATGGAGACACGCACAAAAAACGTGCGTTAGATTGCATAAAACAGATCCATGTAATAGCAGCACTTTGAATCTTCCATATTTGTGCGCTGACACGTCCGTGTCCTCTTTGTTTTTCTCCTCCTTATCTCAGCTTTCGAATTCGAGAGAAAAACTGGTGTTCTTTATTTTTGCTCCAGTGACTGTTGATTCATATCAGTTTAATGAGATTATTTGGCTGACAGACAGTTAGGTTTAATCAGAGTCTCGTGTGGGCGTGAAGTAATTAATTGCTTTAATTACGTTTAGTCTCAGTCCTGGAGGGAAGTTGTCAAAGATAACCCAAACCTATTCCTGATCAAGCCAGCAGATCTTAAGATTTAACAGGAAGTTAAGAGTCTTTCAGAAAGATCGGATGTCTAAGAGCGTATAAATAGCATCTACAATGTAGCTGTTTATATAATTAAAAGTAGACATGATTCACCTCTGCCATTCATGGCGTGGTTTGTACTATACTTGTCTTTGTATATTAGTGTGCGTACAAACTTTACCAGATCAATGTTTATATTCGTGAATTATGCAGTTTCTTTGACGCTTGCATTTCTTGAGGTGAATTCTGCTTCAGGAGAAATCAAACACATGGAAATGTGTTCCAGGAGTGCGAGTCTGATTGAGTATAGCACGCAGACTTTGCCAAAGGTCCTCTGTGCTCACTTAGCAATGTTTAATGAACGTGATATCCAAACAGTCTCCTTATAGCTGGAAACTTTTCATGCTTTCAAAACACACGTTTTCGATTATTTTTACATTACAGTCATTGTATTCATTAGCTTATGACACTGAATATGCAGCATTGTTTGAACAGTACAATAATGAGAAAAAAGTTAATGAGAGGGCTTGTTTTTTATAAGTAGTCTTGGGGAGTAATTATATTCTGGTTGCTATGGGCAGCAGCTTACATACCCTCAGACTTGTCTCCATCCAGATGACTAGGTCCAGCCCCACTGTGCTGTAATTAATCATTATGCCAGATGCCAGTGCTTCCCCTGTGAGTGTGTGTTTCCGTGTGTGTGTGTGTGTGTGTGTGTGTGTGTGTGTGTGTGTGTGTGTGTGCTTTAGAAATGTAAAAATGGGTGCCTGCATGTCCTGATTGCTCTTGACTGCAACAGGCCGATGTGCTAAAATCCTTAACTTCTCGGATGGACATCTACAGCTGAAGTTTTGGCCGTTTGACACATTCATGTTCACTCGCTCACCCGTGTTCGCTCGGTCATATTTGCTCTGCTACCCTCACATGAGCCTCAGATCCACAGACGGCTTTAACAAGGAACCTCCCGCTGTCTTCTCTGTATGATTGGCTCTGCAGGTAGAAGAGCATATGAATGAGTGGGTGTAATGCACATGTGCAAAACTGAATCTCTTCAATCTGATGATGGAGTGATGCTTTGCATTGAAAAGACACTAATAGTGCTACCTGTACTGTGTATTTCAATGCAAAATATGTTACATACCCACACTTCAGTTTAAAGAGGTGTTAAATGAACTGCTGTTGTGCAATGATTTAAATTATTGCGTCGTCAGTCATTTAAAAATAATGTCATTGCTAACATGCCTCTATTATGCAAATGAGGCTAATTGTATATTTTACTTAATTCACAAAAGTCAATGCTATTTGCTTGTGCCAGTGTATTGTTTTTTGTGGAAAGCAGGTAGTAAACAGAATTTTATATAAAAACTTATTTGTGAATAATGATCAAATGATTTTGTAACAGAGCATATTTCCAAATGTCTCATGCAGTCAAGCGCACTTTGTGCATTTTATGAAGTCCAGTGTATGAAATTTGCGGCATCTAGTGGTGAGTTTGCGAATTGCAACCAAAGGCTCGCTCCACCCATCGCTTTCTTAGCACTGCAGTGGCTGACACAGTACTAAGATATTGTCACGTTTTTGCTTCTTTGCCAAAGGAGATAAAATATTTACGAAACGCACTCTTTAGAGCAGTTTGTCCATTTAGGGCTACTGTAGAAACAATATGTTGAATTCCATTCAAGGGGACTCGCGGTGTATGTAGATAGAAATAGCTCATTCTAAGGTAATACAACTATAACGCTTCATTATGTAAGATCTTTATACACCTCTGAAGACATAGTTATGTATAATATAGATTAGATTAGATTAGTGCTACAGTATATTTTCCAGATTTATGGCGGTTTCCCGGTACATGATGGTATTTTTTAAACCACATTTTCTACTGATTGAGAGAGGAAATACTGCAGTTGATTGAATTAAAGTGCCCTTTTATACTGTCATGGTGAGTGAATATTGTAGAAACATTCCACACTAGTATTATACAGGTTTGTAAGTCCCACAAAATTATGCTGTTTATAAAGAGGTGGCACTCACGATGAAGTGAAAGAATCAGGATGCATGACAGTTGCAGTCAAAATACAGAACCTTTTAATTATGCAAATTTCGAAAATAACTTGTAACTACACAATGTTAACAATTCCTTTCCCCTGAACAACTGAATAGCATGCAAATGTAACTTGCATACATAATATTTAAGCAAATAAATAGAGAACAGTGCTCGAAATTAACTTTTTTCATTGGTAGCACTGGTGCTCCCAACTTCAAGAGTTAGGAGCACCGAGAACCCACCCGAAAATTAATACCATGGTCTGTCTGAATAGTTGAATACAAAATAGTAACAATTTTACCATTAAAACATGCATGTGATGTCTGCTGTGTTTTGCATAGTCACAATGGCTTCATGATTTCCTGAAATCATATTTTTTATCTTAAAACAAAGGCTTAGATTAGATATGTGAGGGGTAAGCGATCGCATAACGCTGTCAATCCTCCTTCCTCTACTGACCCTTATTTCTCATCATAGCATACAGAGAAACAGTTAAAACTAAAAACACATCATGTTATATGCTTATATTGAGCAGGTATGAGGGGAACACGGTCGCTTTTTGAAGATGTTTGCTCGTGAGTTTTATATTTAATATAATAACGTAATGCGAACTTGCAATTGCTACACCTGTGTTATGGTGGATTCACACGGTATGCGGTGAGTGGTGGAATTGCCGCACGGCGGCCGCCTTTAAGCCTATGTGGCTGCCGTTCACAAAAAGATAAAATATTTTTATCTTCAGCTGCGCCTGCTGCAAAGAGCCGTGCCCGTGGAAGTTGCAGGAATTTGGATGCACGAGCACCGCCTCCGCTCCGCCAATGACGCGGTCCGGTTTTGCCTCTTACCGCATGTTTCCCTTTGAAAATTAACTGGACAAACGACTGCCGCGTACCATGTGAATCCACCATTACAGGCATCTGCTGTTCAGCCTCCCATTGTGACGCGAACGGAATATGTAACGTTACCGCTCGTGCACGAGACGCACGTGAACATCCAAACGCCTCCGTTTAGCGCATGTTTATATAGAAAAATGATGACACAGTAGTGCTGCGGCATGGAAAGACGCTGTGTGACATTCTGTGTGAATGGCAGGTCACAGTGCAACAGTGAAAAGGGACCCCCTGAAAGTGTTGCGCCGCGCCGTGTTCCGCACGTTGTTTAAACTACATACACCGATAATGCGGTATATAAAAAATTCATATCAAAATAAAATACACACCAGTATTCGGTATGAACCGGTATATTGCCCAGCACTACCTTAGATCCTCCAAAAATTAAATAAAATAAAAAATGAAAGCACCTTTAAGGTATACATGTGTAGTGATGCTATTCAGTCCCAGTCCCATCTTGTTACGCAGCTAGCAGAATTTATGTAATCCTCCATCTTATGGTTTACAGTATAAGATTGGAAATTGCATACGTCTGAGTTGAATAATTCCTTTTGTGAATCAGGTGCTAAAACAAGCTTTCAGCACGTCCAAATAAATGATGCTATCAACGTCTACATTTCCTTCTTTGTGAATGAAATGCAATGCAAAATCAGTTCATGTACTGTATAAGAAAAACGGAAATACAGATCAAAGCTTTGTCTGTTTTGTGTCCTTTTCATTTCTTATTTTTTCACCAGGTTCTAGATGTTCCAGGCTGGCTAGCCTGATTGAAGTGATTGGAAGGTGGAGGCTTATAGAAGTCTCCCTGTACCCTATCATCTCTCCTATTTGCAAAGATGTTTTTTTTTTGTGCTGCCTGTGGTTTGGTGTGATTTCTGTGGAAGGAACATGTGAAGCAGTCTTGTTGTACTCGCTGTCCGTGTTCTGAATTTCAGATTGCCTCCCCTGATGTCTCTCACTCTGTCTTTTTCTTTGTTTTCCAGGTGTCCTCCAGGTGTCAATCTCCCTAAAAAAGGTGGAGCTCAGCGTCGGCGAGTCCAAGTTCTTCACATGCACAGGTCAGATCTCTTGCAGTACTCCACAGAAAAAGTTGAGACTAACGGCTGTAGAAATACGAAAGAGATTCTTACGGCTGTAAAGATCAAGTCTCACCCTGTAGTTCTAATCGGGTGTTTACTTGAGACTGCACATGTGCATTTGCTAAACCAGCGTGAAAAACACATTTTTAATGTGATTTATGCGTAAGGGAAGATACTTTTAATATTATTGTATATTTGTAAGATTAAAGGGATACTTCACCCAAAATGAAAATTCTGTCATCATTTACTCATGTCACCACCAATGATTTTGTCATTGATGACAGATTTGTTTTATATTTTCAATATAAATCGTCCTTATATCTTTTCACCAAGATGTGGTTATCATCAGCATGCCCCATGTTTGTGTGCCCTAAGAACTGGCTTTGGCTCCATGCAGTTGCTTATCATTTAACACCAGTAAAGTGTAAACAGCAGCTCTTTGCATTCTTAAACCATTCTCCTCTTGCACACTGCATGCAAAGTTGTACGTAGACGGTGTGCTGTAGGAAATGAGTATGGATATCCATTTGTGGAGGGGGAGATTATGTCAGGCAGGTTTTGTGGTGTTGTTTTTTTCCACATGGCTGAACTGCTGTAGTCAGGTTGCAGGGCTCTGCTTCTTAAGCTCCAGGCGTTACCTGACAGCATGCTTTAAACAGGATGATGCATGCTGACCCCTGCTGGACGACAGCCAGATTGCTGGCGATTAGCACACCGTTATCAGGCAGTGATAGTGAGGTGGCTCACATGCCCTGCAGACATTCAGGTCAACTACGCTGCAAACTGCGTGCCACCCTTAAAAAACAACTTCAGAAATAGCCTCAGGGACTGTGGGGGTGTGCGTGTGGAATTTCCTATTTTCACATCTCCAAATCATTTTATATCTGGCACAGATTAAATGTGCTTTTATTTTGGTATGGCTCTGCAGCTTTAAGCTAAAGATTGTTAACTTGGTTAATCGTGGAATTTAAAGCACGCTATAGAAGCATCATAATGCTGATTTGAAATGTGCGCCAGGCTGAGTTTTTGGTCATTTAGCAGATTCTACCATAAGGGGCCATACTACCGTTAAAATCAGCTAGACAGAGCGCAAAAGGCGTGTTAATAGGCACATTAAGTTCCATATACCATTGCTAATATAAACACTCAATGCATATGTCCATTGAAGCAAAAAGACACTAGAGGCCATCATAAAATTACTGTAATGCATGGATAGAGAGGCTTATTGCTTTTGTGAAAGAGCAGCAGCATCAATATGGTAAAAGAGACCCATGTTTAATAGTCTTTTATTAATAATTATAGGAATAAACAATTCTGTTGTGAAGTAATGTAGTTCATTTTCCTAACTACACTGTTTATGGTTGCCAACCAACTCGGTGCATTAATATAAAATATGCGGTCACAGAGACATTTGCTGTGTCCCAATTCGCATACTATCCGACCTAAATTAATATGTCCAAAATCATAGTATGCTGAAATGAGTACCCGGATGGTCTACTGTTTCTGGTGAAAATTGGAATTGTGAATCCATGGTCACTTAAAGGAGTCATAAATTAAGACATCAATTTTAACCCGAGCTTTTGTTATATAAGAGGGAATCGTATTCAAGCGAACATCCTGTAAGTGTCAGAACTGAAAATGCCCTTGTTACTGAAATTACAACTGTTATTGACACCAGGCCCAGCGAACGCCAGGTCCTGGAATGCTCTAGATAGGTTGAACACCGCCTCCACAGAAGAATATCAATGACTACTTCTCTACTTGTTCTTGCATGACAGTACTGAAGTAACACAAGTTGCGCGGAACCAAATAGAGCGAGCAAGCAATAAACATGCCGTTCAAGATCGCAAAATACTGTGCAGTCAGTGCCTGGTTGTGGAAGAACACAGTCGCTGCATAACCTTCATTCGGATTCCGACATTAGTAATGTGTGGTTGAAGTTTATTTTTAAAGACGTTCCAGCTCATGTGGGTAAAACATTAGGCGTTTGTTCGCTTCATTTCACCGCGGATTCCTTTGTGAACAAGGCACAGGTCGACGCTGGATTTGCGGAAAGACTAAAATTATAAAGCAGTGCTGTGCCGTCAATAGTAAAGTAAAAGTGAGTAAAACATTTTTGTACTCTGCGTCACTATTGCTTTGTTAGAGATCGCTTGATATGCCCTGATAGCCCTATTCGCATGTGATTAGTATTACCTGGGGACCTCTAGTCATTTGTAATAATTGCAGAGGTTGTCTGTGATTAGAGCTGTGGAAAGTAATCGTTTATTTTGGCGTCGTGATGCAGACGTAAAACGATTCTGCATCGATGCATGTAATGAAATAATCGATTCTTAAAAATGTAAATAAAATATAACACCACACATTGTTGTTTCTGTTAAATATAAAGTATTTTGTCGGAGCCAGGTGGTCGAGTGGTTCGTGCTCCGACATATCGTGCCGGTGCATCCTGGGGGACCTGAGTTCGAATCCCGGCTCGTGGTCCTTTCCCGATCCTACCCCCTCTCTCTCATCCACTTCGCTTCCTGTCCTCTCAGAAAAGAGCTCTGTCAAATAAAGGCAAAAAAAACGCCCAAATTAAATCTTTAAAGATATATATAAAGTACTTTTAAAATATTAATAAAAATGGCCTTTGACCTTCGGAAGTAACTGGCACATATGTCAGATGTGCGTATATACACAGTAGGAGACATCTACCCACCTTTTTAAAAGCTGACATTTGGACACATTTCGGATTTTACGAAGACGAGAAAGGTTTACTTGATAAAAGGTATGCAGTGTGCAAGAAATGTCTAACCAGGATTAAATACGTTGGAAACGCAACAAATATGAGGAATCACATCTCCCGTTTTCACTCAGAGCTAAAGTTACCATTAGCAACCCAGCAAAACAGATCTGTGCAGCCAACAATAAAGCAAGCAATAGAGACAGCTTTACCTCCGAACTCCAAATGGGCAAAGATCACACGGGCAGTTGCTTCATTTATCGCGAACGATCTCCAACCCTACTCGATCGTGGAAAACACTGGCTTTCGCTTCCTGCTACACACCATTGAGCCAAGATACAGAATCCCTTCTTGGAGTTTCTTCACCGATTCTGCTATTCCTGATCTATACAACGAGGCAAAATCCAGAGTGATGGAGTCAATGCAGTAGCCATCACCAGCGATTCTTGGACATCAATTGTCAGTCCTTTTGATAATATATTTACTTTGCACTATAAAGGGGTTTGTGTTTACATACTGTTACAGACAAATTGTCATGTAATTTGACATTGTTTTGTTTCAAAAGCTGCTAAATAAAAGAAATTGTAAGAGAAAGAGGTTCAATTGTTTGTATATTTTTAATAACAAAAATGGCGGACAAGATGCATCGAATCGTGACTGTAATACTGTTCAAAGTAAGGAAGGAAGGAGGCGGGAACCGGCGAACATTAAATAAACTTAACCACATTAAAATAAACCAACCACAAAATGAAAGTAAAGGGCCGAAAGCTACCTCAAACTTAACACAATGTCCAGGCCTGGTCCTCTCTCGTCCTTCACTCCTGTCACTCGTCCTTTTATGCTTCCGCTCCTCCATGAGAGATGCGAGACCGGTGCAACGCGCAGCTGACAGGTGAAGATTCACAGCTCTATCTGTGATCTTAATCCTGTGCGAATCGGCCATGTCTGTAATTTGTAAAGTAAAAATTCCCCCACAAATTACCTACCATATTTTAACACTGAGGTCCTGTGATAATATTAGTCCTGTGCGAATCGGCATCTCTGTGATTTGGCGGGCTCATATATAATTTTTCAAGATTTTATCCACCGTTTGCGAATCATGGAGGCTGTTTTGATATTATTTCGGGTGCTGGGTCATATCCACAATTCACCTGCCAACACTGTCGTTTTGGCCGGGACTCCCGGGATTGTTTATTTATCATGGAAACTCTCGTAACATTTGAGACCCACGATCACGGTGATCTTCTGTCCAGTTCTCAAATGCTGACAGGTACGGATATCATTAAACACCATACAACTATAGGCTACACAAACTATACGCAAAGCCTTGCCATCACATCCGGGAAATAAGTCAGTAAATTTGAGTAAAATCACAGGCTTCACTTATCCCATGCGAATGCGCCACATGAAATACAGATGTGGGGAGGTCATTTCTAAATCACACGAGGACCCCCGATAATACTAATCCCGTGAGAGTAGAGCTGATGTGTAACCTAATGTTACGTGTCTAACCAAACTCACAGAAGGCTCCAACTAAGTTTACTACGCAAACTGCTATTGGTGTTTACTTCCAAGTCTTCAATGCGGCACGCCCATTAAAACCGAGCGTTTGTTGAGCCGGCCCTTAAAACCCGGGTAGAAAATAGCCTATTACTTAAAACCACGCGAACATCATAAGTAGACCTCATACAACAGTATAAAACAATAAACAAGGCCAGTTCATCACACCTTTAAAGTCGGCATGAAATTAAAAATGATCATTCTAATTATTTTACACAGTGGTGAAGTATTTATTATAAATTATTTATCCGTGCACATCATTATTTTTTAAAAATTCATTTTGAACTTGTAATCTTTAATCAAAAACGTTAACCTCCTCCCCCTCTCAAAACGACCTCTCTTCACTTCTGGTCACGAGGAATGGCGCGAGGGAGGGGCTGCAATGACTGACAGATTGCAAACTGGCATTTCAAAATTTCAAGTCCCGCCCTACATTTTTTTCTCATTTCAGAAGTCGTTTTAGCCGGGTGTGTGTCACGATACGGAAAAAAAGACAATTGCTACTTCCGCTTCATGCTGACTTTAACGACTGGTATTACCCACAACTCATCGCGAAAGGGCGAAGTTTAGTGACACTCCACTGCATTAATAAAATTAAATAAAAGATTCTTCACTAAATTAATAAGTAAGTATACCGTAAACATTACATTTAGTGCAACATTAGTGATAGTGTAAGTGAATTGGGACGCAGCAGTTATAGTCATGTTTCACACGCCTTTGATCCCATTAGCAGGATCTATATTATAAATTAAAATCTGTTTCATAAATGTACAGTAGCCTAAATATGCTTTTTCTGCCCCCAGATTAATGAAATATTTTTAAAGGAACAGCTCACCCAAAAATGAAAATCTGTCTGTCTATCACTAGAGCACCTCTTGAAATCGGGGAGTCTGCAGAGACGGATTATGACTTCAAAGGGCTCCGGGGCCCCGTTCTTTCCCTTAGCTGAGCATTCACATGTGTTGATCATTTCATTTTTTACAGGGTATCCACAGAGGCCTTGTATAGGCTAAGGGACCCATATATTAAACATAGATAAGCATTTGTTTTCATTGTTGTTGGGTTTTCTGTACCAAACTGGATGGCGCAACCTTGAAGCCCAGGGCCCCCTCGGGCTCATGGTAGTCAAGGGCCCCAGGGCACTGGCCCCATTGGCCCGGTCAGTAATCCATCCCTGGGAGTCAGGTTTACTTGCACAGCTCTCTCTCGCTGGCCTCCGTTACACTAGCCACCCAGCATTTTCACAGTCAACAATTTTGTTTTTGGGAAATTATTTTATATGACTAAAGTTGACAATGTCATGCAGTGAGATCATGCGTCGAAAACCACGTCCAAAATAAAAACGAAAATATTCCCATACGCAACTCCCCACTATATTAACTTCCTAAAGTGTGTCATTACGTGAAATCGGGTATGCAAGTGTGTCACTACGGGTATGCAGTGCGGAGATTGCATACACACTTGCTCACAACTCTTTCAATCGGATGACGCCGCCAGTTCTCTTCCTCTGAGTTTTTGGTATGCAGATATTCACATGCTCAATCAACCTTCCTTTAGATTCAGCCAAAGATTCGACCTAAGATTTTGTAACTCAAATTCAGTTACAAAAATTCAGAGGCTCTGCAGCATGGCATCGCCTTCTGTGTGAGCATTCTCATGCTCGTGCGGATACGTCATGTATAAAGCAGACTTTACCCCTCCATGGTCCAACATCATTTTAGCAGCCTGAGATTAGGCTGCTGTGAGCTCTTCTTGACCCCTTCAACACCTCACAGATCAGCCTCTGCTCCTTCACTGATAACACCCCGCTGCTCTCAGCATCGCTTGCGTGGTGGTGGAGCTGCAGCTCGGTCCTGTTGCATACTCTGGCATGCCTGTCTGCCCACAGCCGCAGCCTCACGCTTCCCCACAGTGCAGCCAAAGGCCCCTGTTGTGCCACTGATTGATGTCTTGAGCAGAGAAGTGCTGCACCATGCTGATGCTTTTTATGACCTTCCAGCAGCGCAGGATTTACAGCGCCAAGCACCTTGGTACCATGTGTGGTTTTGGAGAGCCAATCTCTGCAGGGCACAGCACATGACGTGTTTTGTTTATTGCATTTTGTGTATTTGAGAGGCAGAGAGGGTGTGTGTCACTAGCAGCGTCTGAAGAGATATTCCTAAAAGTGAAATGGGTCATTTTTGTGCTGCTAACCAAACCAAACATAATAGACCTATTTCACAGCGTGACAGGTAAAACCGGAAGTAGGGTAAACGCTTGTCAGGTCAATGCTCTACAGGAAAAAACATTTCTCTAATGTCGCCATATTGAAATAGGTGAATTGCCACAAAAATGACTAATTCATCAAACACTCTCTTCGTCTGCCAATGCTTGGCCAAACAGGTAGTCCCGCCCTACACTCAATACCATTGGTTGAGAATGTGCAGAACTGCAGTCTGTTTAAGCAGCCTTAATGGGCTGAATGTAGCAGTCGCAACCAATAGCATGCATTGGGCGAGGCTACCCGTGACTGCCTATCAATGTCAGAAGGTGTCATGGTCCTGCCTTCTTGTTCATGATTTTCTAGTCTTGTGGCAGAATCGTGACAGATCCCTTATGTTTAGTGTGAGAAAGTCATGGTTTGTTTACCATTGACATGCCATGTGCTTTCTCGTGTCTCGTCATTGGCCCCGCCCCTCTCGTTTCCCGTATTGCTTTCCTGCCGTGTCTCATGTTCCTTACCTGCCCCTCGTTATCTTCCTGTGTCTGTCTCCCTATATAATACCCTCGTGTTCATTGTCCTGTGCTCGTTCGTTGTACTTGTACCTTTGTACTTACCTGGTGGTAGATGTCTTCGTGTTTTGCTCGTGTCCCTGCGTGCTTGCCTTCCCTGTAGTTTACGTGTTTGTTATTTACCCTGCCCTGCTTTTGTTACCCTTCCGTGTTCTGGTGAGACGTTGTGTCGTGTTTAGTTTTAGTTATTTTAGTCCTGCTGTTTTTTCCCCCTCGTGGGAAGTATTTTGGTTTCTGTTTTTATAATTAGTCCAGTCTTCGTTACCCCATTGTGGGTTTTTGTTTTGCGTTTTATTTGTTAAATAAATTATTTGTTAACCCCTTCACCGCTGCTGCCTGCATTTGGGTTCTTCCTCCCTCCAAATCGTGACAGAAGGGGAGTTTTTGTCTGTCATAATGATAACATAATTGTGTATCTGTCCTTGTTTGTAGTGATCGGAGAGCCTGTGAATTTGGACTGGTATAACCCGCAAGGGGAGCGGATGGTCCCATCTCAGCGGGTGGCGCTGCACAATGAAGGCATTCGCTCCAGACTCACGCTCTATAATGCCAAAATTGAAGATGCTGGCATTTACCGATGCCAGGCCAGCGATGCACAGGGCCATGTGCAAGAGGCCACGGTGGTGCTGGAGATCTACCGTGAGTATTGAACACACAAAAAGAAACACAACTTTTCGTACCTATTTCTTTCATCCCAGTCTAAAATAGATGCAAAAGGAACAGTGTCAATAACTGTTGATTGGTTTTAATGTAATTGATTACAATTAATATACATTAAATTTGTAATTACAAATATTTAATAAATAGTTATATTATAACCAAACACAGACCGGAAGTTAACTTCGGGCCATCTATAGTTAAATATAACTTAAAATCATCTTAAAAACACAGAAAGCACTGCCACAGATGCCAAAACCTACAGTATAGTATCAAAGCAATTACATCAAACAAGTAACTGTGAATAACAGTAAAGGTCTTTATAATTTTACATACTGTAGCAAAAGGCCAATTAACTATTATATCCTAGCGGGCATTTTTGTGTAATTGTATGTTTTACATACTTTACTTGATAATTTTGTAAATGATATTGATGATGATATTACAAGTAACAGCAATAATGGTTTAGATTAAGAAATGAATTTAATGAATCAATTTAATTAAAATAACATTAACTATGCCCTAAAGCTCAACTTGAGGTAAGAAATAGTGCCTTTTAATAAAAAAGTTCATTTCAATTACTAAACACTAATATTGCATGCATTCAAACCTCTTTGCATCTTATTAATTTCAATTTGTTGAGCACAGTTCCCCTTAGGTCAGATTATATACATTGTACACATACTGTAATTTGTAGCAAGTTCTTTTGAGAATAATATGTGGTAGATGACAGGAAATTATGAGGTATTCGGCATACAGAATCCACCTAGGAAATAAGACTTCCCGGCAAGCCTGGAGTCCCTGCACTGCCATTCCAACATCCTATCACTGTCAGAGCCCAGACTCACATCTGTGCTGGGAAACCAGTTAGTTCAGAGATTGTCCCATAAGTAGCACCATTCCTGGCTCTGCAGACACTCAGGAATGCCTAGATAATTGTCTTCTTTAGCTCAATTTAACAAATCAGCCTTTTTGAGCAGAGAAAATAATAAGCAGGCTTTTCGTGTGGTCCAATCAAGATGTGACAGTTTGCATTTCAATTACCAATTTCTTTGTTTGTTTCATACCAGTATGTGTTCTGAAAAAAACGTTAGGCTTGAAATGGGTTGTCAGCTACAAAAACACACATGATCATCTCCGTTTCCTCCAAATGTCTCCAATAACACACTTTCCAATTTCAGCCTTCCCTCAAATCAAGATATCATATAAAATTGCACCTCAATTCATCTTCAGGAAAAAAACACGATTCAGTTTCCCTCCTTCTGTCCTCGTTGCTTCTTAGAGTTTAGATTCCATGCAAACTTTTACATCAAATTATCATACATTTAAATTGCGATTTATCCGGCATATTACAAGGAAGCATGCTGTTACAAGCCGCGGCTATAAAGGCAATCCCAAAGTACTGTATATTGCTGCAAATTACAATGGAACGACATCTTGGCAGAACTATTTGGGAATCCATTACATGGCAAAGGACATTATGTGTGCTCGCACAAAAAGAACCCTTTCACCATTTGCTTGCATTGGAAATGTTGCCATTGAAAGAGCTGTTTTGATTTCCCCTTTGAATAGATGACACCCGAAAGCCTTTAAAAGGAAAACCTCACAATGAACGGACGCCTTCCATTCGAAGATGTTTGACAAATCTGTTGATGTAAAGCTAAATGTAATTTCCTCAATAAGCAGACAGCTGCTGCCACATCACAGAGAGCGAACCAGCGTGAATGAGAGAGTGAGAAAGCCACAGAGACGTGTGTTGGACTTCAAGAGATGAAGGGTAAATGGTTATGTTGTGGCCGAGACTGAATTGAGAGCTCCTTACAAAAAGCTTAAAAAGCTAGTGTAGGGAGCACAAGGTGACAAATATGCCAAATATATTATTAGTGAATTTGCCTTTCTATCTAAGCAACATATTTGTTTTGTCTTTAGATCAGCTTAAAACAACTAGAGGTAGCATCTGTAGTATTTGTAGTAAAAAAACAATTGTGAGCTCTACACCGCTTGCTTGAAATGCATGAAGAAAGCTATGAACGCAATGGGTTCAAAATCTTGTAAAATCGTCCTCAACTTTATATGCAGGGGTGACACGAGGCTACATAAAACGTTCATCAAGTTCAACGGCTTTCTTTTTTAAACGTACGGGAATCAAATTTGAATCCTCAGTGCGTATAATTAGTGTACTTTGCGAAACTTTCAGGAGATATTTCATGAGATTGCGTCTCTCCGGCTGACTTTGTACCAGACTTGGCATTTCTCTGTTCCATTAGAAGTTGTATTTAGAGAAGTGGGAGCCATGTGTAAACAGATACGACTCACTGATCAATACGCAGAGCCGGCGGGCTGATGAGAGTGTGCGGGATCTACCAACCCTCTGAAGACATCTCCTCATCTACTGCAGTGCAACACACAGCTGTTTATAGCAGCTTCCCACACAAACTGAATATGGTACTGAATGTGATTTGACAGATTATTTCTGTTCAATTTCAGCTTTGTGACTGCGAATAATCAGGAGTGATCTGAAACTCGCATGATTTATGATTAGCGGTTGTAGATGTTGACGTTTTTTCCTTTGGTAATTCCTCTCTGGAGACCTAAAATGGGCCTCCAAAGCCCTCGTGTTATCTGTTTTCATCTTCAGACTGCGCGGATTTGAAGTCCTCCTGCACTCCTTACATGCGACATACAGCCCATCCTGAAGAAAAATTGTATCTGATGTAACAGTTGAAAGAATTTTTTTTCAATACCCATTTTTCAACCCAACCTCAGTTTAATTTGTTGTGTATTGGTGGTTCGTTGGTGAGGTAACGTCTGATATGCACATTTTTTGTTTTTAATTAAAAACTTAAATGACATTTAGACGTCTTGCATTTTAATAGTGAAAAACTTACTGTGTGCTCCCTCTAGTGTACAAACAGCACACTACTGGTGTTAATGTAAAATATATGGTCTAATCTTAGTCAGTCGTTATATCTTGAATGTGCGGCATTATGTTCGGTATAGCACAAATAACTCGCTTTACATTCACTTCAACACCTGCACCGCACTTGAGATTTCTGAAAATAGAGAATCTTACTGTATGTTTCCACCTAGGGGAAAGAAATCTGTCCAATGCTGTTCACAACGCCTGAGTGCCGTAGTGTTTATGTGTGTAATCTTTTCAGCGCTGCTGTCAATCCCACAATCCACCTTGACAGCGCAGCATCCGGCTTCCATTGAAATGAACTGAATACTTTTACTCAACTTTGCATGCGGACTATCCTGCCTTGAAAAATCGCAGTTAAGACAATACTGCCTTTTTGAAGTAACTTAAATAAGACTTCAATTCTCAAATGCAAACTACAATTACATAGTTATAGTAGTCGCTTTGCGCACATTCTTACTATTAATAAGTGAGATTATTGTTCAAAATTATATTATTTTATATTATATTTCAAAATTATTTTTAAGGTATACAGTATATAAAAGGGTGTTTTTTTCCTGGTTTTATTTTTAATGTGATATACGCACAATATACTGTATGCTATATTAATATGCTTTGAGTGACTATAGGCCTATGTGTGAATTCAGAAAAAAAGGGTACACAAAAGGATGTTTATTGTTTGGTGAGGTGTGTCATTGTAATGCTTGCAAAGCAGATTATTAAACGTGACATTATGGTGCAGCCCAGTCTAAATGAAATTTTCTTAGGAAGCACACTAAGATGAAAATGCTGTCTGTTAAATCCATAAATGTGCAGTAAGGACCATCTACATATCGCCTAGTAGCATTTCACATTGTCGCTCTCTTTGCCATTCACAGAGAAGCTGACATTCAGGGACGTGCAGTCTCCTCAAGAATTTCGACAGGGCGATGTGGCTGAAGTGGTCTGTGATGTCACCAGCTCCCCTGTGCCTGTGGTCGCCTGGTATTATAACAACATGGAGATCACGGAAGATAGTGAGAGTAAGTAATCATGGCTAGAGTAAATAGCTTCAGAAGGTTTTAATGTTTATTTTAATACATTAATGTTTATAAATTCTGATAATATGGTCATTTTCGTTTTTAACACTCTAAACTGGATCTGAACAGCTATATCTCCTTGATGAGCATATTTTCATGAATTATAATAAAATGTCAACTGTATTAGCTTTATGTCTATACTGATAAAGACACAAGCTCTGCTTACGTTATTTTTGTTGTGATATATTTGCACTAACAGCAGAAAACAAGCCAAATTCATTCCAAGTACTTATTCTTGTTGTGACATTGCCAGATTTAAGGCAAACGATTTATAGACTGTTTATAGACCACCTGGCCCTTATAAAGAAACTAAAGGCTCTTTAAACTTTGTTTTTCGGTGTCAGATGCTGCATTTAACATCACAGCATTGTGTTGACAAGTGTTAACAAGCGAGTTGCTCAGCCGCTCTGTGTGTTTCATGTAAATATGATTTCAGCCAGTGATAAATATAGATGCTTTAAAGGAGACTGTCATTAACATCATCAAATCTTTGGCCCTCCAGAGTTTCAGCTCTTGCAGAACAACAATCTGCAAATCCAAAGAGTAACTAAAGCAGATGAAGGAATATATCGATGTGAGGCCAGAGTTGAAGCCAGGGGAGAGATTGACTTCCGGGACATCATCCTGGTGGTTAATGGTGAGTTTGGAAAGCAGTCAAGTTTATTTGGCAGTGGTCGCCACTGAGAGGTTCAGCATTCATGAATAGAATGAATGGCAATAGTTGTTTTGTGATGGTAATGTTATTGCATGTGCTATGTGTTTAGTCTTGGTCTGTCAATTATGAGCTGCTTATTTGGAGTAGGGCTGTTCAACGATTAATCGCATCCAGTCTTCTTCCCTTTTAAAATTACAATTTAAAGTCAGGCATTTCTCTCCGTGCAGCCCGAGCTGCGCTGTTTTTAAGTCAGAGGTGTCTCTCCGTGCACGCGTCTCTGCGTGCAGCGAGGTTCGTAGTTTTAAAGTCAGACGCGTCTCTCCGTGCAGCGCAAGGTGCACATTTTTAAAGTCGAACTTGTCTCTCCGTGCGGTACAAGTTGCGCAGTTTTTAAGTCAGACGTGTTTTGCATTCAGCTCTTCAAGCTGCGCAGTTTTAAAGTTTAAAGGGGAGAGGTCTTTTAAATGACAAAATTAAAGATTATATTAGTAAAACCCAATTTGTGGCTAAATACTCTGATTTGGGGGTTTATTTGGTTCAGAGGTGGGAAGTAACGAAGTGCATTTATTTGTACTGTACTTAAGTACACTTTTTGAGTATCTGTACTATACTTAAGTATATTTTTTTCTAAGTAGGCCTACTTTTTACTGTACTTCACTACATTTGAATGACAAATATCTCACTTTTCATGCCACAAAAAAATGATGATTTCCTTGGTCAACCGTCCCCTCCCTCCCACATTTGGGAGAGACTATTGTCAGCTGCTTCTAATATGACATACCTGAATCAATTCATCAGCCTTGGTGTGTTTATTAGGGAGTCATCCACAACATTTTGGGAGAAGGTTAATGAGTTCAGTTGTGTATACTTTTCCCATTTCTGATATAGTTATAAGCAAAAGATCTAATTAGACTTTTTATCCGATTAATCGAAAAAATAATCGTCCAACTAATCGATTATCAAAATAATCGTTAGTTGCAGCCCTAAGTTGACCGTGTTAAGTATGAAAAGCCAGCACATTTAACATTGTAAAGATGTCAGAATCCATGAAACAGCGTTAAATCACCCCTTTAAAAGCCCTAAAGATTATAGAAGACATAGTGACAAACGTATGGTTTCATATGCCAAATAAAATCCCCTGCATGACAAATTGAAAGGCCTGTCTTTGACACAAAAGCTGCATGTATCTTCTTATTTCAATGACATTAGCCCTATGGGTTGTCCGATTGGAAGAAACAGGCCAATGACATCACCCGTCTTGTGTGTCCTTGTCTAATATGATAATAGGGAACACAAAGAGGTGTCTCTTTAGTTACTTCTGAAATTTTCCTTCCTGACCCAATCACAGTACTCAATGAGGCGTGACCGATAATTTAGCCGACATGACAACACATATCAGAGCCCGACATGAAATAAATGCTCAGAAGCCCACGATCACTAGTGTTAGAAATGGAATACTAAATTACTGTCTTTGTCCTCCAGAAAAGGTTCTGATCATTTCAAAGTTGCTGGACGTGTGCTGTTAGCTGAATAGTGTGGACACTTTGAGATGGCCAGGTCACTATACTGTACTAGCAGTGTGTGCGAAAATCTGGAACGGCAGAGCTTTCTTTACATTCATTTTGTACTTCATAATAATGAATAAATACAGGAATAAGATATAAGAAAGGGTTTTATTCTTTATTGGGACATCAGTCTTGTCTTCTTACACCTATGTGAGATCAAATGTTTTAATAACTTAGCAGTCCTTTATTTATGTGTACAGTGCGTCAGTCAAGTTTTTAAAATGGGGTGTTTTTCTCCTAAAAGGCAGTAGACTGTTTAAGACGTCACATTTCTCATACCTTTTCCTACAGAGTTTGCTTGTTTGTCATGTGTTGATTCCTGTTTTTTCCTTCCTTTCAAAAGAACCACTTTATTGCAATTTCTCCTCTTGGCACCTGAATGATTTAGTCTTTGAATGCTTGGAGTTGTTGATGCTAAAGGTCAATACAGTCTATGTCGGGTGGTTAGCTGGTCTGATTTGATGTATAATACCCAATGGTGTCGCACATTAGCGGAGCTGTTTCAGTTGAGCATGGGTATCTCCGAATAGGTTGAATTAGATTACTGCCTTTGGAAAATAGGCATCGATTGGCAAGAAAGTCAATGATAATCTTGTTGGAACCATTTCAGTGCATGACAGCTTAGTGATGTGTTGTGTCTGTGAGTCATACTCGCATTGTAGGAAAAATATGAACGCGTGAAATGTTAAATTGAAGCTTTTGTGTATATATTTGTAGAAACGGGTCATTCTACAGTGCCCTGCCTACTCACACATCATTATGTATAGCTGAATTGTAGAGCTGTTTCCAAGGTTACGGCTGTTTAACCCTCCTCCAGATTTACATTTGCACATTTGGCAGATGCTTTATCCAAAGTAATACAGTAAATTCAAGGTATACATTTTTTATGACTATCTTGGGAATCCAACACATGACCTTGGCATTACTAGCACCATGTTTTGCCAATTGAACTACAGGAAGAAAGCTGCTTTTTACTGTGTTTGTTCCATTGTGTGAAGGTCAGCGATTGAACCTTGGCTACAATGACACTGACATAAAACACACTTTAGTCTGAACTAAAGTGCCCTTGCAGGAGTGAATCGTGTCATTGAGTTGTACATGTCACAGGTATGTCCAGAATGGTGGATTAATGATAAATGTCAAAAGAACGGTAACATTATTTCGATCCTGACTGTCAGCCATTTGAGTTTACCTAATGAATGACCCATAATGTGCGTTGACTAAAGCAAATAGTGAGTGCATTTATGACGTTTAATAGAGGATGTAAGAGATGTGTTAGTTGTTAATATACTGCCAAGTCAGGCTGAAAGTGACCATGAATAAAACATCCATTTAATCTAATCTTTTTACCCTGGCGCACACTCCATTAAATTGTGTTATGTCTTTAAACCAGCCATAATTCAAAATGATGCCTGTTCCAGACAGAAAGGCTTCATCCATCCCACAAAACAGAAAACGAGAACAAAAACGCTGTATTTAAAAATTGGCGTAGGAAGTTTGCCGAAGAACAGTGCTGCCTATTATTGACACTGTTTGAAAGCTGTTCACCTCCCAGGTGAATTACCTCATTCTGAAGGGCATGGCAAAGTAATTTCTGAATGAGTCAAAATTGGGTTAGGTTCAGTCTGAAATTACTTTATCACCTTACAGTTCTCTGAGGAGAAAGGAAATATAAAAAACTCCACATTCCAGTAGTCGACTGTGAGACTGTGCTAAAGGAAACTAGCTGTGTTTGACATTGGAGTGCACATAAAGAACTTTTATACCTACGCACACACATTTATAGCACCCTAAACTTCAGCTGTAAACAGTCTTGGGAAAAGATAAGCCTATTTACTCATGAATATAAATCTATGTTTTTATGAGATTGTTAGTGCAAGTTTGTCTGAGGTCATCCGCGTTGACCTGTTGTTTGACCTCTGCGTCTGTCTTCATTGACCTTTCGCTTTATAATTAAGTGAACTGCTCTGGATATATTGATTGGGAAACTGTGGGCAGCTGATGTATTTATTCATTATTTCTCCGGCTTGTGAAGAAGCATTTTGAAATGTGTTCACGTTGTAGCCACAGGCATGTGTGAATAAAAAGTTAATTCTGTCAGCTGCTATGCCTTGTTGTGTGCAACTTTGCACACACTCTAAAACTCCAATATTTTATGTAGAGTTACAGTACTGTATGAGAGAAAAGGAAATAGAAAATAGTATTTATGCCCCAGTTTACCTTAGATGGTGCCAACAACCATCAGTCCCGAAGAAGTGTGCATGAGAACATAGTGATAGGTTGTAAATGAATAAAACGTTGCTTTAAATGAGAATTTGCCAAGTTTAAAAAAACGAAGTGACACCCCCCAAGGGATCGCACTTAAAACATTTAAAATAAGTTAAAACTTGCCATTTCTTGTCATTGAAAGTGTAATGAGTGTTTGCATAATTCAGAGGTGATAAAAAATCCCAACATTCTTGTTTTTCTCAAACAGTTTCACCAGTCGTCACTGTACCACAACAGTCCTTCAATGCTACTGCAGACTACGGAGAATCTGTAACGTTTACCTGCCGGGCCTACGGCTCACCTGAACCTGATGTCACCTGGTACAGGTATGACAAACTGGTCTCTCTCTTTCTTAATACAACACACACAAATGTATACAAATGGGTAAAGGGCCGTTCACATTATATTGATAACTGTAACTATAACCGTATTTGCGTCCACACCAGCGGACGATAACATTATTAATGTACTGTAGATGACCTGCTGCTGATGCTTTCGTTTTCATTCCCGAACTAACGTCTTTTCTCCAAAATATGACAGCAAAGCACAGCAAAGGCTGGATGCTCTCTCTAAAGAATTAAGGTTCGCTCGTGTCCGGGATGTAAGGCATATATTTTGCCAGCTTAATCATTTAAGCGTTACAAATATAATATCCTGACGTAAACACACCGCATTCCAAACACTTATGTCTTACAGATATAAAACCCGCGTTGTGATGATCAATAGTCAAAATTATCCGCCAGAAACTGTTTGGAAACTGGAAAAAAACGTTCTGAAAGTGATCCCAACAATATCGTTCTCTGTATCTTTATCGTTATAGTTGTGATGTGAACCCCACTGTTCTGCTAAATGAAGAACGATTTTTAAAACTACATTTTTTATAGTTATCATTATTGTTATAATGTGAATGGCCCTTAATTCTTTACAATAAGGTTGTTAACACTATTTAATGCATTAGCTAATATGAACTAACAATGCACAACATTTCTAAAGCATTTAATAATCTTTGTTAAAGCGGCCATAACACACGCGGTTTCTGCCAATCTCATATTAATCTTGAGTACCTATAGAGTAGTATTGCATACTTCATATCTTTGAAGAGTGTTTAGTTTGATCACATTTATAAAAGATAGATACAGCTGTACGATTATTTCCGAAAGCATACGTCGCGTGCGGGGGGGAGGGGTAGGCTGAACTAAAGCACGTGCGCACCCATTGCCAACAAAACAGACATCAGTTTCACTCACCGCATGCGGTTCATGTCCACCATCTTTTAGCGCTGGGATGGCTCCATATATCAGTTTCAAACGATCTTCAAATCCAGCGTTATATCCACCGTTTAAATAACATTCATCACCCAAATGTAGTGAACAAACAAACACCTGAACTTCGCGAACGTATGCTCTCTCTCTCCTGCACACAAGTGAAAATGACGTCTGCGCATGCTCCTTCTCCTGCTCTCCTTGCTGCCGCGTGGGCGTGCCGCGTGCTTTTCCGGGAGAATTGTCCAATAAGGGACTAAGAAAAATTGTTACAAAACAGTTTTATATGTTCGAAAAAGACTTTCCAAAACCTGTACGATCGCTGGGGGAGTGTATCGAGCACAGAAATACCATGTAATATGCCCAACTCGTTTTTTGACAAGTTGACCATGTTAAGCATGAGAAGACAGCACGTTTAACATTGTAAAGTCAGAATGCATGACACACCGTTGCACCACCCTTTTAATATTAAATATAACAATATTTTTTTGTTTATTTTAGTTCAGTAAGTAACAGTAATCATTGAAATTAACATTCACTAGGCTGACTAATGTCATCAAATGGAGCCTTTACTGTAAAGTGTTACCAACAAATGTATAAAATGTTATCTTGACCGCAGCTGCTCTTCCTGTTTAACCAAACAGTGATTTAAAAAAAAGTTCTGAAAAGTATGCAAATGAAAACAGATGTTTTTCCGAGTTTTGACAAGGTAAAGTGCCACACACAAAAAGGAAGAGATAAAAGGGGCAGAAGGGTTGCTCAGCCAAGAATAGGCTTTGATAATTCAACGAACACGTTTATTCCTTTGGTACCTCGCGGGTTTTGAGTGACAGCAGCCCAATGTGTTGATTACAGACTCTCAATCACTGTAATTACCTCCGGCTCGGATGAGAAAAAACGAGATGTAAGCGATCCCTGCCGAGCATTTTCACGCGTTGACCTTTAATGAATGAGCATAACTAAACCACTCACTGATACATCGGCACATGACAATAGCATCAACAATTACATTACCCTGCCTAAAACCTGATAGTTTAATCTCATTTCTTTTTGTCTGTGTGATTGCGGGTGCCAGAAAGCATTGTGGAGTGAGGTGAAAGTGTTATGGAGAAAATTGCAGTAAATGAATAAACAAATAGACAATGCATATGAGTGGAGCTAAAGACCTTTAATAGAGTAGACTCTTTTGAAATGGTACTAATGTTGTTTACCACTTATGCTATAAATGTAAACCTACACTTTTTTGATATTTACATAAGACCCATATTCAAATACATTTCTAATTTGTGTAAATACAGCCACAGAAAAATTAAGAGATAATTTCAAAATTATTTTCTGTTTTTCTGACTTTAATTTTATAGGTAAATGTAATAAAGTTCAATAAAAGGGAAGGAAGGAGGTGGGAACCGGCGAACAATCAGAAACTTTTAATCAAAAATAAACAAACAATAATCCAGCAATAAAAAGGCCGGCAGCCACCTCACTGTAGACTGCCGGCCACACAAACATAAACATAAACAAAACTTAACATGTCTGGGCCCGGTCCCCTCTCGCCGTCCTGTCGCTCGTCCTTTATGCTTCCGATCTCCTCCGTGAGAGATGCGAGACCGGTGTAACGCCCAGCTGACACTCATTATCACTCGCGCCACTGGCCTCGCTTCCTCCTCCCACGGCTCTCGTCACGCCTCCCTCGTCACAGTAAATATTTAGGTAAAATTATGTTTTTGTTTCATTCTGTGAACTACTAACAATATTTCTCCCCCCCAAAAAATATTTTCTTTATTTGCATTTATTTGCAGAAACAGGTCAAAATAATAGAAAATATGCTCTGTTTATTCAACCTCAAATACTGCAAAGAAAACAAGTCCATATTCACTTTTAAGCAATACTACAGTAATAGTTACACTTGTATTTAGCAACAGTTCAACATTTTTTATTACAGTTTGAAAGTGAAAGTGTTTCTTTCACCGTAAACACACCGCATTCCAAACACTTACGTCTTACAGATATAAAACCCACATTGTAATCATCAATAGTCAACATTAACAGTTTGGAAACTGGAAAAAATCGTTCTGAAAGTGATCCCAACTATATCGTTCTCTGTATCTTTATCCTTATGTGATGTGAACCCTGCTATTCTGCTAAGTGAAGAACGATTTTTAAAACTACATTTTTTTATAGTTATCATTATTGTTATAATGTGAATGGCCCTTAATTCTTTACAATAAGGTTGTGTTTGTTAACATTTCTACAGCATTTAATAATCTTTGTTAATATTAAATATAACAATTTTTTTTGTTTATTTTAGTTCGTAAGTAATAGTAATCATTAATATTAACATTCACTAGGCTGACTAATGTCATCAAATGGAGCCTTTACTGTAAAGTGTTACCAACAAATGTATAAAATGTTATCTTGACCACAGCTGCTCTTGGGCTGGAATGGCCACAATACATCCAGAAATGCTGATTAAATGAAAATTTGCAATGGTCTCTTAATGTTTTCCGCGGCTGTTTCTTTTGCATTATTGATAATTGTGTACATTTTTAACACAAATATTGACCCTTTATAATTAAAGACATTTACGTAATAAGGTTAATTCCAGTTACGGAGAATCAACTTTGAATGTTACAGAGATCACAAACCTGCATTATTACTGCTGTGCCCTTGAGCAATGCACCAGCGAAACTTGTCTACAATTAGTGTCACTACAATTAGTGTGATGTAATGTCCTCCGGCTGACGAAGCATCTGCTCGATTGCAACAATTTTGTTGTAAGTAGCTACCAGAATGGAACATCCGTCTGTTTTTCTCTCCGCTGACTTTCTGTACAGACGCAGAGTCTGAGATTTGATTCCCTTCTCCCCATTTCCTGTATCCGCACAGGTCTCACCGCTTTAAATAGATTTCATTTCCGCTCTTTCCCGTTCTTCCAATATTATGACAGTCTGAAGCCCCACTGTAATCTCCTCGAAAAATATTTGATTATTCTGTCTCCACCTACACTGGCTACCTTTGCTATAGCATTGCCTGTTCTGAAATGTTGTATTGCATTCTATAATAAAAAAAAGAAATGTACTTTTCTGTCATGTTTTTGCATCCTGAATCTTTTTATTGGTTCGCTGGGTAGCTTTTCTTGTGTTGCAACACTATTTTGAGAATTTAGGCTTTTTTGTGTTGATTTATGTTGTACATGTGTGGTCTGTCAGGAAGGGAGCGCAGCTCCAGGAATCGGAGCGGTACGTAATGAGAGCTCGGGGTACGACGCTCACCGTTCGAAACATTCAGCAGAACGACGGGGGATCCTACACCTGCAAGGCCTCTAATAAGGCGGGAGAAGTTGAGCACGAACTGTTCCTCAAAGTTTTTGGTGAGAACTCTTTTTTTTATTGGGTTACCTAACCCTTTATTCATTGAGTGGGATGTTACCTGTCAAAATAACTGTTTATTGTTGCGGCAAATCAGATTTAAAATGATGGGGAGGGGTATGGCTGTCTAAACACCTTTATGCTAGTGATTATTTATTAATCTGAACAAACAAAACAAGTTCAGCATCTCTGGCTCCTGGGCATAAGATGAAAGAATTCATCAAAAACACAACTGTATATTTTTTCGTTTACCTTCCAAACCCCTTCAAACCTGTATGTTGTTATTTTTATTCCAGTGGAACGTAAGACTGGTTTTTAAAAAGCGTCATGTGTCTTTTCTGTATGAAAATAGTCTGTAGTAATTCCTAAAGCTGAATATAATAAAAAGCAGATGGTGCAAGAGAGGTAACCCTTGTTCGAGGAGAACAATTTGATTGACAGTTACATGCCTAGACTTTCATCATTTTTCCCAGTCCGGCCTGCTTCTCTTCTATAAACAGACCTCCTAAATTACATGAGAATAGGTCGCACACCCTTTATGGCAGAGAATTTTGATTTCGATTTTCATGAAGCTGCCAACATTTCCAGCGATTATTCAGATAGCGCCTTGTCTGCTCATGTAAATGTATGGAGATTTATTCTGTAGTCATCAGAATCCTTTCCATGTGCAAGCAAAGGGTATTCTTCAAAGAGCTCATTTGAATGAGCCCCTGTTATTGGATGGGAGTTTTGTTTTGCAAAGCATGGTTGGAATGGGAGTTGTAACTTTCCTTTATGACCTTTGACAGCTAACAGAGTCAGAGCCGCTCTGGGTTTTCCCTATGGAGATGTGCATCTCCTGCATTTCCTGTGTACTCATAAAAATTGTTTTCGGCTTTATTGAGTGGAATCCCAAGGTTCAAAAGCTGGATAATGTCGTCACGCTTTATCTCAAGGCTGTTTTGTGGTTTGCTGATATGTTTGTGGGTTTTTCCACAATGCTAATTTAGCAATCCTGCTTAGAAAAGTGTGTAAAAACAGTCCTTGACATCACTGAAAAACATGGACTGAGTTTAGTAATGTTTGCTATCAGTTTTCCTATTAAAGAGGTTACATGAAATCTAAATTTTGAGGCTTTTGTGGCATGTCGTTTTTGACCATTTTTGGCAGTTTTTTTATGGAAACAGATCAGAAATATGAACGACTCATCTTGCACTGCAGAGATTTTTGTCCAATCAGTGTTCCCTAAACTGAGATCCCCCTCCCTAAATGTAACTAATGCCTGTATTTGTTCATGTAAAAATTTCGAACGAACCTTTTGAAATGTCCCACCCACGCTTTCAGTTTTAATGGAATAAAAAAGTACAGTATACTTTTCTGTAAACAGAGAAAAGACAAACTGCTCGCTCTGGGGATTTTTACAAACGAAAAAAAACGAAGCCTTTGTTTTCATGGAAATAAATCCTATAGTACCTATTTATCCAAATGCAAACTTTTAATGTGCCATTAGGATTATTCCCGTTTCTAAATTCATTCTTTGTTTGATCATTCCCAAAGTAGCCTACTGTCAACACAGCAAGAGAAAGAGATTATGCTGATAACACTGTTTCAGACTCCTTTGTGTATCTGCTATTATTGTTTCCCCCCCGTGGGACAGCATTTTCTAATGTATATTTATCAGGTTAAAAGCAGTATTGGTGTCAACTCTTCACCTGCAGGGAGCTGTTGTTTTACATCAGTTATTGTACTAATGAGCACTGCCACACAACACAAGCCTTATCACAGATTTATGATGGGAAACTTAAGTATTCTTTATGCTGCACAACCCCTGCAGTGTTTATTTACCAGTGGGAGCCTGTTAGATTCAGCAATGCGCCTGTCAATGTATGGTTATGTTTTTGAACCCCAGACAGACAGTAAAAGCCCAGCTTTTCTACAATATGATGATGTTTTTCATACAGTTGGCTGCCCATGAAGGATTTTTGATTGTCAGATTGGAATGATGTTGTTGACGCAATGTTCAGTTGGATATTTACTGAATATTTATCCAAGTGTGGTGTGAATTCTGAATAAAATCTGTATTACTGCTACAGTCAAGTCAATGAATGTCTGCAGTCAAAAATAAATAAATAGCTTTTTTGCAATCTCTAATAACAGTCATATCATTCATTTTGATGCATGTTTGTTTGTCTAGAAAGACAATAAAACGACAGTTCAGCCTGATCTCACAGCAATTCGTAACTATTTTATGAGGCCACCACCCTGTATGAATTCATACAAAAAAAGTATTCATATTAGAAAAAGCAATACTGAAGCCCCTCCCCTAACCTCACCCCTAAACGTAACCATCACTGGCACGAAGGAAAATCGAACTAAAATGTATAAATGCGATCATACAAATGTATCTCTATTAGCTATCTCGTAAAATAGTGACGAATTGATGTGAGATTGTGTTGGACAATATCATACTGACTATCCCTGCATCCGAAAGTGCCTACTTCCATACTATATAGTAGGCGAGAATGAGTATGAGTCATGAGTATGTCCGAAACATCAGTATGAAAAAAACAGTAGGCGAGAAATACCCGGATGGTCTACTGCTTCTGCCGAGATTTGTGAGTGTGCATCGGATGGACACTTCTCTATCCCATGATGCCACGAGAGCTAAGCAACAGTCAAATTTCAAAAGTAAATCAAATAAAACTAGCGGAAAGCTTTAAGGCGGGTGTCCGTTTTCAAATGTAAGTACCTATAAAATAATTTCTTGTGTTTAAATTATGTTTTTATCAACGCGAACGTACAGGTTGTTGTTAATAAGTCATAGGTCAAAGAGCATACGGGTCACATGACAATAAAACACTGTGGATGCAGTATGTCCGAAATGGATTCACACTACTTCCACTCATACTATATAAAATGTAGTGTTTTAACGGTCGATAGGTAGGTACCTATCAAATTCAGTACGTACTGTCACAGCATGCGATTTCAGACGCAGCACAAATTTCCATTGTTACGTTTGTAGAACTTTAGTGATGACATCATATTGAAAAAATGCAAGCTGTGATGAAATAGTGATCATTTTATAGTTTTCGATATGATTATAGCTGAAAACTTTTCCTAGTGGTCTCACTAAATGTCCTCCTCTTTAAGTCATCTGTGTGTCTCTTTTGACTCTGTCTTATGCCTCTTCTGTTCTCTCTTTTAGTCCAGCCCCACATTACTAAGCTAAGGAATGTGACGGCTGTAGAGGGCAGCGCCGCTATGATCTCCTGCAAGGCTGAAGGTGAACCCTTACCTGAAATCTCCTGGAGGAGAGCGAGTGACGGACACAGCTTTTCAGATGGAGATAAGGTACCGTTCTCTAGGGATGGGAATCATAAAAAAAGATCATTCCGATTACACTTAAAAATCAAGTTCTGCTTTTCTGACGATTCCATTCATGAAGTAGTTCCATTAAAAATGGCAATTCTGTCAGCATTTACTCACCTTTATGTCATTTCAAACCCGTATGACTTTCTTCACTGACAGAACCTGCATAACAATTGAAAAATGTGTACTTCTATGTTCTTCGAAACAAAATAACATCATACAGGGTTAGAATGACATGAGGGTGAGTACATGAGATATTTTCATTTTTGGATGAAGTGACTTTAGACTGAAGAGTTAATCTGTGGCCCGAAGAAGTATTCATTCACAAATCAGACAGCTCTGTTGTTTGTGACCAGCATGGGCAGCGCGATGGAAATGATGTGGGATTGGAATGTGTTTTCTATTTCTGTTTTCATTTTATTATCTTTCTACCAACCAGTTTTCTCCTCTTATCACATTCATTTCAGACTACAAGCTCGCAACTCACCATTATTTCCATCCGCTTCAAAGAAAGCTGATATTCAGGAACCATCGCAGGAACGTTATGAAAATCATTTGGTTCAACATTTCTTTTCTATTCTTTTCCTCGCCCATGCAAATTTCAATGCGCCTGTGTGTACTTTTCAGGGCATGTATTTCAGACCCCATCTCCTTCCGTCAGTAGGCAGTGTAGCATTTTACCAGCACATTAAGTGCCAGATGTGTGACGTTTGGTCTTTGCTCACGCCTACTATAATAGTCCTGGACATTAGAGGATATAATAGACTCGCATGGGGAGACACAGCCCTGAGGCACGCTCAAATCTGTGTACAAGTTTGTACAAGTTGTGCGCTGAAGAAGGTTTTCTGTGCTCCAATAATGCTTCGCAGTTTTTACCGGCGTCTGTGGTGAATGCGATTGCAGCCACCAGGCGGGAAAGATGATGGGAAGAGAAACTGTCAAAGATCATTAGAATGCCGTGAAAGGAGGGTTGTTGGCGCCAACAATAGAGGCAAACGGAGCCCGGCTCCGGGGAGGAACTGTGAAAAGACTCCCCATCACAGTTAATCTAGCAAGGGCTGCTCGGGTACCGATTAGAATAGCCTGCGTGGCTTGGAAATGAAAAAGGATTCATACAAAGAGGTGTTGGAGAGCAGCGATGCTTGCCGCCACTCAATATGAACAAAATGAGTTTGATTTAAGCTGCTCTTTCAGAGGTGTGGGAATGCGGAGGTGAGGTTGGGGAGAGTTAGTCTCTTACAATTACAAGGAGTAGGGACAAGACCTGTGCTCTGAATTCAAAAGTTGCAAAACAATCGTGTTGGGAGCCTCTTTCCTCCCCTCCATTTTACTCCCGACAGTTAAAGTAAAAGAGTTCAAAATGGGCACCGATTCACTTGTTCAGCATTTTAGTGAAGAGTCTATAGGGACCATTTGACAGGTGCCACAATGTCTCACTTTAGAGGCATTTGTATGCAGAAGAAAATGTTAAAGCTACGTACAAAACATGGTTTCGAAAACCAGCTTGAGCTATGGCCTGATTCTTGCAGCAAAGTAAGGAGCGACTGAAATTGGTTTCGGCTACCTCGGTGCATGTGCCAGTGTGAGCGTGGAGATCAGAGGCTAGCTGGGGGTGATTTCGGTCAGCTTGGATGATGAGCGGGGTGTCGAGACTGGAAGACAGCTCTTAAAACCATCATCATGCAGTGCCTCTTGGTAGCCATACTACTGCTCACTAATCAAAAGTGACTCGGCCACACGTCTCTCTGCTGCTCATTATGCAGCGTACGCTTCAGAGGGCAACCAGAAAGAGAGCTGATTTACATCTGAGCGATGCTGCGTGCCGCTGAAACGAGAGTGCGTGTTATGTCTGGTGGACTTGTTTGCCTTTAAGATGGTTAAACAGTTTGAGGTCCGTTTTTGGACCCTTTGGGAACAGGCATCAGACATCTCAGTGATTCACTTTTTTTCGCCAGTGGTTCAAAAACACAAGGAAGTGACTACTTCAATCTTATGGGATGAGTCATTGCACTTGAAGCCGTATAGAAAACCAGCCAGTACCTGATTTAACAGCTTCAAAAGATAGTAGGCTGCCTTATTGTGTGCTAGGTGTGTTAGTCATCATAAGTGTGTTAGTAGTTAGTATGCAGTCTTTTATGTGTAAGTATTAAGGTGTGTTAACAGTCAAAACCCGTCTGTGCACCCTTCACAACTGTGAATCCACAGCTCATTTGTTTTTAATCTGTGAATTATTTTGAATTATTATGTTATTAAATATGAATTAAATATGTGTTTACTGATTTAAATTGCTTGTTTTTCTACTTAATTATGTGACAGTTATTATTTAAGTGTATCTGCTATTGAAATAATTGCGCGTGGTGTGATTTTCAGAGTCCAGACGGCCGTGTGGAGGTACGCGGACGTTATGGCGAATCCATGCTGACTATTGTGGGAGTCAGACTGTCTGACTGGGGCCGGTTTGACTGTGAGGCTCTCAGCAGGATTGGAGGGCACCAGAAGAGCATGTTCCTGGATATCGAATGTAAGTGATGTAAAATTGCTTCTCGTTTTGCTTTAAGAGCGAAACACTGGACACCAAATAGCATCCCAATACAGTACTGTTCATCATCAAAAAACATTAGACACTTATATTGCCATAAACTACACTGTCAAAAAATATATTTAATACTGAACCTTTTCCGGCGCTGGGGTGGTACCCTCAAAGGTTCCTTTTTGTACCTTTATAGGTATTCAACACATGTTGTACCTTTTTTGGGGTACATTATTGTACCCTAAGGACCGATTGTGTACCAGCTAAATATTAGGGGTACAAAACATTTTTGGGTACCTTTGAAGGTATAATGTACTCAAAAAAGGTATAACGTGTTATTATGCTTTGTATACCTGTAAAGGCACGAACGGGAACCTTAGGGTACCACCCCAGCGACAGAAAAGGTACAGTTTTTAACCTTTTTTCTGACAGTTTACACTGGCCTGCCAATATGGACAATTTTAGGTTTGAAATGTTTCAATATTTTTAAATGTCATGCTTTATGATAATAATCAGCAAATGGCCTAATTCACCACACAAAGTATGGTCAGAACAAGGCAAATCATCTGGTTGATCTCAACCAGGTAATTGTATGCTATTATACTGTATGATTGCAATTTGCATTTCATCCATGGCATTCTAAAAATAGTATTTTCACCCTGCTGTCCATGTCTATATTAGAACAGATCTGTTACCTTTCAGTCGAGTACCACTTGGGCAAACTTTAGATGGAACCTTTTCCAAAAGTTTGCTCTTCTGTGACCCTAAAGATGATTTCCTATCATATCACACTGCTCATTTGATACAGTATATACAGGTTCTTATTATGGGGTGCACTGGAACGAACCATCTAGCATGTTTAACATAATTAATATAATATTCCCATTCATTCAGTCTCCATCCGTCACCGATCTGACACGGTGAGCTGCATCAATCTCTTTAATGGAAAAAATGGGTGTGATTGTCTGTGCACCGGTCTGCCGTTGTGTGTGTCAGTGTGTGTGGATGTAAGACCAAAAAATCACATATAATGCAGCATTTCCCCATACCACTCTCTCTCTCTCACACTCTGTGACTCCCTTATTGCGTTTTTCTTACATACACAAATGAAATCTTCCACCGCCCACCGAGTACGCAGTGGGAGAAGAGGGGGCTGTGGTTTGCAGAGTTGAGGTGAGCCTCAAGAAGTGGCCATGCCTCAGATTCTTTTTGATTTGGAGCCCATTTAAACCCAGGTGCAAGTGCACTCGCATGATGGAGCTTGTGGTTTGTGTGTGTGCGTGAAAACTCGTGTTGGTTGGTACATGCTAGAATTTAATTTAGGCTTCGGGCAGCTAATCTCGAATGAGGTTTTGATGGATGAATGTTAGAAGCGCTCGGCGTGGCGTTATTGAGTATTTCTTTACCGTTCTTTCACAGATGCACCAAAGTTCCAGACCAACCACACTATATTTTTCTCGTGGGAGGGGAACCGGGTCAACATCAGCTGTGATGTCATGTCTAACCCTCCAGCCACCATGCTGTGGAGACGGGACAAGCTGACCATACCCAGCGAGGGCGTGGGAAACATGCGTGTACATAGCACCCCCGGCAGGTCACTTCTGGAGGTACACTACTTCAATGACTCATTCAGTAACGCTTAAAGTGTTCATGAAGATGCATTGGATTCTGTCATCTTTTCCATGCAAGGGTGACCGGAGCTTGAAAGCTTCAAAAGGAAATCATAAAAATGGTCCATATAGGTTGTGCAGTATATTTTGAGTTTGATTGTTCGCATAATAGCTTTGATAGATGATGATGTCATACAATAATGTTGATAGATTCTGATGTCATACGATAGCTTTGCTTGAAAACAAGGTCAGAAATTAAGTCATTTTTCTCTGACAATCTTCCTCTCCATTGAGCTGTTCATTTGAGAACCGCTATGACCGGATCATTGAGTCACCCGTCTGAGATGTGAATTAAACCTTCAGTTTTGTGAACCAAAAAGAAGATCTCACCCTGAATTAACTATTTCTTTAATAACATCTGAGGGTGAGCCTATTAAAGCCATCATCATGCAATCATCAGCCTGCGTCGTTTGTTTAATGACCTCATCCGAACTAGACCTAACTCGACAACATGTCATGTGTACCTCAGCAAGAATCAAAAGAACATGAAGAGAACAATGAATAGCACAAAAGAACAATAGATTAGAAAAAATTAAGTATACCTTTCATTCACAGGTTACTCCCATGTCGGATAGAGACTTTGGGCGTTACAACTGCACAGCTAGGAATAACATCGGCATGCGCTTTCAGGAGTTTATCTTGGCTCAGGCGGGTAAGTGTTTACCTCAGGTGGTTAGTTCAACAAATCCTTTGATCAATACGATTACATTCAAAGATTTGGATTTTGGATCGTGTGATTTCATGTTATTGATGTGATCCGTCATGGTGGTGCCTATTTAGGTCACTAGAATTAAATACGTGCCAATAAAAAAGGGTGGCTGTTTTTTTATGTTGAAACAGTTTCTGCTATTCCTGTTCAACATCCTAAAAGTAGGTGATTCATACAGCAGATTGCCTTAAAAACTGTGGGTCGATCAAAACATTGCTCTCTTTGATTGGCAAGTTTGAAATGTCACCTTTACAACCAATAATGTGAGTTTAAGGGCAGGACTTAACCATGGTAAATTCCACCAGGTGCCACAGTGCCTCGCCTTAAAAGAAACCGTTCATCCAAAAATAAAAATTCTGACATCATTTACTCAACAAGTTGTTCCAAATCTGTATAAATTTCTTTGTTCTGATGAACACAGTGAAATATATTTGGAAGAATGCTTGTAACCAAACAGTTCTTGGCCACCATTGACTGCCATAGTAGGATTTCTTTTTTTGTAAATTTCTTTGTTCTGTTTTGAAGATTTTAAAGAATTTAGGAAAGCAAACCGATGTGGGGAACTTTTGACTACCATTGTATTTTTTCCTACTATGGTAATCAATAGTGACTTGTTTGGTTACAAGCGTTCTTCCAAATATCCTTCTCTGTGTTCATCAGAACAAAGACATTTATACATATTTGGAACAACTTGAAGGTGAGTAAATAAAGGCAGAATTATCATTTTTGGGTAAACTGTTCCTTTAAGGCAGTGGTTCTTAAACTTTTCTGTTGTAAGGTCCCCTTTGTGTAGGGTGCATCGTCTTGCGGCCCCCCAAATATATATATTTTTTAATTAAACCAAAAACACATTCACGTTACACAATGCTGGAACATTAATTCTTTTGGTTGGTGGTCTTAGATTTATAATGTTTGATTGCATAAAATGTATGATAAATTTCTATATTTTATAAAATGCCACACAATCTGTGGCCTCCCTGGGTCCATCTTGGGGCCCCCAGTTTGAGAACCACTGCTTTAAGGCTTGCATAGATTTTTGCCACATTAGAAGTCCCAGCCAGTCTCGCTTTGTCAAAGCCTATTCTCACGTAATCCCCTCAGATAATAATGACTTTTGTATCAGACTGAACACCGACAGGCGCAGTTGCCAGTAAACACGCTTTGCTTTCAAAGAACCAAGTTACTCAAGCTTTGAAGAGCAAAAAGGCTTACAGGAGAAGTGCTTTAACAGATTACGTACATCATGAGAATTGTTGCTTATATTATATATAATATTATTATATTATTAATATTATTATAATATAATATTAATTATATATATGCTTATATTTCTTAATCTATCTATATTTGCCATCTCTGTTTGAAACATAAATATGCAGGTTACTGAAAGTAAAAGTTCACCCAAAAATGAAAATTCTTTCATCATTTACTCACCCTCTTGTCATTTTAAACCTTTATGACTGTCTTTCTTCCGCAGAACACAAAAGAAGATATTTTGAAGAAAGTTGTTAACCGAACAGCACTGTTCCCCATTCACTTCTGTTGTATAGACACAAAACCAATGCAAGTGAATGGGGGCCAGTTAACAACATTCTTCAAAATATCTTTTTTTGTGTTCTGCAGAAGAAAGTCATACAGGTTTGAAGTGACAAGAGGTAAGTAAAATATGACAGAATGTTTATTTTTGGGTAACTTATCTTTACGTATGTTGAAGTGAAATGTGTCCCATGATCTTGTACTTGACAGTTTATGAATCATTATCATTATTATCCTTACCGTTAAATATTACAAAAAAATACAATTATGAGCAATTATATTTTATGTACTTTCTCAATAACTCGTTTTTGTTTATTTTTAACCGGAAAAGGTAACATATTGCAGCGTGAGCATACGCAACTTGTTACTAATGTCCAATAAAATTATACAGAGGCTAAAACTAAAGCTGATTTTGTTAATTAACAAAAGCTGTCTGTTTGAAGAACCCATTGCAATTATTTTATCTATGTTCTAAATTTGTGTATGTGGCTTTGATATAATCTCTCTTTTATAAATCGTAATAGCAAACAGGTCAAAGTGGATTATGACACTCTCTCACCCTCTCTCTGATACATTCTGTCCATGATCTTCTGTGAAACACACCTAATATATTTCCCCACCGAATGTTGTTTTCCTGTTGCCTCACCTTGTTTCACTCACTGCTTCTCTGTCTATCAGCCGCATTGATTCTCTCACTGGAAGAGCCGGGTGCTTGTTATTCAGAGCAGGGTGTGTTCTCTCTCACTTGGCTGGGCAAAACACCAAAGTAGGAGAGGTGGCAGGGGAAGTATGAAACCTTCCTTGCTACCTCCATGAGGTGAAGAATAAACAGTGTGCAACATGTTTTTATATCAGATTGGCTGAATCATATTTTCCATTGCCTTAAGACATTTGCTAATATTCTTGTTTGTTATAAGGAGGCCTGCATGGAAACTACCGCTTTCAGTGCTTTCCAAACAACAGTCATTCGTAAAATTTTGTGTGTTAATCATCATGAAATACAAATGGAAGTATTTTATATTTTTTGTATTTTAAGGATATCTACAGTATGTACTATAACTAGTGTGCTCCAAAACATTAAAGGAGTCATATTGCACGGCTAAAACGAATATTATAGTTTGTTTTATATGTAACGCAATGTGTATACACCATTTAAAGTTTAAAAAACGTTGTATTTTCCACATACCGTGCATATTTGTATAACCTCATTGCCCAGCCTCTCTGAAACGCGCTGATTTTTTTTTTTTTACAAAGCTCATCGCTCTGAAAAGCGAGGTGTGCTATGATTGGCCAGTTCACCAGTGCGTAGTGATTGGTCAAATACTGCAAGCATTTCACGGAAATGTAACGCCTCTTACCATATTCGGAACATCAGGTTCCAAAGCAATTGTACTGACAGACGATACAATGAGATTTACAATTACGCCCACCTTAACTACGTGTAGATTTGGGCGGTCTTAGTCAAATCATGTTACGAATTTACGTAGATTCGCCGGGGTGTGGTTACACGAGGCGTTTCAGGCAAGTCTGGTTGAGCATTCGCTTTTAGATAGAATGCATCTTTTGTTCCCACACTTTCATTTGTGCAATTTTACGTGTCTAATACATGCATGGGCAACTTATAACACACCAAAAACACAGAAAAACACGTACGTAAGTTCCGCCATATGACCCCTTTAACATGCGCCTGGACGGAAGATAACTTCCGGTCTGTGTTTGTTTATCGGTCTGGCTAATAATAAAACTATTTGTTGAATGGGTCATGTAACTTTGTCCCATTTAAAGAAACCATATGGGACATTGACATCTAGCGGTTGAGTACTCTATTGTCTTACAGTTTTTCTCAATTGCTTAAACACATTTCTTGAAATTATGCTTCCTTTTCTCCAAACTCTAAACACAGATCCAAAACTTCTCACCCAGTTCCCTCAACATCCTATTTTCAGGTCAAAATGAAGCTCTCCACTCAAAACCATTCAAACTTGCTGAAAAACCAAACTATTCCCGCAGACATGACACACAAGCCCTCAAAAACACTCGCACTACAATATAGTCTTAGACACTGGTGAGATCAATTCAAAACACTGTTACTAAAACCTCTTATTTGGATTCAAGAATAATTTAACAGCTTAGTGTTTATTATAATATATATAACATAAAAGAGTGCAGATAGAGCAAAATGCAACAATGAGCCTTAGGGAAAAAAATACACTACTGTTAAGTAATCTTAGATGAAAGTAGATGAAGTAGACGATCGTACAAGACAAGAAAAGTGCAAAAACCATAGAACAATACATTTACATTTACGCATTTGGGAGACGCTTTCATCCAAAGCGACTTACATTGCATTGTACATTTGTTTCTGACTATATGCAACATAGGAATCGAACCCATGACCTTGGCATTGCTAGTGCCATGCTCCAACCACTGAGCCACAGGAAAGCACAATATGAACTGAACATGCAACACAAATACAGTAAAACTGCATAAATAACATTTCCATTTCCATTTTGCAGACGCGTTTATCTAAAGCGACTTACAGAGAAGATAAAGGAAACAAAATCGATTTGTCAATAGGAGGCAAAACAGTAAATACTGCAAATATGGCATCCTCTGCACCTTTGGCCCAATTTCGTAAAAGTATACTATAGCAGATTTTCTTTACTGTAAGTAGTTGTCGCTGAGTTCCGCAAAAACAAGGAACATGTAAAAAAGGATACAATTACAAATTTGTAAACTTGACAGTCACAAATTTGAGGGTGTACATGTGCTACAGTTTTACTGGATACAGAATAGTGACATTTTTCTCATATTACTGTAATTTCTGTTACTGTGTGCTGTAATTATACGGTATGTTTCCTGTAAGTAGTATAAAGCCCTGTAGATGATTCTATGATGCAATTTCATAGCACTATCACTTGTGCTCCTATTGATATTATCCTGAGATTATGATTGGTGTGTCATCAGTTTTACTACTGAATGTTTACTGATGGATAAATGTGTGCTATTTGAGTTTACAACGTGACACTTCAGTTCATTATATTATGTGTTTGTGTTTTCTGAATGAGAACATGGTTAAACCTTTGCTAAATAAGGACGTTTCTGTGTGGAGTTTTGCAGAAATCACTTAAGGAATTGACATGTGAGTGAAAACAAGTGAAATGTGTTAAATGTTTTGAGAAATGTGTCAATTTTTTGAGAACTGAGTGAATGGTTTGGAAAATTGTGCCAACCGTATCAGTTTTAGTGCGTTAGAAATCGAGGAAAACTGTAATACAAAATATTGGAGAGGCAAGTTAAGCCAAGTAACGGTTCTTTAGCTTGTTATCGGAAATAATCTACAGGCACTCTATTGTTTCGGATGTGTACCGGAAGTTAAGTTTTATCCACAAACGCATGCATGCGCAGTAACGCTTGTTTATATGTTGTTGCTTTGAAACTGTCTATACAGTTTCTCACTTCCACCAGTACGGATCAGATATTTTTATAGATGTATGAATCACCTACTTTTTTCATTCTGCACTTCTTATCAACTTTTTTATCCGATTTCAGGCTATTTTTAAAGAGGAAGAAGCCACTCGATATAAACTTCCTGTTTCAGTGGAAATTACATCAGCACATTGAACAAAGCTGCAAACGATGCATTCATTTTCAAGCACCTTACGTGGGTTTTTAACTTAAAATGTCTTTGGGTGAACATTTTGTTTAACTTGATCACGTTTTCTGCTCCCAGTGAGAGTCAAATACTACATTTGACACATTTTACTGTATTTAAAACCACCACAGAGAATTCTGCAGATAATCATAAATCAGTTATTGAACAAGTACATAAAAATCTGTGTTCAAAACTTTCAATTAACCTTACTTTCAATCCACATGAAATACTCCAATTTTATGTTTCAAACAGGATTGCAGTAGAGAGAAAAAGTTATGGATTTCACCCGTTAAATAATTTCATATTAACGTCTATAATTTACAGTTATGCTAATAATTATTTCCAGTAGGAATTATTTATTCTAATTATTGTCACTAAAGAATTAATTTGATTATAAATATATTATTTTATGTTGTTGTTGAACATTTATGTTTTATATTGTAATACCTATGAGAGTTTGTTATTTATACTAGTAATTTTCTTTTTTTAAGGTTGTTTAAAACAGGAAGGCTTATTCCTATTAATCTGATTGATTTGCTATTTTGTTATCATGTTTATTCTGTATACTCAAACCTCTTTATAAACCTCCCTCAAGGGGATGTTGTCACAGGAAAACAGTGCAGGCATTATAGAACATAAAGTCTCTGATGTTAAGGGAGTTTGGTTTGTTAGATGCTGAAAGCAGCTCTATGAGCTCATGCCCATCGCCGCACAACTCTCTCCCCTTCAGAAAGACACACAACCAGCCTCTTTGAAACCCTCAGAGTCTGCGGCCTCAACCTATAAATAGGCATTTGTAATTCTCTCTTACCCTAACCCATCATTTCTCCACCGCAGATGTTCCCTCGAACCCTTACTCTGTGCGCTTGAGTTCTGTGGCCCAGCGCGTGGCCACAGTTACCTTCATAAAGCCGGACTCCCACGGCGGCGTACCCATCAGTCACTACCTCGTCAAATACAAAGACATCAGCTCACATGACTGGAAGGATGTGAAATCACAGGGGACACAGAGTAAGTACAAAAGTTGTTTCACTGCTCCGTTTCATCGATTCTTGTGTTAAACCGCCGAATGAATTATAGATTGAACAATTGTTTCTGCCTACAGATTAGCTCTTTGTTAGTCGGCTTATAGTTTGTGGAGTAAATGATTCAGTGCCTCAATATGGATGCCTTGTTTCTGAAAAGCAGACCCAGACCCATCTTTGCTGGGTTTTATTTGTATATACAGTATATGCAGTAACAGGCTTTTAAATTAAAATTAAAATGTATTAACTTTGAATATCAGTCATTGGAAACAGATCAAGGTGAAGAAATTTTGTTCTTTCTGTACTCTGTTACCCGAGCCATCATTCTCAATGCAGTCACATAAAACATATGACTACAAGCAGAACTGCCTAAAGTTTACAGCTGCCTTCAAGGACCAAAGTAAAAGTGTGAGATGACCTCTGGGAGATTCAACTCTAGTACAACCTGAATTTAAAGTGCTTTAAGATCTTGTGCTTTTTTACCCACAACACCCAGAAGGATTGGCAGAAACTTTAAGGACAGATTACTGTTGATAAGCAACTTAGACTCTTTGAAGGACTCCAAGTTAATATGCATAATGCTGAAAATGTTGTGGCCAGGAGCATGATTGGTAAAAGCAACAATTTGACACGTTGTGCATAATTTAGGAGACCAACTGGGACTTAATGTTAATATGTTCATTAGAACCCCCTCTCTCTCTTTTCCCCCGTAGTCAGTTATTTTATCACTTCAAACTTTTTTTGATCATCAAAATGACATTTAAACGTTCTTTTTCCTATAAAATAATTTCTGCATACTTAAATTGTCATGACACGGGGTGAGACATGGACAAGAGGACCCAAGTGCAGACAGTGGGTAAGGGGTTAACAAGACATTTTAATAATGAAACAAAACAAAAACCCACGAGGGGGTAATATAATAAAACAAGGGAAGATCACGACATGATAAAACAGGACTAAGACTAACTACACTGAAACTAGACTGGAGATAACATAAACAAGGACTACAATTAACTAAACTAGACTTGACAGGGAACAAGAACTCACCAGACGAATGACAGATAACACAATGAACCAGCACAGGACAGAGAACAAAGGGGCATTAAATAATGGATCAAATCAAAAGGGGACAGGCGTGGGGCATGAACTAATAATGAGCACTAACGAGGAAACAAGAGGGCAGGAACAATGACGAGACCTGGAGAGAGTATGGCAAGCCAAAAGGGCCAAAACGCCTCTTTCCACATGAAGCAAGAGGTTCTGCCATGGATCTGCCACAAGATCAAGAAAAGCAAGACAAGATGGGGCAGAACCATGACATAAATAGCCAGAATATAACTACTACCTTTTCTTCATTTAGTATAAGTGTATGCAAATTAGTTGCACCAGCTCGGACTACAGTATCTGATCCACTCGGTCAACTGTGTGATGTGATTGGTTTGTGATGTATAAAACAGGCAGTTACAAATCGTGTTAAACAGCAGTGTCCTGCAGAAAAAAAGAAAGAAACCCTCATAGACATTTTAATGGTTCCCATTAAAATATTAGCTTTTTCCATTAAAACCATTACAAAATTACTTTTAGTAGTGTTTTTTCAGCCTTTATTCTCACTCTTTCTATGTCTGTATGTCTTTTTCTCGCAGCAATAGTTTTGCTCACAAACCTTGAGCCCAACACAACATATGAGTTGCAGGTAGCCGCGGTGAACGGGAAAGGTCAAGGGGAGTTCAGCCGCACGGAAAGCTTTCAAACCCTGCCCATCAGTGAGTCTCCTTCTCTCTGACCTTTGTATGATGTTGCTTTAAAAAGATCTTCAGCAGTTTCACTTATGCAATGATAATTTGCCACTGACCATCAAAACTAAGTTAATTGTTGAATATGCGCGTGGATCATTCATGTCGCTTCCTTTTGATATTCAGGAGAGCCCAGTCCACCGTCAGTTCAGGGCCAGCGAGGGGTGGGGAAAGCATATCGTCTGGGTCTGGTCAAGCAGGACGATGGAGGAATGCCCATTCTGGAGTACATTGTCAAATATAAAACAGTAAGTTAACTGTAGTTGACTGATCTTTACTGCAAGGTGCATTCAAACGTTCTGTTTTGGGAAAAGAGTTATACAAATAAATTGAATTAAAGATAATGTTTTCAAACACTTTTTAATTTTAAATTAGAAAGTGTAAATTATCTTATTGTGTGTTTTTACAATCATTTTGATTTAAAAATCTTGTAGAGCTTGACTATAGTGAGGCTAAAGTGAGATATTGTCCCAGGTTTTTAAAAAATGATGAAAATATTATTTGTTTATTTTAATTCAATTAAAATGGGCAAAAAGTGCATGTGGAAATGCCACGGCAATTGTAGAATGACTTAGCAAGATCAGAAGATAACCAAGCCGTAACGGGTAACACTTAACAGAAATCTTTTTGTGGTAAAAGGATAAACAACATTAGAAACTCTTTCCTCCTATGTGTTGATTAAACATCTCCTTCACAACACTCCCACTTTTTCATATTGTAAATGTGAGCTATTCCTGTTTTTTTATCATGACTGAAACACAAATGGGGACTTTTAGGTTGTTTCCTTAGGTAATTGACCCTTCGCAAGCAGTTTGATTGACAAGCGATCTGACCAATCATAACGCTGATATTATGTTCCCTCGTGACTGACCGCCATTTTGGCCGACAAACAAACCAGTCCAACAAACCTGGCGTAGTAGTGCTTTGGTGATTAATATGAAAAAAAATGCTTTTTAATTATTGTAATAGTAAACAGAGATACAGTATATATACCCAGCTTTAATAGACGTTCACACTATAACGATAAATGATAACTAAGTTATAACTTCATTCTAAATGAAGGAGAATAGCGGAGTTCACATCACAACTATACTAATATAGATACGAGACACGATATTGTTGGAATCATTAATGTACAAATTACAGACAGGAGTGTTCGGGAAGTGGTGTTTTAAGGCGGTATATAATACTTATTGATATATTACTTACATATTACAAGTATGAGCAAGCTGGCAAGATATGCTTTGCGTTCCTGTGATATGATGAGCGCACCTTCAGCCTTCAGAGAGCATTTTAAAGGAAAGACGTTTTCAGCAATGAAGTTTTAAAGGGGTCATATGACACGGCTAAAACGAATATTATTGTTTGTTTTAGATGTAATGCAATTGTATACACGATTTAAGGTTAAAAAACGCAGTATTTTTCCTCATACTGTGCATGTTTGTATCTCATCTTTGACCCGCCTCTCTGAAATGCGCAGATTTTTTACAAAGCTCATCGCTCTGAAAAGCGAGGTGTGCTATGATTGGCCAGTTAATCAGTGCATATTGGTGGAATACTGCAAGTGTGCGATGGAAATGTAACCCCTCTTTCCATATTTGGAACATCAGGTTCCAAAACAATTGTACTGACAGGTACGCCCACCTTACTTGCGTATACATTTGGGCGGTCTTAGTCAAATCATACCACGAACTGATGTAGATTTGTGGGGGTGTGGTTACACGAGGCGTTTCAGGCAGGTCTGGGTGAGCAATCGCTTTTAGATGGAATGCATCTTTTGTTCCAACACTTTCATTTTTGCAATTTTACGTGTCTAATACATGCATGGGCAACTTATAACAGAAAAACATGTTTTCGCGCCATATGACCCCTTTAAAGCAATAGCTGTACTGTGTTTGTTGTATTTAACACAAATAAAGATTAAGACACTGATGGACTGTTATTCTTTTCTGTACTGAACTAATATTTAAAAGTTTACTTTCGTTTTCACAAAGAAGGATCACGGCCGACCAAAACTCTGCCCAAAGTTACTCTCTCTCTAAAATTGTCATTACACATTTAGGTTAGCTATACATCCATTTGTGTGACAGTAGTAGCCTACTGCATCACGCGAGTTTAAAATCAACATAACGACGATAACGTTATTGTCTGCTGCAAATATAGGCATAATTACATCTCAAATCCTGAATGTATCCCTCGAATGCATATTGCAGACCTTTCTGTCTGAAATCAGTGTGTCATTTTTCCAGAAATTCTTCACTATTTCCCCAGGGAGTGCACAAATTTACACCGGGAGCGCATGGCTGATACCGAAAGCTTTTCGGACGTAGCAACAGGAAGGAAGGGGGGCAGGGTTTTTCGAAGGGTCAATTTCCAGCAAAATAGCACTTTGCAACAAAATTGTCCTTATTCGTTAACTAGCTGGAGAAAAACGGTATTATACAGTATCCTGTGGTTTTGCTGTTTATAAGTGTGCAATCTGAGATTGAGCAAAAATGCAGAGGGGGTGTTATTGCGATAAACATGTGGAGAAGAGTGGGCGACGGTTTCGATAATGAGCACAGAAAATACGTCTCCCTTCTGTATGCACCAGCACCAGCTGGGGTGAACATAAAAATATGGTTAACTGATGCTTACGTGAGATGCTGTTACTGATCCGTTGTGTTTAGATGAACGCTATGGAACTGATGGTGGTGTGGGTGGGAGAAGGCGGTTTGTGTGTGCGGTTCCCTGACCTGCCTTTAGAAAGTTCAATGCTTGTGAGGAACTTCCTTTCTGTATTTCACCTGTCATTTACAGTGCATTACAAAAGTATTCATCCCCCTTCGTTTTATTCACATTTATGTTGCTGCCTTATCTTAATCTACTTTAAATAAAAAAAACTGTACATTAATCTACACTCCATGCACAATAATGACAAAACAAAAAAACAGATTTGTGACAACTTTGCAAATTTATTAAAAATAAACAAAAATAAGTACATTGCATAAGTATTCACACCCTTTTCTGGGACACTTGAAATTTAGCTCAGAAGCATTAGTTTTGCTTGTTGATGTTTCTACACTTCGAGTGGAGTTAACCTGTGGCAAATTCAATTGAATAAGTATGATTTGGAGCGGCACATACCTCTCAATAAAAGGTGCAACAGCTGAAAATGCATATCAAAGTGAAAACCAAGACATGAGGTCAAAAGAACTGCCAGTGGAGCTCTGAGACAGGATTGTATCAAGACACAGATTCTGAAAGAAATCTGCTGTATTGAAGGCTCACAGAATCATGTAGCCTCCATTGCAATACTTCTGCAAGGCACTGTAAATGTGAAGTCCATATTAGGGTTTTAGTCGGAAAAATGCCTGTTAGAGGTTCTCCAAGTGAATCAGAATTGTTCCAATGCATCCTTTCCTTTCAATGACCTTTAACACTCCAAAGGCAAAAAGAAACATGTTGTTACGTGGTATGGGGATAGTCGTGTCAAAACAAGTTTTGGGAGCACAAACTGTTGTCATGACATGGCAAGGAGAGTATTTGTTTATTTTTCATTTCAGTGGCACATCAAGTTGCATCAGATTTGTTTGTTTAGTTTTATCAATTGATCTTATCTTATTTCGAATGAGCCGTTTAGGATTACAGGTTAAAGCAGTGAATCTCAATCTTTTTGACTTCAAGGCTTGCATATTGTCCACAACATATGAAGGTCCCCGCTCACAATTTCAGTTACAGTTTCATACTTCATATTTTATTCTAGAGCTTGGCATAACTAGAAATATACGTTATAAAAACATGAAATAACAATTTAATGCTTGTTTTGTCATTTTAGATCACTTGAAGAGATAGGTCACCCAAAAATGAAAATTCTGTCATCATTTATTCACCCTCTTGTCATTTCAAATCTGTTTGACTTTCTTTCTTCTGCAGAACACAAAAGAAGATATTTTGAAGAATGTTGGTAACCAAACATCGGCGGTATCCATTGACTTGCGTTGGTTTTGTGTCCATACAATAGAAGTAAATGGGTACCGCTGTTGTTCGGTTACAAATATTCTTCAAATTATTTTTTGTGTAAGTCATACAGGTTTGAAATAACACGAGCGCGAGTAAATGATGACTGAATTTTCATTTTGGGCATACTGTCCCTTTAAGGCATCCGTTGATTTGCTGGTCAAGTGGCAACATTTTTGCTTTGAATACAAAGAGTTTGAGGTTCTAATTCAATCTTATGTGTGTTTTAATAAACCTAAATTACAGCAGTACGTCAGTGTCTGCATACGAACATCTTTCTGTCTTCTGCCAAAACATTGTATATCACTGTCTTCATGCTGTCCCTTTAATTGTTTACGGTAAATATTTGGTAGCGGCATAATATTAGACGAATTGTCAACAAGACTTCAAATAAATCTCTAACACTAATCCCCTTGAGGGTGTCTGTAGTCTAAAAAGCCCCGTGTAATGCATCGGGCGGGTTGCCACGGCACCGCAGTCTCACACGAGCCGTGCGGTTTGTTTACAGGATGTGAGAGGATGTTGAGTGATGCCACACTAGCATGTCCACACATCCACCGCAGCCCTACAGAGCATCTGGGTCCTTCGCTTTCTCTCACAATCCCTGTTTGTTTTTCCCCTCATGGGTTGCAGTGTTTCCTCATTTACTTCATTTCTGACTGTCTCACTCTGTTTGTGATGCCTGGCTTCCTCCACAGCCCTAATAGGGTCCGCCAGCATCTTCCCCCCTCACTCATTTGTACATGCCCCCTCTTTTCTCTTTTATCTCTCCCTGTCTCATTTACGTTCTCTCTGATACCCTGTGCACAGGAAGGTGAGAACAGGGGAATGGATATGTCACAGCCTGCGGAGACAGTCACAGGACGCCTAGGGACTGTCAACCTATGAAAAGCACATTCAACCATTTAGCCTTTAAAGAGCCGAGGCGTTTTAAAAATGTCAAAATATAAAAGCAACAGGCTTTTGAAGGCAGCCTGTGTGGGCTTAGTTTGAAAATTCCAGCCGATGGAGCAGACTGCACGGACACACACACTTTATTACACACAAACTCATTCGTTTTTACTGTGCAGGCATTAAGAGTATAATGGGTGCGTCTGCTATATGAGTGCTAAGAAAACGTTTCAGAATGAGAGAAAATAATCTCTTTCTTGTGAGTTGTTCTGAAGGAGCAGATGGCCTCTCAGGCCACTTTTATAAAAAAATTATATTATTAAATTTCTTCCTGTAATGGTTTTGAAGGATTTGCCTGCGAAAAGGCAAGCAGTGGCTTTATTCGCTGGGTTTAACATATATTCTTCCTGATGCATTTAATATGAGCAGACAATAAGAGAGAAGTATAAAATATGAGTCAGGAGTTGAACATCTGCAGATGTGAATACAAGAAATCACTAGATGAGGTGCAGAGAGCGTATAAAGGAATACTTCACCAAAAAAATGAAAATTCTATTATCATTTATTCACCCTCTTGTCATTCCAAACCTGTATGACTTTTTGACTTCTATGCAACACAAAAAAACGATATTTTGAGGAATATTTTACAATGGAAGTCAATTGCGGCCAATGTTGTTTGGTTAACAATTGCATTCCTTTGTGTTCTGCATCAGAAAAAGGAAATATAGGTGTGGAATGAGATTAAGGTGATAAATGATAAAGGAATTTTCATTCACATTCACCACTTATGAATCAAGCCCACAAAGACTCGAATGCGATAATTTAAACTATTCATATTGTCATGAAAGTTTAATGAGAATTCATTTTTAATGCCGTAAAGCATAGTCAGTTTATAGCCTCGTGTGTGTGTGTGTTTTCTTGTGTACGTTTGCACATGAAAGCTTAACTACACCTGTGGTTTTCTGCAGGATAAGGAAGAGCAATGGATGACGAAACTGGTTCCAGGCGCGAACGATTTCGTTCTGCTTCAGCCGCTCCAGTGGAACACTCAGTATGAAGTCGAGATCACGGCTCGCAACGTCAAAGGCTTGTCTGAACCCACCTTCGTGAAATTCTCCATGCCTCAGAAGCCTGATATTACAGGTACACGCACTTCCACAACACATGCAAAGTATGGGTCTGTTTCCGTTAGCTCAGTATCATGCGACAAATTAAGTCTGATTACCTACAGCACTTCATCACCCACTCACAGTATAGCAGAAATTATATGTCTCCCGTCATAATTACATGCTTCAGCGCACATGCCAGGCACCCACACTCGGTGGAGCTCACGTACCCTGCTCACATGTGTCGGATCCACTATCAGACATGCGTAACACGCTGTAATCCTTTCAAATGTGTATGAGCGATTTGACAACTATCATTATAAATATAAATATCATTAGTTACGTTTTTTTAAGTTTGAATTAATCAAGTGCTTGCCTGGGAGTCTTTTGTTTTATTACTTTTTTAAATACGTTAATGGGAAAGTTCATTTTGTCATCATTTTCTCACCCTCTTGTCATTTTAAACCTGTATGTCTTTCTTTCTTCTGCAGAACACAAAAGAGGATATGTTGAAAGAATGTTGGCAACCGAACAACGGCTGTGTACCCATTGGCTTGCATTGGTTTTGTGTCCATACAATAGAAGTGAATGGCTACCGCCGTTGTACCGCCGGTTATTCTTCAAAATATCTTCTTTTGTGTTCTCCGGAAGAAAAGAAAGTTATACAGATTTGAAATGAAAAGAGGGTGAGTAAATGATGACAGAATTTTCATTTTTGGGGGAACTAGCCCTTTAAGACATGAATTCAACATAACTGATATCAGATTGATTTTGTTGACAGTGAAATACTACAAGAGCATTGATGTTACATTTTTCCTTGGACAATTAAGGACTCTGAGTTGTACTACAGACATACTGTAACTGTGGTTTCCTTGATGCTTTTAGATATGTTAAGTGCTTTTTAAAGAAATAACATATGAGTTTCTGCGTCCCAAGGGCCCATCTAGGAGCACTACAGAAACGCTTGAGATGTACATGACATTAGCTATATCAAGGATAGTTTGCTGGACACTCACGTTCAAGTACATTGCTGAGGAAAGTGATAAAGAGTATCAACAAGCCATAAGAAATAGGCAGCACAGATCCACACGAGTGGTTCACGTTTCCCATCAGTAATACAGAAGCACTCTTTTCTAATGCTATGGAGAGCGAGCAGGAACGCTTTTTTAAGACGTCGGTCGATTGCTTGTCTACTCTTATTACCTCTGTTTGTGGATGGGATCCCAGGACAGAGACAGCTTTCATTTTCAAGCCAAAAACGAGTTAGAACTCGCCTTTGTTATTGGCTTAAAATAACACTCAAATTACAGCCACTTAATCCATCGCAACAGTAAACAGACAAGAAAGTTTGTCTGTTCCTCTTAGCGTCTATTTAAACTAACAGCCATGGGATGTTTCCTCAAAAGTCCTTTCTTCCTGATGGGTGAATTGATTTAACTGTGGCCGCAGTTTGGTGCGGTGTGAAAAGTTGCTTTGATCAAGGATTCATACTGTAATTATTTTGGTCGAAATGCTGAAAAAGCCTGACATGTTGTTTAGGATGTTTTATCATTAGTGTGTTGCATACAAAATAAATATAGTTTTCAAAAGATGCATATGAAAATATAGGTTTTAAATTGGGTCATTACAGCCTTATGCCATTAGAGAACCAATATTCATGAATGAATCAATTTTAGTTTTGGGAAGAAATATATTTATAATTGACATTTTTCCCACTGGTATTTTATTGGATTTCAGCGCAGTGCATTGTGGGATTGTCTTCACTGCAAAGGATTCATGCAATGCTGTCTTAAGCTCACTAGAGCTCACGATTTTAAAACAGACAGACTACGTTCATGACAAACCTCTTCATTTTATGATTTTTGCTTCATGCTTTTCGCTACATTCCAGAAAGCATGACTCTCCCTGTCAGCTTATGTGCCAAAAGGCATATGCCAAAAAAGCCATAATATTGACAGATGATATTTGAATTATGTCCACACCGGTCTAATTATATGTGAAATATTACTAGAAGTGTCAGTACACGCATAGGTGTGCAACTGAATGTGTGTGTGGAACATGACAGGAGCTTGGATTTACACTGTTAATCGGATGACATTTGTATATTCTCTCCCACCTCCTTCTTATCCTCCCTCCCTCTCTCTCTCTCTCTCTCTCCACCCGCACTCCTTCTCTCCCACCGGCCCACGCTCTTATTTATAATTCTATTGTGCTTCGTCTTCATTGTTTCACTCTAAACAATCCTGCTCACCAAATCCCAACTAATGAATTATGCAATGCATTCTCGGCCACATTGAAATTGCTGGGCTTTTTGTTTTGCAATGAACTGCCACTAAACGTCCTTTTCTGCAATCTTTTCAATCACAACAAACCTACTTTACATGGATACTGGAACTGTTTGCTTGGTTCATATAATTGTATCATTCTTTCATCCGGCGACATTATTCTCTAATTCACTTCTGTTTATTTCATGACTTGCACCACACTAATGTGTTTTATCTCATTGTCACCCCTGCACTCATTGTTTCTGTTCATCCACTGTTGTGTCATTGTGTATAAACTGCCTTCCATTCACTTGTCTTATTTTTCTGCCAATGTTCCCTATAATTTTTTGGGCTAATGCTGAGCAAAACCTATTTCAGTTGTGTGGACCCTTCAGCAACCAAGGCAGAATAGATATAAGAATAAATATTTTTATTTGAAGTTTAAAAAATATTTTTAAAGGAACAGTTCACCAAAAAATGAAAATCTTTTACTCACCATCAAGTTGTTCCAAATCTGTATAAATATCTTTGTTCTGATGAACACAGAGAAAAATATTTAGAAGAATGCTTCTAACCAAACAGTTCTTGGCCACCATTGACTTCCATAGTAGGAAAAATTGCTTGATTCATTTCTTTGTTCTGGTCTGATATTTTAAAGAATGTAGGAAACAAACAGTTCTGGGGCACTTTCAACTACCATTGTCATTTTTCCTACTATGGAAGTCAATGGTGCCCAAGAACTGTTTGGTTAAAAGCATTCTTCCAAATATCTTTCTCTGTGTTCATCAGAACAAAGAAATGTATACAGATTTGGAACAACTCGAGGGTGAGTAAATGATGACAGAATTTTCATTTTTGGGTGAACTGTCCCTTTAAGACATACAAAAATAAAATGTATAGAAATAATATAGAACAGTAGGGCTCATAGTTATGTACGTATATATTATGCACAGAATTTCATACAGCTTCCCTATTTTTAAAAAGAAAAGAGATCTCTGTATTTTCCAACATACTTTGAGCCCTAATCCTATACCCTTTGCTGGCTCCACACACCTACTGTATGTCTTTCCCTCTTCCTTCCCACTCCCCCCCTCCATCTCATTGCAGATCAGTGTTGTGAGCCCCCATCAGCTGGACGTGGACATCTCCCTGCGCAGCCCATCCATACAATGACCGTCTTTGGACCTGCCCTGTCACTCTTGCTGTGCTTATGTGTCTGTTGACATTCTTCCATCTTCATCCTGCCTGGAATCAGCCAAAAGACTGAGACTGTGCCTGTCCCCGGCCCGGTGCAGTGGGGGCCGATCGCTGACTCTTAGCCACGCCAGTTCATTGCCTCTTGCCAGACTCCAGTGGTGTTCCCGAAACCCATGTGACTTTGACCGAGCTCCTGTACTTCTATGCTGATCTCGTATGTCCTTGCCAAAACAAACCTGCTTTTTTTGTCCAAAAGGTCGTTCACTTTTTTTAAAAACGAAAAGAAAACAAAAAACCGAGTGGCAAATTTGTGTTTCTTGTTACAATAGCATACAGACCCTTAGTGGTATGTTTATCATTTGCTGGTGTTTACAAAGACGCAGGAAGCCACTGGCGTGAGGGCTTTTCTGTCTTCTGTGTTCATCCCACTGCCGCTTGTTTCTGCGGGCTCTTTTGTTTTGGTTTATTATCACAATGGGAAATGTCAGCAGTTGTATCGCTTGAGAGAATGCATTTAATGATGTTGCTGATGCGCACACACAGAGCTATACAACGCAGCACTCATTAAATGGAGTCAAGTAGGATTTCAAATTGATATGACTTTTAAACAGCGGTATCATAAATCAGACGAGCCTGCTGTACCTCATGTTACCCATCACAGGAAAAAAATAAAACAGGCTTTTCTATCTCCCACTGATTCAAAATATAATGTAACTTAATTTTTATTCAGCACCACCTCTGGCGGAGAAATTTTGACTTAATCGTTTTTTTTTTCTCAGTGTTGATGAGAAACGAAATTGAGTAACTGGAATTGTCAGCCATTTGTGACTAAGAGTAATTGTTTCATGTTGCCGTTGAGAAGGTGTAATATATATGAAGAGTCAATTAAGCTAACAGCTATTCATTACATGTCTTTGTACAGATGTAAAGTCCCGTAAGTTGTGTGTAAAATAGCGAGAATGGACTTTTGCTCATGACCCAGAAGGGTGTAGTAAACTGATCAAGGCTTATTTATTGTTTAGTTAACACAGTGTGGTTAGAATAAGATTCGCTAGCTTCGTGTGAAATATAATTTTTTAACATATCACATGTATTTTGAACAACCAGGAATTAACAATGCGCTATAGTACATTTATAAATAAAACAAGATAAATAAATGCTGCAAAAAAGGTTGTTTATTGTTAGTTCATGATACCCACATGTCAATGAATTGAACCTCATTGTAAAGTGTTATCATTTTGAGGTCCAAAAATGTGATCTACATAGCAGATTGTACAATTCTGATACTACATGAACATATTTGTGACCCTGTCTGTGAAGTCCAAGCTAACGTCTTATAATCTAATTAGATAACGAATATCAAAGTATATTTCAAGCATTAATTTCAATATGATTTCAACCTTTGATGTGACATTTCTCAGTCAATATAAAATATATCAAGGTTATCTTCACAGTATGTTGTTTATGTAAGATGATTTTATGTAGAAAATAAAAAAATGACTAACTGGGTTTTCACAAATTGGGTCATATTTGAAAAATCAGTCTACTGTAAATGAGTTCATGTCTACATCAGTGTGGAGGTCTTTGTCAGAATAAACTACTTTGCTGTGAGTTGACAGCCTCTTTTTTTCTTTTCTTTTTAGTTTTGTATAAATAAGTTAAATAATGTAGGACATGAGTGTAAAAATAAGACCAGATAATTTGGCTCTTTATATATCATGGTTAATACAGAAGAATTGGACTGAACTGTACGGTACTGTATCATTATGCAACAGTGTAAGCGAAATAGCCCGGATTTAATAATTGACAAGTAAAGCAATTTAATAATTTGGCAATTTAAAGCAATTTAATAATTCAGGAAATATAAACATGAATGTTGTTATTTCGCGATAACAGCCAGCGGTGGGTCATTATCCCGCTTATTACACGGCTACTTCCCACATGAGAAGAAAACTGGACATGAAATGTAAATTTGAAATATTTTATTAGCTCATTTTTACCGAATGCAGACCTTCTGTGAGGAAAAGGTGTTTACTTTCGGTTTTAAGGTAGGAAACGACGTTCAAATGTCAAGAACAGGCCATTTGGTTTAATCATTTGTAAATATAATGTCATATATGTTATTAAAAGACAATAAAAAAACTGTCAAAATGATTTGCTTCATCCGGGTAACCGTATGTTATTAGTTTTGAGCGGTTGTTATCTGGGAATAACGAACCTGCAAATGTCGCGACTGGCCAATCAGAATCAAGCATTCCAACGAGACGTGTAATAAGGATTTTTAGACTGATCGGAAGTTAAAATATGAGGAACAAAACATCCGTCATGTTCTCTTTTCTGGGAATTTTAAGGGGTAAAGAGCAGTAGGGCTTTCCGCAAAAAAGCCAACATCACTTTGGTATAATGAGTTTCGCTAGATAAAAAAGAAACTTGAAGTCAACTGCCCAGAATCACAGTATAATCTCATAATATTTTACATTGAATGATACATTTTGATACATCTTTTTTTAGTGGTACATTTTCACAATTTTAATTATAAAAATAATGAGAGGTTTTAATACCCTCACAGCACACCCAATTAAGACGTTAAGATCTCAAATATTGGCTTCATAGCGTCTCTATTATCTAATATGTCTATTTGAGAATTTATTAGAGTCTCATCGACTGAGACTATTAATCTTAATCACCTGTGCTTGCCTCTTCCGTTCTTTCATTACACATTGTATTTCATTTATGAGCATGTCAAAAACTTCAATATTGTTCTCGTTAAAAGAAAGGGTCTAAAGCCCAGTCCATTAAGAGCTTTATTTCCTAATGTGGCTCCACTTCTTATAAGATTTCTGTGGCTCTTTGTTGATTGTTCCAGCTGGAAAAGATTCCGGTAAATGAAAATGGACCTGTTGTTTTACTGCTGTCCATAACAGCTGATCACACTGCTCATAAATAAGCTTTTTTATTCAGATCCGGCCAGCTAGCCAAAGTGCGACCATTCATTGTAAATCCATATGTCATAAATCACAGAAGAGTTTGCGGTTTAAAACCAGCAGCGTTGCAGAGATGGCGTTCGTATAAACACCTTGTTTTTCTTTTTGGTTTACACGAATATAAAAATGTTGTCATTATTTATTAATCCACATGTTCCATACTTGTATTTTACCTGTACAAAGTGACCATGTGCTGCCAAGCTTTATGGCACTACAAACGCACCTTAAAAGTCGTCTGTACTGTATGACTCATGCACCACATTCCGAGTTCTACGAAGCCATAATCTTCACACGTCTGCTGCGTCTTGAGAGCAGCTCTTAGATCATAACTTATGTTTTGATGTTGAATGTCAACAACATTAAACTTTTTTTGGTTCTCGAGTGTCTCACAAGTAGGAGTGAAAAGATACGCCACTGTTCATTTGGCTGGAAGCACATGCGCATCAAAGGGGAATTCTGCTAGAAGTATAGAAAAGTGACGTCTAATTGGTGCCACTTGACACCCATTTAATTTGTTCTGACCCATCGGTCCAACCTCATGCGGTGCAAAGACATCTTTGCCACTGATAATGACCATCGCTCTATTAACCGTCTAACGGCCAGAGGGTCCCTTCTGCCCCTCAAGCATAGCGTCTTAATGAGCGTCAGAGTCTTTAAAGCGTCATTATGGAGTCACGCTTCGTATGTGACCTCTGCGTAGGTAGTGTAAGGGTTGATGGGCCAGCATTGGGTGGGGGTGAGTCTTAAAACTCTGCAACTTTTTTTATAACGACCAAAGCTTTAAATTACCTCAAGACTCCGGGAAGAAGTCATTCGCACTGGTGATAAGAAAACTGTCTTATTTTATGGAGGGTTCTTTGGGTTTTATGGGTTGATCAGTATTGAGGACCGAACTGTCGATGGTCAGCTTAATATAGCCACTAAATACCACACGGAAAGCTATAAAAGTGATATTTGAGGTTGATGGTCATTTTTTCTAACCATTAGCTTCTTATAAAAGGCTTTGGTAAATAAAAATGACTACCACTGGGATAAAGCTGAATCCCTTTATGAGATTTTATTGAATATCAAATGTGTTTGGCAAAACAGATTGCTGGGTTATGAATGCTTTAAGGGTATCAATTCCACGGGATTTTATTATAATCTGAAGCCTATAATCTTCACAAGCGGCACGGATGCAGAATCTGAAGTGGCATGTGTACCATCAAAAGGGTCTGTTTAAAGGGATAGTTCACCCAAAATCAAAAGATCTGTCATCCTTTACTCACCCTTTTGTTATTTCAAACCTGTATGACTTTCTTTCTTCTGCAGAACACAACAGAAAATATTTTAAAGAACATTGGTAACAGCAAACCGTTGGTGCCCATTGATTTGCATTGGTTTTGTGTCTATACAAGTGAATGGGGACCAACAGTTTTTGGTTACCAACATTCTTCAAAATATCTTCTTTTGTGTTCTGCAGAAGAAAGAAAGCCATACAGGTTAGAAATGACAATGATGACAAAATTTCTTATTAATAAGGTCTTAACTTTTTCCCCATGCAAAAGTATTTTCAAACTGCCCGATGATATCTGTTAAAACTTCGCTCGGTCATGTATCAGCATGACACAGCCATTAAAGCCTCACACGTGATTATAAGCTTCATTACGCTGTCAGTCATCTGCTGGAAACCACCCACAGACCTCCCCTCAGAATGAGTCTACAGTCCGGACAGAATCAATCGAGCTTGAGTTATTGCTGCTCATTGCTGAGTCTCAATCACCGTTCAGACCTAATTAATTGAGTGCGTTGAACTCGGATGCGGATGGATCATGCCCATTTGTGGAACTTCAGGATAAGTGATATTAACGAGATGCTAAATTGAGCTTCTAATGATGTTATAAATCAACAACAAAGCAGCTATAGGAGTGAAGAGCCATTTCTCAAGGAGATCATGGGGAAGGATGGCGAAAAATAAATGTGTTGGCAAATAAGTCATATAACGGAGGTGGCCACGTGCTTCATGCATCAAACTATGAAACCATATCTGGGATCAATACATCTGAGGTCATTGAATATCGCTCATGTATAAACTGACTGCCAAGTCATTTCAAGGATTTTAATGTCGCTCAGTCTGGTGTGTTTAGTATTGCCTGTCTTACATATGCAAGACGGGCTTTTTCCACTTTAATACCTTGTCACTACATCCAGATCAAACCAGAGACTTCTGGGATGGTTTTCAAATAGCGGTGCTACTTTCAACAGCATCTGTGATTGATGTGTTTTGGGCGATGCCATTGCCCAGAATGTTCCTTCAAAATGGATGTTTCTTTCTGAATGTCTTCCCAGACAGCCTCATTTCCCCATGCAAAACCTCTGCCATTTCAGTTTAAATAAGGTCACCAAAGTTGCATCACCTTGAAGTTCTTAAACTTAATCAAACTTTATCAAACTTAAACCGCATGAGCTAGTTCTATCTCTCGTGAACGCTTGAATTGACTTTTCTTTAAATGCTTTCACACTTCTGATCATCATTTCAAATGTTCTGACAACCGGAGGCTTTCGGCGATGACAAAACATTGCATTGAAGCACTCGAAGCTTCTAACTCAAGGCTGCTGTTTCAAAGAACAGGGCCCGTATTCTTAAAGCTTCCAAGAATCCTCTAAGAAAACTCTTAATTTAGCTTAAAAACTTCTACGTAGGAGTCTTAGTTTAAAAGTGATTCAGGACCAATCTGAGAGCAACTCTGAGCAAGGAAAAGACAAAAACCTTTATCTTAGTGAGGAGGCGGGGCTGACCCCGTTGCTATGTCTTTTGAAGACTGTGATTGGTTGGTTGACCAAGAAGGAAAAAAGAGCGCTTTTAAGTATAGGGTCATTAGTTTGAAATTGCACATGTATTATTTCCTGTTTTACCATACTCACACGCAGGCACGCACGCACAAACACACACACACGCACACACACACACACACACACATATACAGTATATATTGTGAAGAGTTTGGTTCCAAAATGAGATAACTCTGTTTTTAAAAAATATCAGAAATCATGTTTTTTTATTGTGCATTCCAATTAATATCATTCAAACTGCAGTTGGTTTGTTTTGATTTAAGCTGTAATAACTAAAAAATACAGCTAACTAACACAATAAAAGACAATAAAAACACGATAACATAATAAAAAACATGATTTTTGTATTTTTTTAAAAACGGAGTATCTCATTTTGGAACCAAACTCTTCATATATATATATATTTTTTTTTTATTTACCATGCTGTTAATGTCAACGTATTTAATAGAAAATTAACAGTGACACAATAAGTTTCTGTAAGGGCTGTTTGTTTGATTAGATTGTGACCGTTGTGACAGAACCAAATCATCTCTGCTACATAGTTGCATTTCTCCAGTTGCTAAATATGTTAATGTGGTGATTTCTTCTATTTCTGGAGCTATGGCATTTTCTGCGCTGTCTTGGAGATGTTAGCGTGTCTCTACTAGGATCGGTCACAAACATGAACCCTGCACGATCTAATGTGTTGTGTCTTACTAACTCACTGTCATTCAATTTAATTAAATTTTATAGTGCTTTTACAATTTGCATTGCATCAGAGCGGCTATACAAGGAAACCAAAACCAAGATAAACAAAAGTTGAACACACACAAAAACAATAAACAAATTCTGATAAACCTTAAAAGTAATATGGAAATTATCATGCATTGCAACACATATCTTCTTACTCTTTGTGTTTCGTCCATTTTCTCTGCTGCTAAAGAAACTCTTAAGTCTCTTAAAAGTCCTCCTCGCAACTCCTAAAATTTTGGACCTTAAGAGCTCTTTTAAGGGTTAAGATGCTTTATGAATTACTTTTTTCTTTACTAGGATCTTTTCTGTCATTTTAAGGGGAAACGCCCACATTTCTAAGAATTTTCTTAGAATTTTGTCACTAGGAGCAACTCTTTGCGCTAAGATTTTTCATGAATACGGGCCCAGAACATTTGCGAGTGCCGAAGAGATTTTTTTCATTAATTTGAGCCTGAGGAGGTTGTTTGTGTGCTTATTGGTTCATTTAAAGGTGATGTTGTATAATGATTTTTATTATGTTATAATCTGAAAACGGATAGAAAACAAATAGATCAGTATTATATCCGTTTTATGGTTTAATTAAATCCTTTTGAGATTTTCACACTTGAAATTGTTATTTCAGGGTCGTTGTACCACTCCGCTTATAGCTTATCCTGGGTTAGTAATTAATCCTTGGTAGACAGGTTTTGACATTTTGCACTGTACTTGTATTTGTAAACCCTGGGTTAAGGTTCTTATTTGCATATTTATGAGGTTAAAATCATTGGAGCACTGCATGCATTGCACTTGCGACCTGTTAGTTCATATGTGAAAATGACGCCACATAAATCTGCACTGGCTTTTTTTAAATCTAAAGAAAAATTACGACGGTATAAAAATAATTCTTTCATCACTCCTGTTAATGCATGTTCTGTCATTCGATGACATTTTTAAGGTCAACAGTTCCCTTCAGACACTAAGCACAAGTTTCTGAAAGTGTACAACAAAGCAAATAAGTTTTAAATGAAGCAAAGTAAACCATTCAACTTCAGCATCAGCCCTGCAAAGGAGCAGATGTAAAAACTGGCATTTTTTCATTTTTTCAAGGCGGGGTGTCCGATTTCCGAATTACGCTTGTTTAGACAAAGTCGGGCCGAGTACCAAAACAACCTTGTAACCAATCAGCAGTAAGGTGCACAGTGCACAGGACGGACATTAGTCGAGCCGAGCGCTGACGAAAGCAAAAGATGGGGGTAGGGGTGTGTCTGTTTTGGTGATTTGAACATCAACAACGGCTATGAGAAATCGGACACCCCGCCTTTAAAAACATTAACCCAGTTTAAATGTAGTGTGGCAATTGAACGTAATCCATGCAATCTGTACATTTATGCACAAAAGTGCAATTTGTTGTGTGTATATCGCCAATAAAGTGCTTCAGAAACTATGTGCCATGTATTGCCAGGGCCCTTAAGTGATGGTTATGTGTGTATCGTGTCTCAGCAGATTCGCTGTTCAGCGGCCTGGGCCTGGGTGCAGTGGTTGGGCTCGGGTTAGCTGGCCTGCTGCTGCTGCTTGTGCTCGTGGACGTCGGCTGCTTCTTCCTGCGCCAGTGCGGCCTGCTCATGTGCATCACCCGCAAACTCTGCAGTAAAAAGACGGCCACAAGTGGCAAGAGCAAAGAGCTGGAGGAGGGCAAGGCTGCATACCTGTGAGTATCCAACCGGTGTCAGGTCACATTTGTTATTTGTGTTTTTATCGTCAGTTGCTCTCAAAATGTGGAACATAATTTATGTGCAGTAATATTCTTTTAAAATTATAAGAAAAATATTATATATTTTTTTGTTTTATTTGAAATATTTAAATTATTTATAAATATAAGCATTTATATACATTTTTATATTTTTCATACAAAATTTGAGGAATACATATATTTATATTTTCTATGTTTTATTTTAAACATTTAAATTATTTACAAATATAAGCACTTATATTCATTTGTATATGTTTCATATCATTTTTATATACATTATTTATAATATAATTTAATCATTTAAATTGTTCCCTAAATGTTTTCTAATGTGGTTAAAACATAAATGAAATTGATAAGAATTTATTAATGCACATTCTAAAAAAAATAAACACTATAACATATCATCATTTCTTAAACATAAGCTTTAGATGTGGCCTTTGCTTATAAATTGGACTACAAATGTTGTATATAAACAGTACACTTAAACTATAAACCTTTGGAATTTTATAATAGCTTTTCCCACAAAGCTGCAATAGACCCTGAATGAGTTGCGTCTTACAGCTTTATGATTTTCACAGAAATATTTACATTAATCAAAATGAGCTATTATGTGTATGTTTGTCGCAGCCCATATGCATGCATCAGAAAATATTAGAGGGAGTATTGATGTGACTGTGGTACATGGATATTCTGATTTGACATATTCTGAAAATACTTGGAAAGCATTGATTGAAATGTTTGAAAACAACACAAGTGATTACTCATAGGGATGCGGCAATATTAAAGCATTGCAAAACTCTCCAAGTCGGCCAGAAACATACAAGCTAATACAAAGATGTAGGCGTGACAGGGCAACAGTAGAAAATTATTTATTCTAGGGGCGTGTTTGTCAAATTAGTATTTAGGATATCAGCTCGCTTTATATAACAGTAAGTAATCTGATAACACTGAACCCTAGGCGAATTTTTCTGTTGTTCCACATACTTTGTCCTATACAGTTTCTGACATAGTTCCTGCTCCCAGTTTATACTTTGCCTCGCCTGACTGATCTCTAGTTCTGCACTTCCAGTGTGAGTCCTTCCAAGCCACAATAACACAAATCCTGTTAGGTTTATTGGGCTTAAAGTTCAAAGATATCAAAGGCTAAGATTGTCTTGGGTGTCGATAACAAGCAGCGCTGCTTTGTTAGGCGCTTTTGATGTACTTCTGTACCACACAATAAGGCATAGCCAGTTTCCGACATGCTCCCCATGTCTTCCCAATGGCCCGAGCAGAGACTGTAATAACCTTATTAGAGTGATGATGATCCCTGTAAGGAGAGGCCGTTCCAGCGCCATGTTGTGTGATGAAGGGCCGTTCTGAGGGCTTTAAGATAATCCACAGTGAGATGCACACGAATGTTCGCAGGGCCTTATGGGTCACACAAATGTAGCACAAATTTATAAACCCAGTGTGACATTAAGTGCCTGGTTTAACTCAAGGGACCCACACAACACCCTACCTGTTGTTTATGCCGAATGTGCTTTTGACTGAAATGCGCATTCTGTCAAACTAACAGCCATGCACGCCGTCATCTTTGTTTACCTCCCCGCAGGAAATTGCCACTGAAAGAGGAAAACGGCAAGGAGAAATTGAAGCCAGACACGATCGAGATCAAGATTCATGGCGACAACAGCCTTCACATGACACAGGAGGACAGTAAAGCATAATGGAGCCCTGTCGCACACTTTAAGAACATACAAAATGTGCCACCCTGAGACCAATAGCAAGCAAACTAACAAGAATACAAGCAAGAACACGCCAATCAATTGTAAGATCCTTTGTTAGAGACTCTTTGTCGGAGTATCAGAAGAGGCCACACGATAACTGCTTTGTGAAACATTTTTTGGGGGAGAATGTCGCCCACCAGACAAGCTCCTGTTTATTTGTGCTTGTTCTCGCTTGTTTCTGTTTATTTTGAGGCTTTGCGGTTGCTTTACTGTTTGATTCTTTGTTACTTGAAGAGGTTAAGTCTACGCTGTCTTTATCTCTCGCTCTCTCATTCACTTTCTTTGGAGTTCAGCCGTGGCGTGGTTACGCGTATACATAGCTTTTCGTGCAAAAAGAATGCCACATATCACACATCTTTTTTGCAGTCTCTGTGTTGTCGTTTTGGGTAAGTGTAATGCGTTTCATTTCTAGCCTTTTACCAAGGTCCCTCTCACCCAAATGTGACGGTTCAGAAATGACTGAATGCTGAGTAGCTGAGAGAGAATCAGAGACACATGACCACAAACTGAATAAGGTCAGTGGGTGGGAGGGGGGATCCCAGCATTGAGTCCTGACGCACTCTTTGGCCTTCAACAGAATGATAACATCTCCCAGATTACAGGTGTTTATGTGGGTTAAAAAACGTTCATGTCTTTGATACTTTAATTAGAATCAAAGGACCACCATGCGCATCCATCTGTCAAGATATCCTTAAAAGGTTCTTTTGTGGTTTGAAGTGCGTGTTTGTTTTTGAACGCTTGTGTGTATGCGTGCATCTGAATGTGTGTGTTGTTATGGCTGTGTATGCAAGCATGGCGTATAGAACGAAAAACAGTGACGTGTAGGGAAAGTAGAGGTTGCCAAGTCTTGAAACAAAGGATTATGAAAATACCTATTGAAGTGCAACAGTGTAAATATACTTGTTATAATTTCTTTGGAACATTTAACAAGATGGAAAAAATAATGAATCATTCAAAGTTCCGTCTTCGTGTCGCACATGACTGAATACAAATTGTGTTTATCCGCAACAAAACAGGCAGATTTTTTACAGAGATGTACGTAATATAACCGCTGATGCATTGAGAGCTAAAGGAAGGCATGAGGAAGAGCAGTACATGAGAGGAGTATAAAGGGTTGATGCGGTGCATCTGCTAAGATTCTGAGGGACATTTCGCTATCACATGAGGACATGGGAGCTGAGGAGCTGTCAAATTCAAAAGCTGGAAAAAACAAAAGCAGAGAGCTGTGCGCCAGGTACCAAGAAAATAGATGGTTAAATTGAGCATGTTTGAGAACACCGAGTAAATTGACTTCGCGGTTGTTGTCAATGAATCACGGGTCAAAGGACAATGCTAAAACTGTTGTAGTTTGGCAAGAAATATATTCATACTACACATCTCAATGAGAAAAGAGGTATACTTTATCAACAATCCAAACATATCTCTTTATCGGATTAAGTGCATTTAAGTGCAACAATTTGGATGGAACCATGACTGACTGTCCATGGGCTCAAATGCGTCAAATACAGCCCGTTTTGGATGGATTGTGTTATACAGTAGATCAGAGATCTGTACTGTTTGTTTTGCAGTAATGCAATAAAGATGGTTTACAGCTAAAGATACATTTTACCTGTCAGAGTTTGAGAATGAAATACCATGTTTTTAGCTTACTGTGCAACCATTACATTGTCACTTTGGACAAGCAATTTTTTTCCAATCAACTCAGCAATGTTTGCATTATTTCATCATCGTGTTTCGTACACATCAGGCTGTCCACACTCGGCGCAATAGAACATTGTGGAATGTTGCCCATTTCTTTTCAACAGTCTAAAGGGAGCGCTCCATAAGCCCAGCTGTACTTGTGGAATTCTTGTAATCCAGTGTAATTTTTCTTCTGTAAATAAAAGTGTCCCAATATAAAAGCCTAAGGCATTTGGACTTTTTTTAAAGCAAAGCAGACGCTTTTCAAGGTTCGAGTCATTGGCTGTGTTTCAAAACCAAGTCATGAAAGTCAAGTCATTTTTAAGAAGCACAGGCATATTCATGATTTGACGGCTGTCTCAAAAGGTAGGCAGCCTAATTATAGAAACCTTCGCCAGGCCAAATTCTCAGCCAGAAGTACATGTATCCTTCGGAGATGGTGGACGAAGTGAGGGAAATGTAAATTAGAAGCAAAACTTATTACATTCCATAAATTATAAGTAAAAATAGACATATCTAATTAAAATGCATATTTAACACAATATTTGTGTGTCCTGTGTTTTCCATGTCATGTCATGTTGTTTGCTTAGCAACAAAACTATAAATGTGTCCTAAGAGAGATACAGTTTGTTGCAGTGGTGCTTTAAGGTTCCTGTCTTTGTCCAGCAGTCGATGACCAAAACGGAGAGCACAAGAAGGCAGAGCCCAGAATCTCACAGTGATTGAAACAAATCTGTGCCGCACCTCAAAGAGTTAGTACTGGGAAGGACCACAGAGTCACCCGAGCATTAGTGTCCTTGGTCTCGTCTATCCGCTGAACACAAATGGTCTGTAATCAAGGTGAAGGGAGAGCGCAGTGGATAATAGCTGCCCAACTGAGAACAGTTTTCAGGGTGCAGAATACACATTCCATCTTAATGGTTCACACAACCCTCTCAGGCTTTTCCTAAATGGGTCTGGTTTGATTAATGAGTGGATATAATGAAGTTCAGCCCAAGGCACCTTTGATATGCAGCCAGCCCTATGCAAGGGCATATGTGACACTTTATGGTTAATTTGGGAAAGTTAGTTACTTTTTCCTCTCTATGCTTTACTGTGCACATCCTGGGACCTGGCGGGTCATGGGTACCGCATGGCCGAGAACTGTGTATAACCTCTGCCAGGATTCTTGGAATGGGCCGGAAACAAAGTGGATGAGGAAGTGTATGGGCAGCTTCATGGACTCAAACCATCTCCCTTTCACTATTATAATACAGCCCATATACGAAGATGGTCTTTAGTGTGCTGAAACTGGTTTAAATGGGAAGTTATATGTGAGTCTTAAATTGTGTTCACATTAGATGCCATGCTTTGCGTTTTTCACTGTGTACCAAAGCTCAAGTTTGACTTAAGTTTGAGCAGTGAAAAACCTTTGACAAATGGAGAATGTAAATGTCACGCACTGACCTCTTGACTCGATGTAAAGAATGAAAACTTAAAAGCAGCATGGTTTGTGGTATTGTAGGGACAAAAACAAAATCGCTGCTGGCCTTCTGAAACCTTGTATCTCCATATTTCAACTATATTTCAACTATATTTTTTGTCACATATCATTATTATTAGTCACCCTTTCTGTTTTTCACTTGGTTTTGCAATTGTCTAACCAATAAAAAAGTGCTTGTCAACTTATTTAACGATTTAAAAAGTACAGTGTGTTTTCCATTTCTTGAAAAACAGCGTATTTGGACATCTGAGGTTTCGGAAGGACAGCGACGATATGGTGTATTTTTAATTATTATTTGTCATTTACAATTTTTATCATTAAAAACAGAATCCCTTAAGCTTCCCGTGCTTTTCCGCTTAAACTTTCTTTAACACAAACATCGAAATGAGTCATTTGATTTAAATAGTTAGGCCGTGTCGTTTTCCATGATATCCTTAACGTTTCAGACAGGAGTTGATGGACTCACAATGGCATCATTTGGAATGCTTTAAAAAAGCTGTCTGTGGCCCTACACTAATCCTGCAGCATTTAGGTTTGACATCCCCTGAAATTGTTTCTGTTAATTTCAAGACAACTGTCAACTCTTTTCTGGCAGCAGGGGAATTATAGCGAGATTACCGTGTTTATTTGGACTGCGTTTCATTTTAGCTGATGCTGTTGTTATTGCCTCTATTATTAATGTGTTTCAGTCTCAGACATGCCTCGGTAGAGTTCTTCATAACAGTTTGGACATAGCCTTGTGTGCTTCTGATGTTTAAAATGAATTTGCTTTTAGCTTTAATTACGGCCTTGCCTGATCCGATTAGCCTAATAAAGTGACACTTTTGCATAATTATGTTTGTAATTAAATAAAAAATTAATAATTACATGTTAAGATAATTTTTTTCAAAACTCTTTTTCTGTGGAACACAAAAGAAGATATTTTGAGAAATGTCTCAGTGGTTTTGTGTCCATACAATGGAAGTCAATGGGGTCCAATGTTGTTTGGTTAGCAACGTTATTTAAAATATCTTCTTTTGTGTTGTGCAAAAGGAAGAAAGTCATAAAGGTTTAAAATGACATGAGGGTGAGTAAATGCTGAAAGATTTTTCCTTTTTGGGTGTGTAGCATTGACTCTTAAAGGGGTCATATGGTCACACGTAAAATTGCAAAAATTAAAGTGTCGGATCAAAAGATGCATTCCATCTAAAAGCTAATGCTCACCCAGACCTGCCTGAAACGCCTCGTGTAACCACACCCCCAGAAATGTACGTCAGTTCGTGGTATGAGTTGACTAAGACCGCCCAACTGTATACGCAAGTAAGGTGGGCGTACCTGTCAGTACAACTACTTTGGAACCTGATGTTCCAAATATGGTAAGAGGCGTTTCATTTCCATCACACGCTTGCAGTATTCCACCAATCACTACACACTGGTTAACTGGCCAATCATAGCACACCTCGCTTTTCAGAGCGATGACCTTTGTAAAAAATCTGCGCGTTTCAGAGAGGCGGGGCAAAGAGGAGATACAAACATGCACGGTATGTGGAAAATACAGCGGTTTTGAACCTTAAATCGTGTAAACATAAATATGCATTTAGCCGTGTCATATGACCCCTTTAAGATTTTTGGAAGGCTCAACCCGATCTTAAATGAAAAACATAACTTTTTTATGAGGTTCTGATGTATAATTAGTAGAAAAAAGCAAGCATAAAGGTCCACCCCAAAACACAAAAAAGCAATAACACAAAGCAAATGAGTGAGATTGAAAACACAAAGCAAATGAGTGAGATTGTACAAATTCATACAAATTAGCCACCAATTCGCTAAAACATAAAATATTTATAAATTGCCATGAGCTAGTGTTGAATGGCCATTAAATGACAGCATAATGACATATTTATAGAAATAAGCAAGTGGTTTGTTCTGTTTTAGCAATAGTATGACAGAAGGGCTTATTACTGTCAGTGAGGATTACTGTGAACTGAACTGAAAGAGCAAATTAACTTAAACATGAAATCCGAAGCTTTCCTGTAGCTCAGTGGTTAGAGCATGGCACTAGCAACACCAAGGTCATGGGTTCGATCCCATGGATTGCACATACTCAAATACAAATTATAGTATAATGCAATGTAAATTGCTTTCAAAGCGTCTGATAAATGTAAATGTGAAGCGTTCAAGATGTAAATAACAATATGTACAGTAGATAAAATATAACATTTTTAACACACATGTTTGCATGCTCTTGTTAATAAAACATTTTGTCATTGTATGCTAAAGCTCCTAGATGAACAAATCCCTTGCTAAGCCTGAGAAGTGAAGAAAACCTGTAATCTGCACACAACCAGAATCTTCTCACAAAGCCAGTTACCGTTTACAGTGTCCCACTTCAAAATTCAAAGCAACTTTAAAAGGACATACAAGTTCTTTAAAAAAAAATCAAAGCCTTCAGCAGCCCTTTCTCATAACTGCTTGCGAACTCCACGGCTTAACACGTTAGATATGTGCATGAAGTTCCACAAACGCTCGTGCTATCACAGGAAAGTGCCGCGCGTATTCTGAAAGTGGTGGGCATGTGAAGCGTTGCAAGAGTCCTTGCAGACTTCAATGAGTAAATCCTGCAGTAAGCCTGTTGGCAGGTGCTCCTCCTTCCTAATCTACCCGCTCTCAGAATCTCCCATGATGCCGTGGGTTGTTTGGCGCCCCTCTCACCTGTGATAAGGTGTGCCTTAGGGACACACTGAGATAAATGCTTAATTAATAAAGAGATGGAGAGGCGTGTCAAGGGCTGTGCTCGGTTAATGCCTAACAGGCTGCCAGGATGAGCGTCTTAGCCAGGAACAAGAACACAGCTTTCTCAAACAGATGGGGATGGTCTTCTCTTCTTCTCTCTCTCTCTCTCTCTCTCTCGCTGTGTGTTTGTATGGCTCACACTCTCCTTATGATTCTGTATTAAAGAAACTGATGCTACCAAAGTTCAACCAAAAATTTTAATTCTGTCATCAATTTTTTACTCTCATGTTGTTGCTTCTGTGGAATACAAAAGAAGATATTTTGAGAAATGTCTCAGTGGTTTTGTGTTCATAAAATGGAAGTAAATGGGGTTCGATGTTGTTTGGTTACCAACATTCATCAAAATATCTTTGGTGTTTTACAGAATCAAAAATTGTCATTTTGGATGAACTCATGTGCACATGTCACGTACACTGTAAGTAAAAAAACTTTGTGCATCTTCGAGAAGTATCTTGCTTCATAGGGACGATTCAATATCCCTAGTGGAGCAATTAAAAACCATCACCTTTCAAAACCATCGAGACGAAGACTGAACAAACTTGCAATGCTACATTTTCAAGTCCAGTCTCATGAATGAGGTGAGTCTACTGAGCTTTTACATTCCCCTCATATTCAAAGGTCACACCTCAAAAAGAATGCGATCTTTTCATTGAGGCCTGGTAGGTGCCCTCTAAATGTCAGCAAGCGTCCGTTAAACACAAGCCCTGGGGTAAGCGCTAATGGAGTGCATGATTGAAGTAAGCTGTCCGTCAGGAGCTAATGCATTCAGAAGCTCACTATGATCTCATCAACATGAAGGGCAGAAAATAATGGAAGTCTCTCCCACTTAATCAGACCGAGCAATCAGATTTATGTCAACACATGTTCGCCGGTTTATTTGCTTAATTATCTGTTTTGCTGTAGTGGGTCTAATAGTTTGATTGCACCAGGACTGCTAGAGTCTAATCAGAAGGTCCGATATGCAAAAAATAATGATTGCGTTTTTATTAACGTGGGACACGGACAAGAAAACACCAGTCTAATACAGGCTTAATGGAGCAAACCTCCAGAGTACCTTAAACAATCAATTTGCTGAAGACTGGAAAATTGGCACCTAATTGTCCCTCTGGTTCCATTCAAAAGCAAAGATTACTCAAACACAAAACCAGCCTCTCCAAACCAAACAGTTACACTTTAAAGTCAACATGAAATTGACAACTGTTTTTTGTGAAATGAAGAGTTTGGTTCCAAAACACTATAAATCCATTTTGATTAATTTGAGTAAAAATGTGTTTTCTTTACAAAGAAAGTGGCAAGATGAAAACCACTATTTTCTGTTTCAAAGTTTCACATAGCATCCTTAGGTTCTAGTAACATAAAAAATGCAAATCCAGATTTTGATTTTAAAAGATTTATTATAAAAACTGATCATTTCCCCCCCCCCCATGCATATTTGCATTTTTTTTTTAATGCAATAAATCCATTGAATCAATATAAAAGTTATTTTTCATATTGAAACTATTGAAAATACGCAACAAAGTGAGTTGATCCACATATAACAGAATCTGAACTCAATACAATACTAATCTTACATACAGGCACTGGACTAAAAATACATTCAAGTCATCGCTCCTAAAATGAATTCAACAGGTCATCTTTTTAATGCTATAAATTAGTGCCTCATCTTCTTAATCTCCTCACGTAAATGATTCGATTTCGATGGCATACGTTTCTTCCCCACCGCAGAACCAGCACAGGTTCATCAATGCCTTCATAATTATTCATTGTTTTGTTTGTTTGTTAAACACAAAGAACAAAGCAGATTCGGGGAAACTAGGAGCCGACCGTATTCAGAGCGCCGCCATTACTGTTTACAATGCGTGGAATGGTGTGCTGTGATTGGTTGAGCGGATATATCGCATTCTGCAGAGAAGTGAGACTGGAATATATTGCGGTTTGGAAAGAAAGGGAGAAAACATGACAGAATAACACGGCGGATATCGCATTTTGCATAAAATTAAAAAGTGACTTCAATACCGACATGATACAATAATGATTTTAGAGGAAACTCTTTTTTTTAATGGCGTTTATCGTGTTTTGGAACCAAACTCGTCTAATATTGTTGTGTCTTTTATAAATGACGTAGCCTATCTGTGAGCTTCATTCTTTTTTATTTATCTATGTGACCTCATAATCTTTAATCAAAAGCGGTAACTTCCTACCTCCCTCCCTTGAAACGACCTCTCTTACTTTCCGGTCACAAGGAATGGTGGAAGGCTTCAATGACTGACTGCAAACAGACATTATGCTTGTTCGACTTGATGCGGCGCAGCAAGATCCGACAGGCGGATGACATCAAGTACTGCGAGAACGATTCGAAAAACCATCAAAAGTTTGCTTTCGAAATTGCTCTAGCGGTACTTTGATGTCATCCGCCTGTCGGATCTTGCGGCGCCGCATCAAGTCGAACAAGCCTTTTCAAATCTGCCTCCATTTTGTTAGCAATGCCCAACTTTCAACAATCCAATCAGTTCTCACTAGACAAAATCAAGTCCCACCCTACAGTTTTTTGTCATTTCAGAAGTTGGGTTATTTTGGTCTGGACCAAGCACAGATCTAATAAACACTCCTTTTATATTACCAAATCACTTGATTTTCGGGTCGTATCTTGTTATCACTTCCTGTATTTGGTTCGCCAGAGTTTGTTTGAAAGCAGGCCGAGACCCATCTTTTCAGCGGTCTCGGTCAGCATGTTTGGTGTGCACCAGTGTTCGGGTGGCAGTGATCACACTTACACAAATAAACCGCACTAACAGAGCAATCGCACCAGAGTTCGTTTTAATCGAACCAAACACGGCAAATGTGAACACACCCTAAGGGTCACAAAAGTGGCATCAAGTGCGGAAAGTGAAAACGTCCACCCTAGACCCAAATCTGTCCTTCACTCAGTTGCGTCACCACAGAAATGTGCATGTTCTCTGACAGAGAAAGAGCAGGCCTGTATATTTCTGGTATGAATATGAATGGAGTTAGTCGGCCATGCTTTGCTAATGAGACACGGGGAGCAGCAAGAAGACAGCACTAATTAATTATCTGCTGACATTTATGGATAATAACCTTATGGTGGATTTCAGGCTTTATGAATATACATGGAACACGAACCGAGCCGGATGATATGAAAGAACACAAATATATAGATCCCTGCTGGGCTCCGGGAACAATATGTCAAGTGTGCATCGCAAATTAGTCGCTCGTTTTCTGGTATTTTCTGATATTTTCCTTCAGAGATCAAGTGATTCGGTGTGTTCCGACCTATTTTGTAGCTTTTTGAGATGACATTTACAATTACATTTTTCACTTGTGTTGAAGTGTTAAATGGCTGTTTTACATCCTAAGCCCAAAGGATTCTACCTAGTACACGACAATAATAATTCACTGGCTTTTTTGTTGCAGCAGCAACCGCAGTCAGGACGTCCGGTGCCATCCGTGGTTTAGAGCCCTGTGCGGGCGCTAATGGGCGCTTACAGCTGAATTCCCGCAGGTTTTCAGAGGTCGTCCTCATTCGCGGGCATCCAGACGCCCCCCGCTATCAGGAATACAACAGCTCATTAGCGTCTGCCTGCTTTTAATGAAGAAATCTGCATACGTTAATTAGATCTGATTGTGCCTGTGTGGTGCAGGCACGGGCTGAGTGATGGCGTAGGGAAATTGCGAGCGATATAAGCTGTCTGACTCGCAATCGTGTTTGCGATTATGAAACACATGTCTCCTCCTCTACAGGGCAAGATACCGGTGGCGCGACTGCGGTTGCGGTGGTTTATAATAAGCGCAGGTGATTCCTACTCGGGTCATTCTGCAGAGGCTACAGAGATTGCATTTTAAAACCAATAAAGTCTGATGAAATTCCGGTTGGTCGTGACGGCCATATGCAAGTTATTACTTGCAGTCTCGTGCATTAAATTTATGAGATACGTGTTTAGGATAAAGGTCTGGTATTAAAGCGCTATGGTGTGGTTATAACTTTAGCCTGGGGTGAGGGTTTGCTCGTGCAGTTTGGGATGATGGTATTTTTCTGTGCCTGGTAATTGCTTGCCTGACTCTGTCATTTCCACTTTCTAAGCGACACAGTCAATAAATCAAATAAATGAGGCCTTTAGCGAGGTTAGATGTGTTCCACAGTGCACGGTTCAGCCTTTTCTACTGTCTGAGGTTTCTAACAAACATCCCGTCATTAATCTTAACAGAGAACATCAATAACCGGGAGATGGGAAGAAGTTGTGCTCATACCCTTGTGAAGCTATAATAAAAAAATATATATATTTTGTTTCCTTACAGTAAATGGTGTTGCTTTTTCACTTAATGTGCTTCTTAAAATAGTTGATTGGTCATACCATGAAACCTGTTTCGCCATAAATGTTTTCTGTTGGCTGCTGAACCGAGATAACAGGCCGACTTCATTGCTTCAGGTAAAAAAATGCAACAACATTTTATTCGTCTTTATGTATCAGGAGGCTTCAAAGACCCGGAGTAATTGTAAAGTGTGATAAAGTTATATTTAGACATCTGAAGGATGCTGTGTACTGATAAAGAGATGTCTTTGGAGTCACATTTACGAATTTTGGAACATTATTAAATGCATGGGATCAAGAAATTCCCTGTAAAATCCAATATGGTAAAGAACTGACGTGTATGGAAATTTCAGTTTCAAGTGTGCTTCATGCGGATGTCCAGACACTTTCATTACACAGAATCTGCCTGATTCCCAGACGTACCACACACTGTAGCTGATGTCATTCTTGTCTCTCACATAAAATGTTATTTCATTATATTTAAGAACTGTAAATAAAAAGAATTGCTTGACCAGTGGAAACCAAGTGTAACGTATGTGAAACCCTAGAAGTGGTTGCAGTTCTGTTTTGATGAAGAGAGCATTTAAAAGACATATAATACTTTATAGTTAACTTAAAACAGCAAAACAAGAAGGCTGATCACATTTAAAATACTTTCCTTATCATTTACTGTTGAAAAATGCTGTGCGTGCAGTAAGAGTTCCCATAAATTCATCTGACATTGCTGTGAACATGTTGCGTGGCATTCTTAACAAACAAGAAATCTCTCAAATGAACAGTAAACAGTACAAAGATATATTTATATACTTTAAATGTGTGTTCACTTAAAAGGAGAAAAAGTGTGGTTTGTGCCACAACATGTCTTGTGGTTTAAGAGCATTAAACCATCAGAACTACTTTATACACAGTGCTTGAAGAGGGCCGGTACGCATCGGTTCACAGTGCCGGTACTTCTTTATTTTAATCTTTAGCATACCTTCACTTTTTTTTGCATACCAGCACTTCTCACATGTTGCCGGTACCAAGTCAAACTACAGGGAGGGAGCACTTATACTGCGTTTCAACAGGGATTTCTGAAATTCCAACCTCAAACCCGGAAATAAATGTCTACAATGGCACTTGAAGTTGAACATGGGACCTCTGAACTCTCAGATTGTTAAACCCAGACCTCGGGAAAATACGTCATTTTATATCACGCCCAACATGCTTCCAGTGAGATTAGCATTGAGCTACCTTATGTGAAAACATAAAAACAAACTTCAAAGTATTCTTACAGTTTTCCTGTAAGTTTCATTATTACATTCAAATAATTAATCTCGTTTTGACCCTCTTTAATTGACATGAATGACTGGAATGCACTAGGCCATTTTTCAGATTGCCAATTAAATACTGACACACATAATATTTCATTACATATTTAATTGGAAATTGACTATCAATTATGTTAGCTTTGCTTAGTAAAAAACATTATTTGAGAATGCTATAAAGGTGAAGTACATTTTCACATTTTGATTAAAGATTGCAAGGACAGTTGCAAAAAACTGATTGTTAGATAATTAGCTTAACTAGTTAGCTAAAGCCAATACAAATGAAAGAATCATAAGTATGTTTCCTAACGCTGCAAAAGTACTTTTGTGTGAGAGGGTGTGTGTGTGAGGGGGGGAAGGATAAACCCTACGGTATGGGGACAAAATGTCCCCACAAAGATGGCAATATCCAAAATCCTTGTCCTTGTGGGGACACTTTTTGTCCCCATGAGGAAACAAGCTTATAAATCATACAGAATTAACTTTTTTGAAAATCTAAAAGAGCAGAAAGTTTTTTGTGATTGTTAGGTTTAGGAGGTGGGTTAGGTGTAGGGAATATGATATACAGTTTGTACAGTATAAAAACTATTGCGTCTATAGAATGTCCCCATAAAACATGGAAACCCAACATGCGTGTGTGTGTGTGTGTGTGTGTGTGTGTGTGTGTGCGTGCGTGCGTGCGTGTGTGTGTGTGTGTGCGTGAGTGTGTTTGCTGGTGATTTCACAAAAAGCATTTTTACTAACACCCAGAGGCACACTGTGTCCCCTTTTAAAGGGATAAATCTCAGATGGGTCCATTTTGACAACTGAAAGGAGCTTATGATCTTGTCTGATGTTATCACTGTTATTCCACTTCCATCAGAAAGATGCTTTCACTTCATATAACGCTGCAAACATTGTTCCAGGCTCCATCAATTATGCTTTTAAACTCAATCATAACCGTTGCTCTGAACATTGTTCTGTGGCTGGCAGAAAGTACACGGACATACAGATCTCTCAACACAGATGTGATCTAGGCAGTGTGTGAAATGGTTCGAATTATGTCTTGTCACGATGACATAGTGGACACTCATCTAGGCAGTTTGTTCAGTTCAGGGACACTTGAGAGCAATTTGGACAGAAGTAAATCCATTAATCTGGAACACTCTTGGGGATAGTGTACATCAATCAAGGAGGCTGCTTTAGAGACCATTACTGATACATTACTTAAGACTTTATTAAGACTGTGGCCAACTGAGAGCCTTATTTTACGCATGATTAGGCACCCTTAATAAAAGATGCAACTTTTATTTTACAATCCTACCTTTCCAGTAATGAAGCACTTGTAGCACTTTATTTAATCAAGTAAAAATAAAATGATGGTATAGTAAATCCATCCTGAACATTTGATTATAAGGTGGTTCAGGAGCATGGGAACTTTATCATATCATTTAAAGAGATAGTTCACCCTAAATTGTCGTTTATTCACTCTCATGTCATTCAAAACCTGCATAGGACTTTATCTGTGGAACACAAATGAAGATATTTTGAGAAACGTCTCAGTGGTTTTGTGTGGAAGTCAATGGGGGCAATATTGTTTGGTTACCGACGTTCTTCAATATATCTTGTTTTGTGTTCTGCAGAAGAAAGAAAGTCATGCCGTTTTGGAATGACATGAGTGTGAGCCCTTTAATTCATATTTAAAATATGGATTTGTGGTTGGACACCCACATGTGCAATCCTTATTTAATCAAAATGTATCTACAAATATAGCAAAATCCTCACTTTTTTCTTCTACTTTTGTATTACAGCATACGGTTTAACCTTTACATCCTAAAGTCTGTTTGGAAAGTATAAACTTTATGGAATGTTAAAGGTTCAGACTCCTTCCTGCTCATCAGAAGCTACAGGAAACATCTGCTCCACTTCTACAGTGCATTGGGGTACCAAATCTTCCATTTTATTTTCATCTTTGTGAGTGACATGGTTCTGGCATTGCCTCAGTTCTGGCTGCTGTGGGCCGTATGGTGGAGGCTGGGTCATGGATGGGGCGGTCAGTCGTGACAGGACCACCTGCTCTTGCCTGGGCTGGATGGACGGCACCAGCTGTTTCTGAATGTAGCAAGTCTGGGCAGCTGCCTTGCTGTAAACCCAAAGCACAGCTCCAGCCGTTCCCGCTGACATTTTGCAATTATACACATCAACTCAAAGAGAGAAGGCAGAGAGAAGAAATAAGGGGTAGTGGGGCAGAAACAGTGCTGTCAGGGAACTCTTGCCACCCTGACCTCCATCATTAACTTATGCTATGAGTCATGATCTTGTAATCAGAGAGGACCTTCTTGCTTTTTTGTGTCAGATCACAGGGAAGAAGCCCATGTTTTGTTTTCAGTGTAGGCCTATAATTTGCAATGTTGGGGAGTAAAACCGGTAAGCAAAATTAAAGTAAAATTAGAAATCCTACAGATGTGCATTCTATGCTGTGTTGTTTTCAGCCCAGGGTTGGGTCAAAAAGGGCAAATAACCATTATATATTAATCCATGCTGGGTTGTTTCAACGTAATGTTAGGTCATGGTCAAATATTTTAAAAGATAATGTCTCTTTAAACAGTTGTTTGCACGTTTTTTTTTACTGTAGCATGTGGCTATATATCTGCTTTAAAAAGAGGACTTTCACAGTTTTAAAGGAGCTTTCTAGCACCCTCTTATCATTCACAGTAATATGAAACATTTTTCAAACAAGATATGTGGTATATCTAATTTCTTATTCCTCCAGCAAATGTCTCCTTCAGATCTCAGGGCTAGAAAAGGCATGTTCTCGCTCTCTCGCTTTCGCTCTTCCTCTCTGAAACGGTTGATCAATAATAGGGCAGACTTCACTTTATGGTGATAGAAGTGAGTGCAATCTTTAAAACAAATCTTATTTGAGTGCTAATAGTTAATAAGGCCTTTCAGATTGATTGATTTTCCTCATCTTTCATTTACATTTAAACCGTAAAATATTTCTCTACGGCTTAATTCATGCTGATGTTATTGTGTAGAATGATGATGTAAATTAGCACAACAACTATGTGTTGATATATGCAGCTTTTGCTTTTTTTTTGGAAAGTTGAAACATTGCTATAAAAGTTAATACGCTGCTCTTCATACACGTGGATTTATTAACCAAGCAAGAAGATCACAGACAGTTTGATTCTTGAAATAGTTTTTACAGAACAATGATAACCCATGACATTTTTGTCAAAAGACAATGGGTAAAAATGAACACAGTGGTTCACAGTTGTGGTACCATTATAAGGGAAGTGACTTTAAAGGTTTTGTTCTTCTTTATTCTTGTGTATTGTTGCTCAGTAGCGTTTAATAAAAAAAAGTACTTGCCTTTACGTGGGGAATTGTCTGATTTTGCACAACTTGAGGGCTGTAGCCTTTGTCGTGACTTAAGATGTATGTCGGGTGAATTTTGATTTATGACATAGATTTGTTCTCCCATAGTAAAGCACAACATTGTCCTTCTATCAAGTAAACAAGGGGTGTGTGTTTTTAAGGAGCTTATAGTCTTGAACTGCACTTTGTGTTTGATCATATTAGACACTTTTTGTGGGGGGGGTACTTTGAGATTATGAAGTCATAACGTCTAAAACTTTGTTCAATTTTGTTCATAAGCTATTTTGATAGTACTTAGAAAAGGGAAGAGTTTCATATTTGCAAAACACAACAGAAAGGTCAAAACAACCATCTGGAAATTTCCCTAGTTTTCCCCTCTCATGAATGGAGTCACACTTATACTATCTAATGAAAAAGCACCCTTCCTTTTTCAAATGCTTACTCTAATCACATGTCTGTTGCTGTCTTGACCTGACCAAGATTCAGTGTGTTAGTTTAACCCTTACAAATTGGTAAGTTAACCAACTGACAGAAGGTTAATTTACTGATACTACAACAAAGCAGTGTTTTTCACCTTTAATGAAAATTGCAGCAATAAATTTGACACGAATAACAAAAAAATGTAATTTAAGATTTTAATCCAGCAATTCAGAATCCCTCTAGGAAATGAGTCTGGCCAGAGGTTTCACGCCCCAGTCACATATAAATTTGCTTTGTTCTCCCCAGGAATCTGATGAACTCGGTAAAGGACAAACCCGCTCTGATATCTCGCTTCTGTTTTTCCCTAAGCCCCAAGCACAACGCTTGAGCACATACTGTCTCAAGTATCCACGGTGACCAGATATGTGGATGACTTGGTTTCCATGGCGACAGGGCAGAAGACTGACAAGTGATTACAGTGTGTAAATATGGTAAAGTCTGAAACGATCATGAAGTCGCAGTTAAAATTCTCATTTATTCCTCTTAAAACAGCATGGGTAATTGAAAGCATGAAATGGTATATTATTCATAACCTCCATTAAGCAGAACAATGGATGAGCAAGAAATTGTGCCCCACTTACCCGGACCGTTTGAGAAAACACTTTATTGCACTTAAGTATCAGCAATAGTCACGCCCATTTGGAGCATACTTTGTTACATGGATTAAACAAAGCCGTGATCCAATAACATGACCCAGTTTTATTGTTTTGACTGCGCATTCATGATGTGACACACCTCTTATTTTTCCAAAAAGGTGGATTGAGATATGGATCGAGGTCGACGTGCACAAAATCTCCACCTGTAGAATGGATTCAGATTTACTCAAATTCTGACTAAACTGTGCATGTGCTTAACTCAAGATTTGTTAAGACAGGTGGTTACTTTTCTTAAGATAATGCATCATATTGCAGTGCTTAGTCCTAGTCAAGCATGCGTTTAATATATTAGTAATTAGGGATTTCACCATATACCGGTATTGACAATAGTCCAGGATATAAAAAACACAATTATCAAAACCTTGTTAATTCTACACATATCGTAATATCGTAAACTATGCAGCACCTATTAAAAAATTCGCCATAACAGTTACAATGGTTACAAACCTTCTCTCTCTGCCTTATTTTAAGTGTGATTTGTTGACCTAACAAAACACCAAAAAAGTGAATTTCAATGATGGCATATACTTTTTATAAATATTTGGATAAATATCGAGATAATATTGTTATCGGGATTTTGGGGGAGCGATAATTGTGTAGTGAAAATTGGATATCATGACAGCCATATTAGGTATTACAGATGGTTTCATCGGACGCACACGCCTGACACAAAGTTAACTTTCGGTCTGTGTTTGGTTATCGGTCTGGCTATTGGCTAGTAACAATTGATTTTATATTTAATTTACTATTCATTTATATTCATATTTTATTGTATAGTATATTAATTGTATTAATTAATATAATTATTGATTCTTTGCGGAGGTCTACTGAAGTTAAGTTTGGGCTACATAATGTTTGGTTATGTTGTTGCCGCTGAAACCGAGTTGACTTCTTTTTAAAAAAAATTTAAAGATTTGTTTTGGGCCTTTTTGCTTTTAATTGTACAGCTATTGTTAGAGAGGACAGAAAGTGAAGTGGGAGAGAGAAGGGGGTGGGTTCGGGAAAGGACCACGAGACGGGAATCGAACCCTAGTCGCCCGATGCGCAACCGTGCCACATGTCAGAGCACTGCCCACTAGGCTACTAGGCTAGACTTCTTGGCTGGGACAGGGTGTTTTATACACTATAGTTTATCTGTATAAACAATGCATGTTGTTAAATAGTTTTCAGCATTCTTGAGTGAGACATCAAAGCATTGCATGTCTTTTTGGCTTTTTCACAGAGCTTGTTTCTTTTCTTTAATTCCAGTGAATGGACATCCCATCATTACGCATTCATTCCCTCCATGCAGAAAGAATGCATGTAACTGAATAAAATCAAAAGTATCTCATTCAATTGTTGAGTGGATTAATGAGCATTGTTATTGATCATAATACCATGAGACAGGAACACACAGCTTGAGCGAGCAGTGGCTCTCTGCCATCAGCGCCGTGACACATATTCAACAGGGACAAGTTATGGCTAAGTCATCACCAAGCGCTTAACGTTCGGCATGCATCTGCTGCTCTATCATCCGCACGTGTGGTCTTATGTCCGAAAAGACCTTGAGTTCGGTGGTCTGTGGGGGTCTTCCGCACATCTGCCAAAAGGATTTTCATTAAGCTCACAGCTGAGTGTTGGGCCAGAGCTTTGACAGAGCAAGCGTTTAATCTATTTTTGGTTAGTTTTATTCTAGTTCTTTTTTAGGGGGCCTCTTGGGCGGCATGTTGATGACGATTTTTTCCAGAGATTAATTAGCTTGCTGCAGTGTTATGACCTTTGATGTTGTGGGTGAACAAAATTTCAAGCAAGGGCAAAAAGCAATTCCAGATTTGATTCAGATTGGAGCCGTTCCCCCTTTGATCGTTACTAGACAATGTCTTATTTTACACTAACATGCAGTTGGGTTGGTAATGCAGGCAGTAAGATTACATCAGTTATGTGATGTGGTCTGTGCATCCAAAGCACATTTAAAGCCGAAACATGAGCAAGTGGCACAACAAACACGTTAAACCGTTTTAAATAAGCTTCCTGAAGCATAAATAAATGTGTCTGTGTGTCTGCCTTCTTCCTTTTGGAGGCTCTCATCAACCGGTTTTAATTCATGACACTGGTTTTACATTGGACAGCAAGAACAGGCCTTGGACGCATTTGTGGATCATTATCTATACTGTTGCCTCATGCCTTGAAAATGCTCTCGTGCCTTTTTTCGGTTGCTTAATAATCCCTATGTCACCTTTTGTTTGTGTGTTTGCTCACAAAATCTTGGCACATGAACCATGACTGTCTTGTTATACAAGATACACTATTGTAGCTTGCTTGTTGCCTTTCAGTTACACGTAAAAGGAAATTTCCCTATGAAAAAGTGAGAGCAATCCATTGCTCAACAACACGCACTCCTCCTTTTTTTATTATTATATCATAAACAAACTCTTGATGGAACAACTTAAAGATGTTTGATTTCAAACCGATTTAAAAACCATAACCTATAATAAATGTCAGCTTGAGTCTACTTCAAAGAGAACAATTATTCTGAGAAAGGTTACATTTATAGGTCCAATGTGGTTTTGGAGGATATATTGACAGAAATGCAATATAAAATACATAACCATGTCTTCAGAGGTGTATAAAGACCAAACATAATGAAGCATTATGTTTTTATTACCTTAGAATGAGCTATTTCTATCTACATACACCGTGGGTCCCCTTGCATGGAATTTGCCATGTTGTTTCTACAGAAGCCCTAAATGGACAAACTGCTCTACAGAGCGTTTCATAAATGCTTTATCTCCTTCATCAAGAAGCGAAAACATCTTGTCAGCCTCCGTAGTGCTTTGAAAGGGAACGGTGGAGCGAGCCGTTGATTGCAATTCGCAACCTCACCACTAGACACCGATAAATTTCAAACACTGGACCTTTAAATGTAAGTGCGGTTGCTGAATAATGTTTTGCATTAAAAATGTAGTTGAGTGAAAAGGGCATACTGTATTTGTCTATGTCAATGAAGTGCTTAATTAAAGAAGTGAAACAGCAGGTAAGAAGTGTAATTTAAAACTAGAGACACAAACCACGTGTGAGAAGTGAAAATACTTGGGTATTTCCCCTAGTATCACCCATTTAAAAGTACACTATGTGAAAATTGCTTGTCTGTCACAAGTTCACATCAGCTGCGACATCAGTTAGCCTTCATCCCCTCAACCATCACTGCCATGAACAGACATTCCCACATTCCTGATGCATCACTGAACCCATGGTGTGTAACCTCTTTTCCCATCATTCTTTGCTCTGTCACCTGCTTATTTTCAACAAGGGCGCTTTTCCCATTCATCATACGTTCTGCTTTTCTCCTATAGCGGCATGGGAGATGGATTAGACCACTTTAGCCATAGTGGTCCTCTCTTTCACTGGGAGTCCGCTGGATGGATGAATCTAACTTTACAGTTTACCTCCACCCTAACTGACAAGACACATCCTTACATCCCTGCCCATTTTTTCATAAGAAAGGACCCGAGTTTTAGTATCAGTTCGTATCAATCAATGGGGTCAGAATGGTGTATCTGTATGACTTCAGTAAGTGGTAAATCATCAAGTTATAGCATCAAACTTTCGCTTACAACACACATTCTCCTCTGGTGACGGCCTATACTAGCTCATGTAGGTAATGATTTAGCAGACTTTTCAATATGTGGAAGTTTTTTTGTTTTGTTGTTGTTCTGGTCTACTGGGTCTTTTTAAAAAGCGTTGTTTACAATCCAAGACCCTTTCATTTTGCAAAGTTCAAACATCAGCTTTCAACCATTCCCTATAATAACGAGACTAAAGTTTAGAGTTTGAGTTTAGACTAAAGGCAGCTGATTAAGACGGACAGATTACGAAGTGTTCTCGCTCAATATCAACATCAACATTCTACAAGGCTTTCTAGGTGAGGAGAGGTTAGTGTGAGATAGAGATGTATTTAAGGTTTGAGGTATGGAATTATAACCTGACAGCCTGGAGCTCTCGCTGCCCTGAGCGCGCTCAGTAGTGGAATGACAGAGATGGATGTGGCTGCACTGCAGTGCTAACGTCCTCAGCCTCAGGGTCAGTGCAAAGCAGGGGAACAATCCCATCAACCTCTCCTGCAGGAATAGCACCCCTTAAACTGACTGGCATTTGCAAAGCCAGGACCCCCACGTACCGGAATAGAAAAGGGGCCCTAAAAATACACAAAACTGCCACAATTACAGATTTGTGAACTTCGTAGCCACAAGAATATAGATCGGATTGGCGTTTATATTCTTGCTTATTTACTTCTTTGATGTTGATTCTTATTAAGTGATCTTTGTAGTGTGACATCAATAGGCTTATCCTGATTAAATAAATGGTGTCAGGTGTTAAAATATGGCCGTGAAAAATATGTTTTGAAAATCCATAATGCATATACATTCTGAAGTGATCAACCTGAAGGACATTCAGAGATGACTGTGTGAAATAGAAAGTTAAAACTGGCACATGTCAGGTCAGCATATTTTCACAAACCATTTTGTTGCAATTTGCAAATCCACAATTTGCATATAAATAAATCCATTAGAACACAAGAGGCCAGTTGTTTTCTTGATGTTTTTAGATAAGCACTGTAGGTACGTTTGTTCGGTTATCAACTTTGCTGAATGATTTTGTCATTCACATCTTCCCGGAGGTAATTGTGGAGTTCACATAAAGGGTATGACGTTTTATAAAGAACACGAACAATGATTTAATATCTTTAGTCAAAGTAAAATGCTGGAATGTTTTATCCCATGGTTGTGTAAAATATGGACAGAATCAACCGTTGGGTTCTCAATTAAGCTGGGCTGGACATTTCAACCATTTTAGGTTGCATAGTTTAATTTAGAACTTTTAGTTTTAGTTTATTAGTTTGTATTTATTTTCAGTTCATAATTTTAGCATATTGTTTATTCCTGAGGCAACATTTTTTCATTTTGTTTACTTACAGTTTTAATAATAATATTTAGGCCAGTATTTGATTTGATTTCAATAAACAGAAATTTTGTAATAGTTTTAGTAAACAATAATAATCAATGAGCGCAAAAAAGAAACATCCGAAACCGAGTAAAAAATAAAAGTACATGTGCATGCAAATAATGGTGTAAAACCTAATGCCAAAAGAAAATGTGAAAGAATGTATGGTGATGCAACAGGCACCTGTTGCTACAAAGACAGTGAACTGTGAGACTTTTGATGAATCTCAGAGATAATGTTTATCTGATGGAGGTGATCACAGTTGAGAGGCATGATTACTAGGAAAAAAGGCATGATTTTTTCCCCCAAACCAGTTAATTGCAAACCCCGCAACGTCTCTGCTTCGATTTCATTGGTCAGATACATTATAGCGCTGATTGGCCACTTGTGTGGTCCAGGTTTGATTCGCCTAGCATAAACGATATGTGGCGAAATAATACCTGAGAGATAACCAGTTCTGTTCTTGCTACTTCACGCTGATAGAAAGTTTGTCCATGGTTTTTCCCTAGTTTGTCAACGTTTTAACTGAGATGGTCCAACATTTAAACACACAACAGTTATTAAAATAAGGCAGTGGTGCGATGCACTATATGTTACACTAAGTGAAAGTCAGCAAAAAACAAGTTTTTATAATAATAACAAACCCTTAGCTACCCCCTAACCTTACCCTACACGTTATAATTAAACACATGCCTTAATGATCTGATATGTGATGGGAAAAGTATTTGGCCCAAGGGAGTTTCGAACCTGCGTCTCTAATCTCAAAGCAACCAAAAATGTTACTCGCCTCTGCGCAACAATCAAGTACTGGTAAACAGCCTTCGTGATGTAGTGTTGTATTCATCAAACGGCCTTTAGTTTTTTACATTCAATCATTGCATATGAACATACATAAAAGTACAAAATAACTGACATCAGTACACAGAATTAATAATGGAAAAATACATTCAAAAAACGGTTATCAAAAACAGCCAGAGGAAATAAAGAAAACACAACAAAAACACAAATAAATATGGTGTAGATTACTTGTCTATTTTAAACTTGAAGATAATATTAGAAGCCCTTGAAGCTTTTCTATGTTTTCGTTTATACAACGTTTAACAGAGTTGACCAATGAAATCGCCAGATAGCCTACACGAGTCATGGCGGCGGGGGTGTGGTTTGCACTTAACTGGGCTGCGTTCAGCCCCGAATAAACGTTTCAAAATGTTTTTAAACAGGAACAGTGGAGCGGTTGGACGGCTTTACTAAATCCTTGGTGTTTCGAGTCTGACGTCATCACACAGCCATGTTTTTTTTGCAAGTTTAAAGCGGAGCTATCATGCTATGTCATGCATTCTGACTTCTTTACACTGTTAAACGGGCTGGCTTCTCATGCTTAACATGGTCAACTTGATAAAAAACGAGTTGGACGTATGACGTAGTATTTCTGTACTTGATACACTCCGCCAGCACTCCAACTTGTTTCAGAAAGTTTTTTCTAATTCTGCGTCAAGATGGGCAGCGCTGCAGCTCGTTACGCTTGCGATAGTGAAGTTTAGGTGTGTCTGTTTGTTCACAGCATTTAAGTGATGGATGTTGTATAAACGGTGGATACAAGATGAAATTTGCACATAAGATGCCGGACATGAACTGCACGCGGTAAGTCAAACTAAGGCCCAATCCCAATTCTACCCCTTACCCCTACGCTTTCCCCTACCCCTCCGTTTGGCCATTTATCGTGTAATACTTAATAAAAGAGTTTTAAAAACACTTGAAGAATTTTTTTTCGGAAAGTCTAAACTACATCTGAAAAGCATGAGATTTCAATTTTGTATAATATCCAGTCAGACTTCCTCATAATTTGGGCACCCTGCGGCACAACACTCGCAGAAATGTGTTGATTTTAAACCATGCGTGGGAGATTTCAATTGATTTCGAATAATTCAATGGTTTTAAAAAGCCCTTGTGAGTCAAATCTGTCTTTAGTACAAGGAGGCTGAATTGTGATTAGGGGTTGAAACACAGTTTCTCAAGAAGTGATTCAGACAGTGTTTCTGTGTCCTGGTCTTGAATGAACAGCGCTAGAAGACACTTTTAATCAGTGGACGTTAAATAGAATGTTAAGATGAAAACGGCAGCAAATCTTGGCAAAGAAAATAAGTTTTCAAGGTGTGATAGAAATCTAGTACCAAGGGATTATCTGAGGTCATCTCTGTAATTCCTGGGTATTTTTAGAGGTTTTTTACAGCTGTAGTATTCTTTACGTCTCACTGTGCTGATGAAAGCTATCACATGTTGTTGCTAAATATATGACCACTCATAGTGGTCATATATTTACCCAAGCTTGTTTTTATTTATTGTTTGTTTGCTTGTAATGTCAGTAGTGTACAGTTTTAGCTAAACATTACATTAATACCCAAATGGTTGCTGCGATCAAGGTTTTTAGACAAACGACAGAAAGCCAATTTTTATATTATTATGCATAAATAATAATAATCATAATCTATGTCTGTTATGTATCATACGATACGTTTTGATATCGTATTGATTTGACAAACAGGTGGTTGTTCGCTCTAAACTCATGCCAGTGTTAAAGGTCCAGTGTTAAAATTTAGCAGCATCTTGCGGTGAGGTTGCGTATTGCAACCAACAGCTCACTCCACTGCGCCGTGCCCCCTTTCCCTTTCGAAGCAATACGGTGACTGACACAGGACCAATATGTCGTCATGTTTTCACTTCTTTGCCAAAGGAGATAACGTATTTACGAAATGAGTTTGTAGAGCAGTATCAAGCATATAGCATCAGTTCTGACAGGCCAAGTTAGTCAAGCTTGCTCAGCTGACGTCATCAGGGTGCAGCTAATCAGTGTCAACCAATAGTGAAACAACACATACCAGACTGTGTCCCATTTAAGTTGCCTTCTTATAGCTCTTACGGTGTTTTGATCATGCCATTCTCAAAAACCCACCACCATCCCCAACTCCTCCTCATCTGATTACATCTATCAGGTAAACTTTAATTTCATCCTGTATGCATCCTGATTTTTATATATTTTCTCTTCTTACAGGTGTGGATCCTCCAGATTAGATGATGTTCCTTTAGTATATTAATTTTTCATATCACTATAGTGCAAGGGATATACAGTATATCCCTAATTTGAAAATTGTTCTGGTTCCCCATGTGGGAGGATATTATTGCCTCTGCACTCTTGCTCTGTTCGTGCAGGGCTGCAGGGCTCGTTTCATTCCGCCAACCTTAAATATTGCTTTTGTTTAAATCTTTAACGATAGTGGTCCTGGACAGAATTGTCTGTTTAGGGCTATATCTTCCCCAGTCGGGTCGCTCAAAAAACATGCAACTGCAATTCTGCTCGGTGCCACTAGTGCTGCATAAATGACAAATTTCGCCTTCAACTTAAAGATAAAAGAACACTGAGGGATAAAAATGGAAAGTGATCTGATTTCTATTGGTTGTCTGGCATATGACGGATGATGTTGCCATGGTTCCTTGAACTTGCCTTTTTGGTGGATCCCCAAACACTAGTAATTACGTTCCCATCTGTCCTTCCTCACCATCCACCATTCATCATCATCGCAACAATTCCATTAGTTCCCTCTGCATTAGGAGCATGCTTGTGTAATTGGACAGAAGCAGAGAGATGAGAGCAGGCCTGCACTCTAACTGTGTTTGACAGGGTTAATCTCTTAAAACTTGTTGTTGTTCCATTTTCTGTTGTTGGAAATCAAACAGAGCCCACGATGCGATGCCCACTGCCGATTCTTTCTCAAGGCCTCCTCTTTAGGAAATGGAGCATCTTATCTGCAGCGACAGGTTCTTTGTGAGGAGATGATCCTTTTACGCATCTAAGCACAAGGTTTGCTCAGGCTGCATGGCAAAGACCCTCGCTGAGAATCCATCACAAAGGCTACAATTAAGCATTTCCCAAACACACACAGTTTGTAATAACCAAAGTCAGTAATTTCAGGAACCAAACTATGCTTTTTAAAGGCACTGCTTTGACATTTTGAATCGGATAAGAATAGGCAAAGCATACTCTTGAGATCAAAATGTTGGGCCAGAACTACACTTATAAAAAAGTCATTTCGTATAACTTCTTTTTTACAGCAGCATATAAAACACTTTCTAGTTTTAATGTGAAGCCCTGAGCTTCATGATCCCAGTGACTTAACTGTTGAGACCAATAACATGTTGCGAACATTTTGACAACATTTTGACGACTCGCTATAAAAGGTTTTCCTTATTTTTTCCAGACACACTGCCTGAAGTCTTTAGTGTTGTTAACTCTATTGGGGCTTTCGTGTACCACAGTCTCCTTTGGGAAAGCGCCAGTGAGTCATACCTTAAATAAGACACACTTCAACATTTATTTAGAAACACTTGTAACATTTCATTAGAGCTACTGTGTTATTGTTCTGAAGACTTATGACTACATGTCTTGTGAGTTAATTTCAGGTAACAAAAGCAGAACACCAAATGTTAGAGTCACTTTACATAACATGGACAAGATGAAACATGAGGTGGCCAATAGGAATGTTTCTGTCATCGAGGTGTTAGGATGCACAGATAACCTTTAACCTATTAATGAACACAATGATAAGTCTTCTTATCTTCATCATACTGCTATATACACGCTGCTACTCTTTTCAGTCCCATGATACTGTTATTTCCCCTATTTATTGTCTTTTATGATTTTTTTCTCCACCAGGACTTTCCTCTGAAACTTGATCTCTTGTGATCAGATCTTACTTCCCAAATCGAACTTCCGCAACACATTTACACTCTTATATAATGCTTCTGAAAACATTACAGGCGATTGATCAGCTGACCAGTGCAATGCAAGTCATCACTCTGTATTGTTTGAGTTTCAGCTGACATTCCGCACTGTGTAGCGAGCACATTAGAAAAGAGTGCCTTTGAGAATATTTTGCATAACATACAGTAATGCTCTCTGTAGGGAAGTGTCTCATTTGAATTGTTGCACTAGCCCCAGGGCATCAGACTCAAGTTTACTTAGTTTACAGTAAACTGATATGAAAGTTACATAAGGTTGTCCCAAGGCCAAACAGGTGACTATAATAAAGTAACCAAAAAAATGACTGAATGATGATATGTATTTCATTTTTGTGTAATATTAAACTGCCTGTCAGAATGATTTGCAGCATTTGGGGTACCATGTGTTTTTAGTTTTGAGCAGTTGCTATGTGGGAATATCAGACCTTGGAATGTCGCAATTGGCTAATCAGAATCAAGTATTCTAGAGAGCCGTGTAGGCTAATAATAGAATAAAAGACAAACCAATCTAAAAGACAGAATGCACAAGTATTAATATGCACATAATAAAAAATGTAAAGTAATCAGGCACGCAGATGGCACTAGCGACAGGGGAGACCTCATACTGAAGGTCTGGAACTTGCCGCTATCTTTGGCCAAGACCCGCCCAAGAGGCCATATGACTGACAGGTAAAGCAACCAATCACGTTTCGTTTTGTGGCGCGTCATGTTTAGAGGCGTGGAAATGTCCCCGCAGTAACAGACTGGTGTAAATTCACGAACGTGTCAAAAGTTAACAGCAACAAAATGATTATAAGTTTATGCTGCGAACCTCGCATACTTTTAAGAATTAAGCGTTTAGTCGATCATGATGAATTCTTATAGCAACCGTTGTAAACACGACAGCTTACTTCTTAGATCAGACGGCTTTGTGTTGTTTCCAGGCGAACCGTTAAAGAATGCAACACGCACGTCTCCGGGAAATCCTGTAAAATTCAACCAATCAGATGACGACTTCGAACGTGCTGAAGTGTTTCCAGAAAAGTGTGCATTAGACGTTTAGCAAACGGTCCATGGGCGTGATGTCTGAGGCTGAGACTAGGGGGGTCATGACCCATCAGAGGCAACAAACATCGGTAAAACTGAGGATTAATCAGGGTTTCCGCTATGTACATTAAGGCTGAAGTATGGTCCGTCCATCCGCATGACGCAATTTTAGTCACACCCCGTCCGTGTGCAGCCAATTTTTTGAGACCGCGCGGATGTGCCGCGTACAACAGTGCATGCACGAAAAAAGTGTACTAGTCCAGTTACCAGTTAAAAAATCACATCTGCGCCCCTGAATGTAATGTAATATTGTATAAATAATATATTTATTTATGTATGTTTATATTTATTTATATAATAAGTATACATATTATAATGCACAATTATACATATTTGGTTTGGTTATTTATTTATGTTTGTAAAAGATCAAAACAAATAAAGGCAAGATGAGGCTTTTGATGCTAGGGATAAAATGCAGGTGGCATGACCAACAAAATATGAAGTCTGTATTTGTTTCACACTATCCAACCATCAAATATTTGCATAAAACATGACAATAATAATAAATAAAAACAAACAACCAAAGACACGTAAGGAGGACCGGATTATCCAAAGGACATTATGGGCCCAGGAGCACATGCACGCTTGGGGCCCAAGCAAGGGGAAGGGAAGAACATTTCAAATAACAGTGTTTCCGCTATATTCATTCTGCCATGCGCTTCTCTGGCCCACGCACATGGAGGTGCGCATACAAAACAGTGTTTCTAATTTAGGAAGTCTGTCTCTTGATTTAACTTTTACGAGCCGTCTAGCGGCTTTTGTTCAGTAGAAGCGCATAGCGACAAATCTAGCGACTTCTTGGATAAACCTTACATTTCATTCAGTGGGAAAATGTTGCCAGTGCTGCCCCGCGAGTGCGAGGTCTTGTGTGAGAATAGCCAAAATCACTGCTTATTATGTTGATTTGTTAGATGATGTCACGGTGATGTCAAACAAATATTATGATGTCGTAATACAGATATATAGGCTAAAGAAGTATAGGCTACTTAGTACCTAGTACCTTTGTAGCAGAGTTACACCACCACTTTATATTACACTGGTTGAGGCTGCCAAATATGGAGAGGATTCCGGTCAGAGAATCAGTGATTGGAAAAGAGATTCTTCACAAAGATGTTTATTGAACAGTCTTTGGGTTGTCATCTGCACCAAGAATTCTATGGCAATGATCTGTATTAATGTTCTAAATGAACAACAAAGAAATATAAATACAACCATATTCCAAGAACCATTGACACTAACATAAACAAATATATGCAAATAAACACTGAGTAGACAATCAAGTATGCGCCCTTAACATTAATAGCAACCCAACCAGTGCAAATAAGCATGATGTAGTTGGGCAATAACACATTATTAATGTAAACATGCGGGTAAAGCAGCATAATAATACAGCAGGTGCTAATGCTAATTAGCGTATTTCTCCCACTGCAAATTACGGCCGCTACACCACTCAAAACTCGCAGATGGTAATCGCAAACAATCGCAGGACCATCAGTAACATCAGGGCAGGGGTATTCAATTAAAGTTCCAGAGGTCCGGTGTAATGCCGAGAAATGCACCCCTGCCAGATTATGCACCCCCCCTCCCCACAATGGTTAGGGTGAGGATTAGGTGTTAGGCGAGGGGTTAGAATTAGGTGTGGGGAGGGGTTAGAATTAGCCAATCGGACAGCGCATTATTGAAGGAGGTGCATAATCTTGCATGGGGTCCATTTCTCGGCACAACAGCGGTCTTTATATTTTCTTCCAAACGGAGGTCCACACAATATGTTTTTTGAAAATAAATAAATATTTAATCAATTTAGCCCAGTAGGATATACTGTATAAAATATATGATCTTTTATCAGGTCATTTATTTTATATTTTGATATCCAGTATGTATTGTAGGATCCACAAGACACTTGTGCCCAAGGGCCTTTAGATTCTTAATCCAGGCCTGCACATAGGAATAAAAATGATACAGAAAAAAAGATACAAAAGCTATCACTGGGGCTGTACCATTTAAAAAAGTACACCTTTATGCAACTAAAGACTGCATATTAGTACCTCAAAGGTATATACTGGAACCAAATACATGCAAATACGTTGATAAATCCTGCATATTAGGATTTTTTAAAGGGTACAGTCTTTAATAATTACAAGATAAATGAAATAATTCAAAGATAAAAAAAATGTATAATACAATGCAATATAAATCGCTTTGGATAAAAGCATCTGCCAAATGCATAAAAGTAAATGTAAATATAAATGTAAGATTACAAAGATAAAAGTTAAAATTTCTGTTGAGATCAATTTTGTGTCAACATATGTAACTCAGAACACAATCACAGCAGTGTGTGATGCTGCAGATATCTACTTTGTCTCGCCCTTATACTTCAACACCATGCAATCTGATGCTTTCAAACCTGTGCCCAAACCACATAAGAATGTGGGAAGGACTGAATTTCCTCAAAGATTGCCAAAGCCCACATAATGTAAAAGATTTTATTCGTGAGAAACCATAGCATTATTCAAAAACATTCCAACTTTCTCTGTATACAAACATCTCCCCATATGAAAAAGTAAACTCATTTAAAACCAGTTTCACAAAGCACACACCAAGACTAAATTTTCTAAACTGTACAATCCACATTATTTCATACTTCAACATGACAAGCATTTGTCATAAATTGCTATGTAACCTGTGGGCAATCAAACTGTCTTCTGGGTCCTGGTTCTTCAGATAGGTAAGGATTGCTCTCTCCATGAAAACAATGGTTTCACCCATCATTTCTCCTCTAAAGTGAGGCCGATAACTATCTAGCCAGCTAGACCTTTTGCTACCATACTATAAAAACACAGACCTGTGCTCAGTCATTTTGATGGATCTCAGCCAGGTAGTAAGTTCAATATCGGCACATCATAAAACACTTAACACATTTACTCTTACCACAGGTATTTGCTAAAAGCAAACAAACAGTAGAACATTTTGTGTGAAAGAAGTGACATTGAATGACACTAGTTACTTCACACTGACTCATTAATGTCTTTTTCATCAGGCTGAAAAACAACTCGCACATAGATCGTAAAGAGCGAGGTCCATTCATGTGTTGTATGTTAAGCGCTCAAGAATCGTGCCAGACATTGGCAGCCGGCAGCGGTTCCCGTGTACAGACCCTGGCGTGTATAGCATAAAGGGCAAGCCAATGCCTACAGAGCCAAAAGGACACCACTCGTGTGATTTCTCAGATAACGGGCTTACTTGAGTGTAATGCTTCAAGCTGAAGGTAGTTTGGACAAATGAAAGTAATGCCAAATCTTTAATGCCATATAGACTCCAAAGTCTTCAGGAATCTTGCATAAGAATTATTTGATTGTGGTCAAAAAGTAAACTTAAAGGAAATTCTGTCATTATTTACTTACTCTAAGTTGTTCCAACCCTGTACATATTTCTTTGTTCTTATGAATATATTTGGAAGAATATTTGGAAGAATGTTAGCAACTGACATTTCTGTCATTGACTACCATAGTATAAATAAAATATATTTTTTGTTGCTGTTCTGTTGAACACAAAGTGAGATATTTGAAGAGTTTAGGAAAGCAAAACCATTCTAGGGAACCTTTGACTACTATAGTAGTCAATGATGTTCCAGAAATGTCAGTTGCTAACATTTGTCCAAATATCTTTCTTTGTGTTCAACATAACAAAGACATTTATACAGAATTTTTAATTTTGGGTGGAGTATCCCTTTGAAGTATGTTAAAGTGTGATGATATTATAAAGCACAACAACAGATGAAAATGAGAAATGCACTGTGAAATGTGAGAAATAACTAAAGTATACTGAAAGTGACCATTAATTAATTTCACAATATTTCATTGTATTTCTACACAATCTGACCCAAATCTGACTTGTTTATATAAACATAAACTGACAGAAATGAAAGTAAACTGAAATAACAAACAATACAGTCAAGAGTAAAACCTAATTGAAAGGACAAATGAATTAAATAGAAATTAAAACTTGTTCCACAATTTAACCGTAAAGCAATTCTATAGGGCAACTGTCAATCAATAGGTTAACAAATGATGAAATGTCTTCTTTCTAAATCTTCTTTGGAATATTCTTGGAAGTGATGTTAGGGGATGTGTAAACATGTCCTATTGTTTTCACAGATGTCTGTTGAGTAACTTGATTATATTGTAACCGTCACTAAACCATCACTAAATTTCGATCAAAAACTTAAAAGAGGCATGCTTACTTTTAAAGGAAACTTGCACATTGAATGATGATCAAATAAAACCCTGATGCATTTGACTACCTTGGATTTTTATATTATTTTTAATGAAACAGCCTCCCTCTAATATGATCTTTTAAAGGGGAGCGATTTGACACTTTGTTCATTTAAAAAAACGAAATCAATCATGTAAGCGTTTTTTGTTCGTCCAAACATACAATTGCTTGATTCCCCCCCTTGATTTGAGTGGTGGGTTTAGAAAACAGATTTCAAGGTCTTAGAGAGACCCTTAGAGGCGAACCGAGGAAGAGGAGAGTGAACATCTATACACAACAGTGATGTACTGAAAACATACAGGATATATGGACATGGGTGCTTATTCACTTAATTTATAATGACAGTCAGATTCTGAGAGGCCTCATTCATTGTTTAGTTATATGTGATGCAGCCATTCACCCACAGTTCGGAAAATCTGACCAATCTTCCAGCATCTGCCATGCACAAAATGAAACAAAAATGCTTTCAATTTCCTAAAATAATCGATGTAATCGACACTGTAAAACTTTGCTGTAGTTTGCAGCAGGTTTGCCAGTAACTTACTGTAGATTTAATTTTCTACTTAATATACTTTCCAATTAGTACTGTTTTCAATTACTTTAATCAAAATTAAAACACGTTGACTTTTGAGATTGAAAATGAGCAAGAAAAGACTGGCAATAGCACAGCAACACTGCAAAAAAATGACATTCTTCCTAAGCATTTTTCTCTTGTTTTCTGTCAAAATAAATTACGATACATTTACATAACTAGAAAAGTGACCCAAGATATTTAGTCTTGTTTTATGAAAGTAAAATATATAAACTAGGTAAGTTTATGCTTAAAACAAAATTGTACATGAAATCTACAGTAAGTTACTGGCAAACCTGCTGCGAAATTACAGCAAAGTTTTACAGTGTAGAGCTACACTTTTTAACTACAAGTTTGCAAAACTATTGCAGAATGCACATAATATATTTGTTATTATTGTGTTAACCTATTTATTAGCAGTTTGTTAGCTGTTCATACCGATTTTTTGCCAGAAAACATTTGAGTTTAGTATCCAGATTTGCATTTTTTGCCTGGCAAAAAAAATCTCAAAAAAGAGCATCTGTCACACTTGAAATGTACACAGCTTGTTTTACAGATACCTCGCAAGATCATAATCACTGTCCCAAATTATGCTTTGGTTTTGCCTGTCCTGTTTTTCTGTCTTGCTCTATTAACTTCCTGAATACTTTAGCCTTATGTAATCTCTGGGAGTTTCACCTAAACGGCAGATTTTTTTCACTCAGACTACTTCAACATCACGTGTGAGTTCTTTTGGGGTCATAAACAATAGCTTGAAGCAATCATCAATTATTATTTCAAAACAAAAAAAAAACACTTTGTATTGTCATTTTTGTCACTGCATTATTAGTATTATGCTCTAGGAGTTTTAGTATAAGTACAATGAGAAGCAGGTTTTCATTTTTGGGTGATCTATCCCTTTAAGCAACTGGAAGATTGCATTTAAAAGTTGTATGACTCTATTGAGAGGTTTAAAGGGATATGTTTAAAGCAAACAATGATCCAACACTTTATTTTAAAAAAGATATCACCTATTTCCTTAGTGTTCACATTATATTATCCGACAATGTTGGATACTATTTAATAGTAGCTCTAAGAAAAATAGATGAAAAACATTGTATGTTTGATTAAAAAATGTTTTTGAGAATATATCAAATACATGACTGTGTACAATTTTGCAAATGTTGCATTTCATTGTGGTGTTAAACCAGCAAGCATGACATCACATGACCATGTTTTGTTCCACCGACATCAGCGTGGGACTTTCCAAAGGCAACACTCTCAGTATTTCTCCTACCTCAAGGACAAATTATGTTTTTCAGAACTTTCTGTTGAGATGTTTAGTTATTTGCCTGGTTAAAATCTGTCGTTGTGCGTTTTAGAAATCCAAAATATTTTATCGATTAACTGTTCATAGCTTGAGGCAAAACTGTACATGCAATTCACAAAAAATGTTTCAACTGACTTGCAAATATTTTGACTATCCCACGCTAATCATTTATTGAACACAGAAATTCACTGTTGTCAAATATTAACTATATTCCTTGTTCAAAACAAGTGAAAGGTAAATACCTCTCATTTTACAACCTAACCTTTCATCGGAAAAATAAACCTGAATGATCCACGTGCACTAATTATGTTTGTGTCAGAGGTGCCTGTTATGATTGTTGCCATATTTCACTCTGGCACGTTAAGAGATGAGATGAAACGTTTATCATTCCTAAAAACACCACCTGCATTTTATTATATTTACCCAGTGAATCTGCTTTAATCCAGGGGTTCCCAAAGTAGGGGTCGGGACCCCCCAGGGGGTTGCAAGGCCACGAGGGTGGGGTTGCAAGATGATTTCCAGAAATCATTTTTTTATTAGGAATAGGGTATTTAATCAATAAGTAACAAAACATAAAAATAGTAGTTAAGTTAGTGTTTACGTCACATTAGCAACCGCATTAGGTTAGGTGCAGCAACTCAATTTACAGCACCACGTTGAACATTCCCATATGTGCACGCAGATTATTTTTCAGGCTTTAAGATTAGTATATTCTTATTTGTCGAAATGAAACGTTGGTTAATCAGACAACGCAGGGAGGCCAGCGGAGGAGGGCGGAGAGCGCCGCAGACAGAAAGGCCATCATCCTCAGGTATGAAAAGAGGCCAGCATTTGCATAAAGAGGACATCCATCAGCACTAGAATCGCTCAGTTTGATGAAATTTGACCATCTGTAGTAATAGTTCATGGTTTATGTATAACAACAAGTAAAATAATGAGTAAATAATTATGAAGTCATATGTTAGACTGTGTTCTTTTGTGTTGTCATTATGCACGTGTTTAGATAGAACTAATTAACGCATGTGCGCAATTGCGAGCAATGTTTGTATGCTTTAGCCACCTCCGAGGATAGTGGGGGTCTCGAGTCACTGGCACTGTTATTTTGGGGGTCGCGGCCTGAAAAGTTTGGGAACCCCTGCTTTAATCTGTCAACATCCGTCACCTCAATGGACCTCAGGTGTGTACTGTCTTTTCTTAATATTTAAATCAAAGATATCATTGTACTTACTATCACTGTACTTTGGATGCCAGCTACACATCCTCAACCACCCAGCAGCTACTTTCTTTACAGTAACCTTTTGATGTTTTTAAACATTTGTAAACAAAAGAAAACATACCCAATCTTTCTAAATAGTTCTTAGCCTGATATTCTTGTAACGTGGCTTTAATTTGGTACACTTAGGTAGAGTTGAATTGTTGACCTCAATACAAAAAGGAATTTGGAACTTCAAAAGTAAATAAATGGTAAGGAAGCTGTATTCACTGTAGATCATAAAAAAGTGTTTTGAATAGTCCTATTTTATTATATCTAAATCATTTGTTTATGACGTTTATATGACTACTACACACACGCCCTAGCTAGCTAATTGTATGACTATGCGACCTCAGCGAAGGTCACACAGTCTGCTGTATATTTTGACTTCATTCAAGACAGCCTAATCTGTTCATTGAAGCAGCTGAGTCAAATAGAAACTGAAAGCAGTGGACACGTCGGAAAAATAAACAAAAATTCCGTTCCAGTACCAGATCAATCTTGCATACCACAAATGCAACAGTGGAGCGAAAATGCTCCGTTGAAATTTATGCCCCATGTTAACAGCTGTGTGTGAGAGGCAAATGAATGATTAAAATACATCATACATACAGACAAATGAATACAAAATCGTTTATTGCCTCCGCAGGCTTAAAGCACTTAGCAATTCATTTCAAGTAAATGAAATTTGGTATAGTAAAAAAAGCAAATATCCCATAGGGAGAACCACACATTCCTTCCACATGAATGAAAATCAGCACAACTGAGAAAAACAACCCATACAAAAGTATGTAAAGAAGCAACGTAAAGCAAAGATGACGGGTGCATAGTAAATGATACATACAGTGAAAGAGGACTTTGAAATATAAACTACTACTGCATGACATATCAGCATTGGGCAAAATATAAACAGCACGTTTCTTCCTCCCCTACTTGTTTTACTTGTTCTTCAAAGAACGAAAAGGATTTGCTAAAGACAGTTCCCACAGGGAGGAATGTTGTAGGTGTACAAAAGTACACTAATTGTATAGATGGATATTGGATATTGCATAGATGCATATTCACAGTGTGTTATGTACACAATTCAATCCAGCGACCAGTACTCCTTACGGCGACCGTCTCAAGAAAGTCCGATCAACACACACCACTCAGTAATGTCTACATACATCATGTTGAAATCTTCAGCCTTATAACTGTGTTCAAGTGGTTTTCACAGTGACGAACCTTGCATTACCATGATACCTTTAAACTCTTCACACTTCATTTCCCTGAACTGTGGCTGGCACATAGACGATGTTCTGCAGAGAAAAGAATAAAGAAGAGGGGGAAAATATTATAGTGCTTTTTTCTCTCTGGCAAAAAAAACTAAACGTGTCAAATACAGGACCCTGTGCCCTGAGGCTGTGCTCTGAAAATACGTGACTACTGTGAACAAGTGCTGCAGTCATGTACACAGAAGGGTTACTTTCTTCAATAAGGGTCAACACGGAAATATAGCAATTTCAGGAAGGGATTAGTTTCAACAAACATAGCGTGCAATCAATGGAAATATTTTGGCAAAGCTAAAATAAAAGCCTTTGAACGACTACTATTTTAGGTTTTTGTGTTGCTCTTCATTAACCCTTTTATTAAATAGGATTTTATTTTTTTACATAGTATATTTGCTGTGAAATTCACATAATTTAAGGTTTAATTAAAGATAAGGTTGAAACATTATTTAAAAAATTTAATTATATTATAAAAATATAGATCTTTCAGCGACAACAAAGTAAACGTTATGTGCCTCAAACCTAACTTCCAGTTGACCTCGGCAAAGAATCAATAACTGTTGATTAGTTTAAATTTAATACAACAATAAAATATTGATATAGTTAATATTATAAATAAATTAAACATAAAATAAATTGTTTTATTATAACCTAACACAGACTAGAAGTTAACTTTGGGCCAGGCACGTGCATCCAGATTTTTTTTACCTGTCTTTGTTTTCGTCTTCTAAGCGCTCTGAGAGTTAGAAGCAGGCCAGCAGCCAGTATTATCACCACTGCCAGTATGGGAATACCAATATGAACAGATGATGAATCTTTGTTTTCACCTCCTTCTTGTATGCCTTTAGTACCGTTTTCATGTTCATACACTGCCAGGGAAAAAAGACCATGTTTGAGAAATTAAATATAAAAAATTGTGTTTTGGAGCCACTGCTCTACTGAGGAGAGCATGTTTAAAAAAAAAATTTTAATTGTCATCATTTTCTCACTCCTTTGTCATTTCAAACCTGTATGACTTTCTGTCATCTGCAGAACACAAAAGAAAATAATTTTTAAAATGTTGATAATTGGCACCCATTCACTTGCATTGGTTTTGTGTCCATACAATAGAAGTGAATGGGTTCCGGCACTGTTCAGTTACCAACTTTCTTCAAAATATCTTCTTTTGAAGAAAGAAAGTCATACAGGTTTGAAATGACAACAGGGTGAGCAAATGACGACAGAATTTTTGTTTTTGTGCGAACTATCACTTTAAATGCAGATTCTCTTCACTGACTAAACCAGCAAGATTATCAAGGTCAGCCAGCTACATAAGAGAGAGCGATCAAGCTGGTTGACCAGCTTTACTAGTTAGACCACCACTTAACCAGCATAACCCAAACATGACCAGAAGGGAAATGTTTAGGCATGTCCATATACAGTATATAACTAATATTAACATGCTTTTTTCAACACAGATATTCAATTTTAGTTCTGTATTGACGTTCTAGTACAATTTAATAGAGAAGAGATTTCAATTACATACGAGAACAGTATGATTCTAATATTGTGATAAGTTATTCTCTGAATGTCTGTAGCCGTTACTTTCAGTTCCGCTACAGTGGCACCAAAATCAATTTACTTTGGTTGTCATTATACTGTTCTACTCTAGGCTGCTAGTTTCCAATTCAGTGGCTCCCACCTACGTCATAAACTGAAGCAATCATTTTACACCACAGCTAACCAAATCAGCGCTTTCTTTAGTTAGGGCCTGCGCAAAAAAAAGGAAGCAGACCAATATGGTACAACAACAGGAAGCTTCCTTTCGAGTTTTGCACCACTAAAGACTAAAGTAAAACAGAAACACAGAGATAAAATTCTAGATTTATTTTATTGAAAAAAAAATAGACTTACCTGTAAGATTAACTTGTAAAGGCTTCAGTGAGGTGATTCCCTTGGTTACATTGGTTAAAACATAACAGGTGTACACGCCTGAATCCACCAAAGACACTTTATGGAGCAGCAGGGAGCAGTTGCTCTTCTCCATATGCAGAAATAACTGTGTCCTGTTTAAGTAGGATTCATTTATGGGACTCTTGTCATTCTCGTTTTGGGGATAAAAGCTCACTACTCTTACGCCAATCTGCCATACTAGTGACGTAGTCATGCCAGAACAGGCACAAGGTAAAAGCACACTGTCTCCAACGAAGGCTTTTTCAGTATATTGCACACCTGTAGGTTCTCCCACTGCAAGACCCCCTACAATTGTAAAATGAAGAATAATTAAATACAGTGAGTATATGAAACAACAGTCATTGTACCACTCAAGGAAATACTTTCAAAGCCTGGAATATCTTCAGTGTATTCAAATTGAAAAAGTGACCATTTGCATCAATTTCATTGAATTACTGAATTTACAATATCCAAGAAATTTAAAATGTAAAAATGCTGTCTGTTCAATTTTGACCTTGAAAACAAAATGGAACAAGGAGAACAAAAAGTGCTATGCATTATTATATAATCACGATACTTTAATAAATGACATCGATATTGAACTATCCGTGTTTAGTAAATTGATACTAGGATTAAAAAATGAAAAGAATAATGTAATAATTTTATGTTGACACTTCAATTAGTAAATTAGTTGTGACGGTAGAACCATAAACCAAAGTACATCATCATACTCAAGCAGGGAAATATCCTTAACATTCACAAAAACAAGTAGATATGACTAACATGGATGAAATATTTACTACAGGGATAATCCCCTGGAGCTGGTTAAATTCTTTCTCAAGAGTACAATGGTTTGGTTCCTTGTGGCTCTCAGAACCTTCTCAAATGTAGCTCTTACATATAGCCACCAACACAACAACAAATTAATTGAAGGTTTGTTTCCTATTTCTATAAGTTTCACGTTGCAAACTACATGTTCCCTTTTATAATTTCACAAATGTATTAACAATAGGTCCCAAATCGATCCTCTTCTAAATCTTCTAAATAAGATTACACTGCAGAAAGTTTGCCAAAGTATGTCTGCATGCGATTGCTCCACCAAATATGCTGCTGTTATCTTTTATCAACATTTTGCTGTTATCTTTTATCAACATTTAGCTTTCTATCAAAATAGGTTAAAACATTCAAGAACACTCACATGAGATGAGCAGAACTATCACTGTCATGGTCTCCATGTTAATCCTGGAGGAAAGAAAAGGACGTTTTTCCAGTGCGTTTTGCTGAAGTTCCCAAGTTCTTAAACTGTAAATGAGGTTAAAGGTGCAAGCTTAGCCTCTGAGACATGACTAACATCAACACACCTTCGTTAAGCAATACGTTATCACTGGTTAGTGAAATAAGTCAGAGAACTTTATAAGTTCCTATCGTTCACGTCACATGAGGAAACGAGCCCATATAATTTTCTATTGCGATGTGTGATCAATTCATGCTCAAATCAAGGTTGTCATTTTAATATTGTAATCAAAACAAACACACATTGGGGGATCCATGATTTGAGTCCTACTAATAAATGCTTAGTCTACATATAAAAATATTTAATAACATAAACCTAAACCCAATTTAAAACTACGTACGAAAATACGTCGACGTAGAAAAGGGGTACGAAAAGATTCAAATAGTCATACCCATACGAAAATTAACCACTGCTAACCATATATATTTTTTAATTTGCAGTAAATGTACTATACCACCGCAACTGGCATAGTAGCCTACAACTATGGCAAATTTGGCAATACAAATGGTAATCAATCTGCCAAAAACATGGTTACTATACGTTACTTTCATTACAATACAATCACAATTTCATAAGAATAGAATAGAATAGAATAGAATAGAATAGAATAGAATAGAATAGAATAGAATAGAAAACAAACGCATGCAATACTCTACTGACCTTGTATTTCCGCTTTAACGAAGATGTTCACTCAACCGATAGCCCGGTGCTGAATGAATGGCTGAACAGCGTAACTTACGTATAGTTAAAAATACGCCTACGAGGTTTCACACAAAGTATATCTTCGGGCGTGACTCTATTTTTGTTTTTTCTTCTTTACTCACGTTTAACGGGTGGTAGTAAACGTGACGTTATAGACAGACACGCAATTGTATTTGCGTCTGACCCTTTTTTATAGCAGAGTGAAAGTAGTGAAAGTAAACGGCAGGGGAGTCAACAAACCGCAAGTGAAAGATTGAATGCACTGTTGCGTGCATTCCACTAGATGGCGCACGAACACTTTACGAGTCGTAAGGTTGTTGCTGTTTCTGAGAGACTGTGCTCGAGACACTACTGCCAACTAGCCCCATTCTCCACTACACACTTTTGTACTTTGTAAGGTTTGTTTTAAGACCAGGGTTTGTCTAATGGTTTCCTTTACAAATTTACAATTATAACCATCAGCTATTTGAACCTTTTTCAGTAGTCTATTGATTCTCATCCGACAAACAACGTTCACCAATAGAAGCAAACACAAAGAGACCCAATAGAGACTCACTGAGAAAGAACATTATACAATTCCCACTACTACTATTAACTATTGAATTCATTAGAATTAGATTTCAAAATAAATAAAAAAACTCCAGAAAATTGAACCTTAAGTTAAAAGGAATAGTTCACCTTCAAAATGAAAATTCTGTCATCATTTACTCACCCTGGTCTTTTGTCATTTAAAACCTGCATCATTTTCTTTCTTCTGCAGAACACAAAAGAATATATTTGGAAGAATGTTGGTTAACAAAAATTGCTGGTCCCCATTGACAGCATTTGTATGGACACAAAACCAATGCAAGTCAAATGGGACGAGCAGTTTTCTGTAACCAACATTTTTTAAAATATCTTCTTTTTATTTCTGCATAAGAAAGAAAGTGCAGGTTTGAAATGACAGGAAGGTGTGTAAATAATGACAGAATTTTCACTTTGAAGTCAAGCTATTCCTTTAACCAGGTTATAAGCGCCCTACAAAATATAATAGAACTTCTTGAATCATATAGATTCACATGTGTATAGATGGTTTTATTGGACTTCCAGACTGTGTTTGGTTATAATGAAACCAGTTAGGCCTATTTTACGTTAATATTTTATTGTATATTGTGTTCATTAATTTAAGATGACTCAACTGTTCTTAATTTTTTTGCAGAGGTCTACCGGAATTTAAGTTTGGGCCACATAACGTTTGTTTATGTTGTTGACACTGAAACGGTCTATACTGCACTCTCTAAAAAATGCTGGGTTCTCTTCAATCCAGTGTTGGGTCAAAAAGGGACAAACCCAACCATTGTAAATTAACCTATGCTGAGTTGTTTTAACCCGTTATTGAGTCAAATATAAAGATCTTTTTTGACCAACGCTGGGTTGAAAATAACCCAGCATTTTTTAGTGTGTGAAACACTTGTTTGTAGTAACACCTTACCATTATTCAATGTGAAGATGTATAGGTCAGGTTATAGAGAGATAGTCTCTAGTTAGACAAAAGGCCCAAAATGTTCAACTTTAGTCCCTTTGTTCAAACACAGACAAGCTTAACAGAAGATAAAACCGATAACAGGTCTGGACTGTGCCCTACACAGAGTCCTGTTATTTCTCAACATGGGGACTGAGGGTTTTTAATTTCAAAAGGGGATGGAGTTCCAGTTCAAAATGTAGAAATTTCCATTTCGTTCATTTAATAGGCTTTTAACGCATATAGTGGGATTTTCTGCATCTGTCGTTTTAAAAGAATAATATGTCCGCAAGAACTGTAAATATAATATTTAGAGGTGAACGTAAAAGTCCCTGAAACAATAAACCGATTAAATACATTTGAAAACGGATTGAAGGCTTTGCAATAATCCACAGTTTCAATTGTTTTGGTTATCGTTTCTCCTCGTAAATTGATGTATTGGTTTCCTCTTTGGTCACTTTCAATCTGAATCTCTGTCCTCCTCCACTGTCTCCAGACGTCTGGTCAGCTGACTTTCACTGGAGCAGCTGTGTGCAGTCGGTCGCTCTCCGTCTATCGCGCATTCTCATAAAGCAAACCAGCACACACAGACGATAGGGGATCGGAGCCGAAAATCCCGACGCAAGACCCTGATCCGCTCAGGACATTTATCCATCAGGAAACGCGGCCATGGATCGTACGGTATTCCTGCTGTTAATGCTGACGACGTTGGCGCTCGCCATCGAGGTAAGAATGGACGGCCTGGGAGCTAGGGAAAAAAAACGCAAATCGAGAGATGCAGACAGACATTTTGAGCGCTGCGTGATTTAGTGGCGTAGTCCAGCTCCATCACAGTTTTCTCGGTGATGTGGTGTCTATAGCCCGGTGGTTTTTATTTAGCAATAAGGCTTTTGAAAGCAATTTTATTAAGCGTTGGGTGGGGGCTTCTGGTGCAGCATGGATGGCCAGGTTTACATTAGCCTATTTAATGGGCATAAGGACGAACTGTACAGTGACTGGATTCATACGCAGAAAACAAGGCATCATTCTTGCTTTTTTATGCCACATATGCAAAGAAAGGGAATAATTGCAAATGTCCAAATGCTCTTCAAAGAAAAACACTGTAGCCTCACATAACAGAGAGAAACGTGGCATTGTATCTTTGTAAAGATCTGCACGGTGGTAGTGATCTGGTGATGCTATGCGCCTGTACAGTATGTTCTTTAGATAATCTAAATATGGACTAGAGGAATATAAACGACGTTTGCCTGACATGCAGATGCGGATGAAAGCATGTAAACATCAGTGACTGACAGCTCTTGAAAAGTGACAAGGGGTCATTTGTTAAACAACGCAATGCTTCACAACAAGCCAGACTACAGATATTTTCAATGCACAAAAGGAAAGAATTATAAACCTTTGGTCGACCCGCAACATTGCAGAGCTCCATGCGCTCCATGCTGGGTGAATAAATGCTGTGGCAGCAATCCACCGGAGGCCCTCTTGAACCTTCTAGCATCAGAAGAAAAACTCGTTCCTTTGCGATGACTTTTGCGTAACTGATATGCATACACGTGTTTTATAAAGAAATCTGTTGTTTTAAATCGACCTTGCTACAAGCGGAACGTGGGAATGGTTCGTGCTCAGGGGGTTTCGTGAGGAGTATTAAAAAAGATATTGGTTGACAGAAGCAAGATGGCGTCAGCTGACTGCGGCGTTTCATTCTTTTTTTATCCAAACGCCAATGCAAAGGCACTTTATACCACTGCCTTCAAAAACGGGCTATGAAGCGCGTAATGGGTGCCCTTTCAAACAAATGCTCTGTGAAAGGATGCTTAATCTGCGGAAATGCTCATCGTAAACCACACATTGTCAAAATAGTATATGACTAAATGAGAGATTTGCAATTTGTAACCCACTTATTTAACCTACTGATTTTTGTCGTTTGTGTTGCAATGAAGCAATAAACGTTAAACAGACAAATTATAATAAAACAGGATAGTGCTTAGATATAAGGACCAAATGTTGGGTTTTGAATCATTTGTACCTACAATAGCTTAGTTAACGGGTTATCAATGCAATAGCTGATAAACTTTTTATCAAATATTTCCTGATAACAAAGGTGTAATGTTTTTATTATTTGTGTCAGGAGGGATTAAAAATAGATGGCAAGTAAAGGGCCTTTTGGAGCCCTGGTTAGCTTGTTGGTGTCTCCAGTTTTATGCATGTTTGTGTATGAGCAAGTTATCATGTTTTAAATGGTTTTCAAAAATACATTTCAAAAGGTAATATTTAAGAATTTTGGTAAAAGACAACAGGTGAATTTTGATTTTCAAATGGACAGTCTTTTCATGTCATGCTTTTAACTCTTTAGTAACACCTTATACTTATTGTTCGCACAGATGCTTGCTTATTCATAGGATGTTATTCTATGACCTTTAAGAGGTGTTTTTGCAATGTGGCCCCCTTAAAGCAAGTGGCTAAAAACTTCTAAATACAGTATAAGGTTTATGATAATAATATAAATAGGGACATAAGGCCCTCAGGAGATATTCATTAAATGTGTCACTTGTATGTTGCGTGCCAAAATAAGCTTCGAGTGTTTGTGTTATCACCTCTTTACTAGTCACCATAACCATGAACAAGCTGTTTCCCTGAATGGTCTCATGCTCGGTTTAGTTATAATGGGTAAATCTGCTTTCAGTCAGCCTCCAACTGCAAAGAGCTCCCTCTGTTTGAAATGGAAATGTCAGTGGAACATGTAAACACTGTTAACGTTTTAAATGATATCTTCTGAGTGCAAAATAACTACTTTATCTTAAAAGATTTAAGGGATACTTTACTACCAAATCAAAATTTCCACATGTTTTACTCACCCTCAAGGCATCCTAACTAAATATGGTTTTCTTCTTGAAGAAAAATGCAGTCGGAGTTAAATACCACGTATCATTTTACTTCCAAGAGGTTGAATGAGAGTGAATGGGTGTTGACTTTTTGAAGCTCCAAAAAGTGCATCCATCGATCAAAGAACTGCTCGACACGGCTCCGTAGCCTTAACAAGGGTCTTCTGAAGGGAATCAATGTGTTTGTTTAAGAGAAATATCCATGTTAATAGCGCTATTCAGAATCAGCTTTATTAACTAAGCTATTAACGTTGATGTCTAGCTTCCGTCATCTCTCGAATGTGCATGAGCCAGAGGCTTGTTTTTCCGGCAAAAAATGCAGCTTTCGTCACCGGAACTTACTATTATAACTCCGACTGCATTATTCTTCAAGAAGAAAAATATATTCAGTTAGGATGCCTTGAGGGTGAGTAAAACATGGGGAAATTTTGATTTGGTAGTAAAGTATCCCTTTAAGCCAGTTGTTAAGTTAGGCTACAGTAAATGGCTGTTTGCACTGCAGCATGTTTCAATAGATCTAATGTTGATCTTGAGGTGCTGTGACACTGTTTTGGGAATTGATATTCGCAAATGGTTAGCTTTCACAAATGTCAATGTTAAAGCATTTTATTAGGTGAATACAGAGGGTCTGAGCTGAAGAATCCCATTTTCAAGAACCATTGTAAATCTCTAGCAGATATGCAAAGGTTTATATTACTGATATAAAGGTTTATAAAGGATTATATTGTGTCGAACACGTTTGTTCTGAAGAACTAACTACTGTAGTGTGGCTAATTACAGTTTTCTGTCTAAAAGGACCAACATAGAGATGTTTTTTATTCCTCTAACCACCAATTTATTTGTTAAAAGCTTTGTTAAAATAAATAAATAAATTCTAAACAAATGAACAATTCATCATTTATTCGTCCCTTTATCCATGTAATGGGGAATATTCCAGACAGCTTTTTATAGCAGCACTTCCACTGATTGTTATCAGGACAAAAGAGGGAAAACACAACAGTCCCATAATTCCTCACCCTGATTTCAACAGAGTGGGTGGGTCTGGTAGTAGGGGAACGTTTGTGACAGTCAGGGTCGAGGCCAGGCCAAAGAAACACAAGAGAGGACAGCCATTATTGTCTCTTTCTCTCTCTCTCTCTTTCTAAAATATAAATGTTTTATACCCAGCTCATCCTTGATTCTCATTCATTCATTTCTATCATTTTTAGTATCTCTTTTCATTTCCACTTCACTTTAAGAGATTAGAATTAAGGCTTTACCACTTATCTGAATATGGCTGAATTCATATTTAACATTACATAACTGACATTGTGGCTCTTTAGCTGATTGATGTTTATGCATTACTTGCATACCATGAAGTTTGTTAACATGAAGTTATATTGAATTTGAGTTGCCAGTGTGTTTCTGACAGTGTGGCAAAATAAGTCACATGGTTTTGATTATCGGGGTTTTATACCAGTGGAGATACACTGAATATCCATAAGATATTTGCGTCATAATCTAACCAACTGTTTTAATTCATTTCAGACACAAAAGATGGATTTTATCATACTGATTTTGAAAGTCTGTTGTACTGACCAACTATTCAATAGTTCAAAAGACAAAATTAGACCGCATATATCAGTTATCTCCATAAATTGCTTGTTTTTCTGTCAAAATCAAACACAGTTGGCCTTGAATGTTGGAAGGCCATTCTCAGATACTTGGCTAAAAGATTTGTTTGGATTTGTTACCAGTGGTCTGCTAATTAAAGCCTAGAATATAACACATTCATCATACTTTTATCTAGCCGCATTATGAGATATTATCTTTCTCATGGACGTCAGTGTGTTGCATGATTGGTTCCTCATGTTTCTCACTGATTGTGCTGTTGGCAGGTGCCGTCGGATGACTCAGTGGGCTTGTTGGCGGAGCCCCAGGTGGCCATGTTCTGTGGGAAATTCAACATGCACATCAACGTCCAGAGTGGCAAGTGGGAACCAGATCCGACTGGCACCAAGAGCTGCATTGGCACCAAAGAGGGCATCCTTCATTACTGCCAAGAGGTAATGATAGAAAAAAGACATATACAAAGAAGACAAATTAATTGTAATGGGTTCTGCTATGGTATGAGTGGTGGCTGTCAATAGCTGACACAGATTATAAATCATTGCATTGTGATTACTGTAGGAATTACAGGTCAGTTATATAATGACAGTTAATGTAATTATTAACCAAGGTGCTTCTGAATAATACAAAACATTTTGAGTTTATTGAAATGCAAAGTGGTGGATGCCTGTTTTAATGTTGATATGATTTTTGAATGAGATTTGGTTAATAGGGTTTGCAAATAGCATTTGATGATGACATCATCTATAACCGGTGATCTTACATGACACCCATAGGTTTACCCAGACCTGCAGATTACAAATGTAGTGGAGGCCAACCTGCCTGTTAGCATCCAGAACTGGTGTAAAATGGGTCGACGCCAATGCCGCAGTCACACGCGCATTGTGGTTCCCTACCGCTGCCTGGGTATGTGTGTCTATATGTATTTGTGTATTTACATAACTACTTTTGCCAGTCTCTGGGTATTAACCTGGATTTCTAGGACATTAGAGTAATGCATTTATAATGGCTGATTTTGTTCCACTCTTCTCCATCAGATAAGATGAGATTTATTAAAAAAGAATAATGCTATCTACATTTTCTCAAGGTTTTTTTCCCCTGAAAGATGCATATCGGCAGACATGTTTTTAAGCACCTAGTGAATGCATGAGTAAGCGTCGCGCATGTTTGTGTGTTTGTGTTAGTTGGGGAGTTTGTAAGCGACGCCCTGCTCGTCCCAGATAAGTGCAAGTTCCTGCACCAGGAGCGCATGGACATGTGCGAGAGTCACCTGCATTGGCACACAGTGGCCAAAGAGGTCAGAGGTCACCACGCATGACACTTCCTGGCACCCATCTTTTCACATTTTTACACATATTTTCAAATTTCATTGCAGTCCCACTACGAGTGAATAGAATGTGTAATTTATTTTGGATTCCACTTATAACTCTATGCTGACTCAGCATCTTTCTCCTCTCTCGCTTTCTGGCTCTTTCGTTCCCTGCGGCTGTGCCTCTGCAGTCCTGTGGCGATCGCTCCATGAATCTTCACGACTATGGTATGCTTCTGCCATGTGGCATCGACCGTTTCCGCGGCGTTGAGTTTGTTTGCTGTCCTATGGAGGAGCAGAAGGAGACGGACAGCGAGGAGCAGGAGGAGGCCAACTCGGATGTATGGTGGGGCGGCGCGGGGGCCGAGAACACTGACAGCAGGTAAACAAACGTGATTTTTTTAGCAGGCATGGTAACGGAAATTACTTTCAGTTTCGTTTGAGAACAAAGAGAGATTTGACTACGTCCTCCGTAGACTCTCATGGGAGAGGGCGGTTGCTGCTGAGGTCTTTTGTTGAATGTTTTGTTTCCAAGGTAATGATTTTAAAAAGCTCTTATGTTGCACATGGTAGTTTATACATTTTAGCCTGCAAATATTTTAGTTGTAAGTCTATAAGGAGGAAAGGAATGAGTTTTGTACTTTTGGAACCTATTCTAAAGTCTTGATACGTCTTGATTTATGTTGCAATATCTTTATCATCACAGTGTGCTGAGAGAGCAAGCCACAACCAAGCCTGAACCTGCCATGACCGAGGATGATGAGGATATGAATAATGAGGAACAGGAGACCTGGGACAACGATGAGGATGGTGACGGCGAAGATGATGAAGATGAGGACGATGACAATAACGAAGACACCACAGAAGAACAAGACACCAGTGAGCAGACCGCCAATGTTGCCATGACGACCACCACCACTACCACAACAGAGTCTATAGAGGAGGTTGTGCGAGGTGAGATTTGTTTGAGCAGTGTCATTTTACAGGAAGATCTCATTCAAATTGACAAAGTACTTGGTTTGTATTTACAGTACACATAGTGGAATAACACTGTAGACATGTATAATCTTAAAAGCTTAGGAAGGACATTTTCGTGTTCATGTACTAAAACCCTTGCTTCACTTGCGAATACCAATGAGTTCACACTGCATGTAAAGGTGTGTTAAGCATCATTACACAGTTCCTGAAAACACACAGATTTTATCTTCATTGGAGCAGGTACATTTGCTTTACAGTAAGCAAACTGTGAAACATGATCATCTGACCGTGTAAATAAATCCACTGAGTGTCTCTCCCCATCAGCGGTGTGCTGGGCCCCCGCTCGGACGGGGCCGTGCCTTGCCAAGCTTCCCCGTTGGTATTTTGTGGCAGAGACAGGCCAATGCACCCCTTTCACCTTCGGGGGCTGCGGTGGAAACCGTAATAACTTTGAATCAGAGGAGTACTGCATGGCTGTCTGCAGCAGCAGCGTCTGTAAGTCCAGGCGTCTCCCGATAGGACGTTCATCTCTCCGCTAACCAGCACATCCTCTCTTTCTCGCTCACGCTGCTTTAATTGTGCTAAACTCGCAAGCTCGCCTCAGCAGATGGCTGGATGCCTAGCCCGCATGGATTATAGGTCCTGTGAGGTGATCATGCAGACAGTTTATCTAGTTTGTTCCGTTTTACTTTCTGGAAGCTTTACAGAACACACTGGAACTTTTCCATAACTCTCTGTCAGTGTTTTTCTTTCACTGAAAACTTTTTTTTCTTTCTTTCACTATTACTGCATCAATAAATGCTCATTTAAATGCTGATAAATGAATTAAAAAAATGAATAAAATAATAAACATGATAATAAAATTTTAGAGCCGAATGTAAAGTTTGCCTCTATATCGCCATCTCTGGTTGAAATATGAAATTACGTGGTTACTTTACGTGGTTACTCTACGTGGATTGAAGCTGAATGAAGTCAAACTGACATTTCCAGTCAAATCGAACGAATAGCTTAAATTACAAATTATTATTATAAGATTACCATTGTTAAATGATAACTATGACATGGTTTGGTTCTTTGTAATTTACCTCTTTGTAATTATTGAAATGATATCTGATTCACGTACCGAACTGAACCAAAAATAATGATATATGTGACACTGAACTACAAAACCAGTAGAACAGGAACATTTTATTTAATACCCAAAAATACATAGATTTTTCTTTTATGCCAAAGATCATTAGCATAATAAGTAAAGATCATGTTCCATGAAGATATTTTGTAACTTTTCTACCGTAAATAGATTCAAACTTGAGCTTTTATGAGTAATATGCTATGTTAAGGACTTCATTTGGACAACTTTAAAGGCGATTTTCTCCCATTTTTTTCTTTTTTTGCACCCTCAGATTCCAGATTTTCAAATAATTGTATATCGGCCAAATATCCTATCCTAACAAACCATACATCAATGGAAAGCTTGAGACTGGTTTTGTTGTCCAGGGTCACATATGAGTAAATAATGAGAATAGTGAAAATGAGTTGAAGATTAAGAATCACATTTACATTGTGTTACAAACACTGCTTTTCATTCTGTAGTTCTGTCAGTTTATGTTGTGGTAAACACCTTGAGATTTTGAGCCGACACTGACTAGTATGATGGCGAGAACGTTTGCTTGTGTCTGTATTTTGTCTGTCGTTTGTCTGTTCTGACCTTCTGAGAGTACCTGCATTTCAGGAAGTTCACTTCTTAACCTGCTGAATACTGCAGTACTGTATGTGCCTCCCCCGCTCTCTCTCTATCTCCGTTTCTCTGTTTATCACTGTGTGTGGGTTAGTGATCCGCACTGTCGTCTCTGTTCAGACCAGTCTGTGGCAGTGGTTCAGTGGGCAGTTTCTGCTCGGTTAAGCACAATGCTGGGCTCTTTGGGAAAGTGACAAGCAGAGCAGCCCTCATCCTGACAGGGCATATTCCTCACAGCCGGTCTGGCTGCTCCCGCATGCTGGCTGTCAGACACTGTAACAGCAGCCTTGCTGAATACACCCCCCCCCCAAACACACACGAACAAATATACTTAGACACCTATGTGAAAATGTAATGACAGTCATTACGTTTTTACATTATGAATATCAAACCAACAGGCTTTTATTTTTAAGAAAGATGGCACAAGCTTTTCAAACATTTCATGAAGAATGTATATGAGGTTTAAAATGTTAAAACAATAAATATAATAAACTGTTTAAAAACTTGGAATATGTCTGTAGTTGGTCAACATAAAAACTGAATTGCTTTGATTTACTTTCCTAATACACGTAGCTTTGGGTAATATGATTATATAAAGCATTTGTTTGTAAAAATTGATTTATTGTACTGTTTAATGCAGTGATATTTATACAGCATTCAGTGGGGCTGGTGTCCAAATACTTAGTCACTTTGTATAAACAGAAACCAAACAACCAGTGTTCATAGATGGTCTTCAAGCATGAAGTCTTTCAACTCTCTTGGCAAAAGCATTCTCAAACACGTTACTCTCTTTGCTAACCTACTTTAGCACCCAAACTAACTATTCTTTCCCTGAAGGAAATTTCTCTCTTTACCATACGGGAGATTCCAAGTCATTAAAATGCCCCCTCTCTCCAGTGCCCACCATGGCCCCGAGCCCTGCTGATGCTGTTGATCGCTACCTGGAAGCTCCGGGAGATATGAATGAGCACACCCGCTTTCAGAAAGCAAAGGAGAGCCTGGAGGCTAAACACAGAGACAAGATGTCAGAGGTGGGATCATGGGTGTTTTAATGTAGTGCTGCTATATTTGCAATGGTGGCACAGAAATATCCTTTATGAAAATGTAATGTGGTAGAAGTAGGGCTGTAAAAATATCAAAAAATCATATAATATAACTTTCAGGTTGTATTTAGGCATTTATGCATAGTTTTTTTATTTGTCACATGGTACTTTTCTGTTCAATCAGTAATAAGATTCAACAAAGCCATGCTTTCCAGTTTTTACAACTGTATTTTTGTACTTTTTACAAGAATATTGTAAAAAATGAATGCGCATACTGACCATTTTAAAGTATTTTTAGTTTTTCTGAATTTACTTTTTATAGGTATGTGTTTAGGTAAAATGATCATTTTTGTTTCATTATGTGAACTACTAAAAATATTTCTCCCAACTTTCAAATTAAAAAAACGTCTATTTGCAGAAAATGAAAACTCGAGAAACAGGTCAAAATAACAAAATAATAAATAGAAAAGATGCTCTGTATTTTTTCAGACCTCAAATACTGCAAAGAAAACAAGTTCATATTCACTTTTTAAGCAATACAACAGAAATATTTGTACATGTATTTAGGAAAAGTAAAAAAAACAAATCTTTATGTGATAACCTGGACTATATCATAATGTCTGGTAATACCATAGTATACAGTATTTTAAGCGTTAAGAATTCAGTTGTTGATTCTTCATTTCTTTTTTAGGTGATGAGAGAATGGGAGGAGGCAGAGAGGCAGGCCAAAAATCTTCCTCGTGCCGATAAGAAAACCATAATTCAGGTGAGCCGTCAGCTATTATGATCGATGTGAATAAAATATGTCAGATGCTGACTTATAACAGGTTTTATTGTTAATATCATGTAGTGGTTTCTGACATGGTTATACAAAAACACTTAACAGGGTTGAGGTTTAAGTGCATTTAAGTGTAGAGGTAAAGTATACAGTTAGAATTAAATTGGGGATGAAGTCATTGTGCTTTATTCTTTCCTGCGTGTGTGCCTGTTTCTTTAGCGCTTCCAGGAGAGGGTGGAGACTTTGGAGAAGGAGGCGGCCAGTGAGAGACAGCAGCTGGTGGAGACTCATATGGCACGAGTGGAAGCTCTCCTGAATGACCGTCGCCGCCAGACCCTGGAAAGCTACCTTAGCGCTCTGCAATCTGACCAGCCACGGGTATACACACACTAATACGCAACCATTGACATTATAGTCTGCGCACATATTTCAGGTGTGTGGTTTTTATTTAGCCCCGCCAGATCCTCAGTCTGTTGAAGAAGTACATACGCGCCGAGCAAAAAGACAGACAGCACACCCTCAAACACTTCGAGCATGTGCGGGAGGTGGATCCCAAGAAGGCATCCCAGATTCGCCCCTTTGTAAGCTTCTCTGTTTTTTTTGCTTACATTATAGATTATTTGACAGAAAATGTACATAAATTCAGTTTGACCCCCTGTGGTTACAGGTGATGACCCACTTGCGTGTCATTGAAGAACGTATGAACCAATCCTTGAGCTATCTCTACAAGGTTCCACAAGTGGCTAGTGAAATTCAGGACCAAGTGGGTGAGTCCAGAATGGTTTGTTAAAGTTATTTTTCGGTCGTCATTTACTCACCCTCTTTTTATTTTAAACCCATACAACTTTCTTTATTTTGCAGAACACAAAAGAAGATATTTTGAAGAATATTGGTAACTGAATAACGGCGGTACCCATTCACATCTATCGTATGGACACAAAACCAATGCAAGTGAATGGGTACCGCCGTTGTTCAGTTGTCTTCTTTTGTGTTCTGCAGACCATACAGGTTTGAAATGAGGGTGAGTAAATGATGACAGAATTTTCATTTTAGGGTGAACTATCCCTTTAAGTTGGCTAGACAAATAAGTAACCACATAGCAAATACATAGGAACTCATAACATCCTAGAAATGTTTTGCCAACAACCCAGAATACTAAAGCAATGCCCTATCATTCATTTCAAACTTAGAATTTATGGGATACTATGGTCTCTTTCTCCAGCACTGCTGGTGCAGCGTGACCAGGCAGAAGTCACCCAGCAGCTCTCCTCCCTCCAGAGTAAGATGAGGGTAAGCTATGGGAACGACGCCCTGATGCCGGACCTGCCTGATAGCACCACTCCCCTGGACAACCTGCCACCAGAGCAAGATGGCCTGGGCTTCATCCATCCCGAAAGCTTCAACCAGGCCAACACTGACAACCATGGTAAACATTTACTATCAAAACTGGAGATGACAAAAGCTTCAAGATCGTGATGACCACAAACCGATACTGAGCATGATATGAAGCTATCTGAAGGAGCTTATTTTGGTATTTTGACTAGCTCACTGTACATTATCCCAAATACTACTAAAGGCAGCAGGCTACTTCATAAATGTACGTAAATTGATTTTTAGTCAAATTATTAGAAAATAATTCTATTGTTTTTTAATGTCTGGAGAAATACTAGAAATTTGTATTTTTATAAGTAATTTATTCAGTTTAGTGGTCATCATATAAAACACTTTGTGATGGGTCATTCTGTGGTCAGTAAAGTACTCCAGAGACCCATATAATCCATATTTAAAATCAGTGTTGGGTGTAACTAGTTACTAAGTAATTAGTTACTGTAATTTAATTACTTTTCCCTTGGAAAAGTAAAGTAAGGGATTACTCTTATTTTTTCTGTAATTTAATTAGTTACTTCTGATGTAATTAAACTAAATACTTTGTGTAATATGTGTGTGCAATAGTGGAATTGACATCAAAATTCAAAGTCTAACTTTAAAATCCTTGCTTTAATGTATAATTCTCACAATTGTAATACTTTGGTCAGTTAATAAGAGTACTTAATATTATTTATTTGAATGAATTAAAAGAGCCCTTTCATGTCTATCCTTGAATCACTTAACTCATCAAGGTTGATGTAGGATATAGAAAGTAATTAGTAATAAGTAACTAAATACTTTTTGGAGAGAGTAATTTGTACAGTAATCTAATTACACTATTGAATATGTAATTAGTAACTAGTAATTAATTACTTTTTCAGAGTAACTTACCCAACACTGTTTAAAATAAAGATTTATGCTTTGGACTGATGGTAGACTGAACAGCTTTTATTTTGTTTAGTTGAACCCGTAGATGCTCGTCCAATTCCAGATAGGGGTCTACCCACAAGACCTGGTAAGCTTGCGCTTTTCATTTCCTGCCTGTTGTTTTCTGTTGACTTTTCTCACATATCTAATGAATCTTTTCACATGCCTGTATTTTCAGAGATTCCAAAAGTTCGTCTGGACATTGAAGAAAGACACAATGCTGGTTATGACGTCCGTGATAAGAGATTGGTACATTCACACATACTTTATACAATGCACGTGCTCTGCCATGTTCATCCCCCTCCCCCCCAAAAAATCTGTCCTCCATTATTCACCCTCATGTCGTTCAATGCCTGTATTTGACTCTTTCATCTTTGAAACACAAAATAAAATATTTTGAGAAATGTTGCGGTGTTCTGCAGGTTTGGAATGACATAAGGGTGTATAAATGATAAAAGTATTCATTTTTGGGTGACCTATCCCTTTAAATACAGACAAAATATATAGATATATTTTTACACCAATTCATGCTTTTTTATGTATCTAATGCAAGGATTGTGATTTGTCAGTGTAATTTGAATCACTTTTTGTTTACCATAAACAATTTGGCACAGTTGGGTTGCTTTCTGTTGAAACCAATGCAGAGCCACATGATTGTACATATTCCACAATGTTGAAAAAAAAATTACTACATTTTTGCTCAAGCAGATGTTCCTTTCGGAAGACATGGGCTCTAACAAGGGAGCTATCATTGGGCTGATGGTGGGCGGAGTTGTGATCGCTACTGTCATTGTCATCACCCTTGTTATGCTGAGGAAGAAGCAGTACACCTCCATTCACCATGGGGTCATTGAGGTGAGACAGAGCACACATACGTCCCTTATCTAATAGTTTGGTTGTAAGTATGCTTTAAATTACCTTGTATTTTTATTTCAGGTGGATGCGGCAGTGACTCCCGAGGAACGTCACCTCACTAAGATGCAGCAGAATGGCTATGAGAACCCCACCTACAAGTTCTTTGAGCAGATGCAGAACTAAAGCACCACTTCACTATCCTGCACTCCCAACCCCAACAACACCATCACCCCACTGCATCAGGACAGACAACACAGACTTATCCCTCACACGCATCATTGGTCAGCTCTGTCACCATGGAGATACGAGTGGCTTCCATCACCTGATCGTTACATCCAACTGAATGAGCGTTGGACTGCACAGAAAATTGATGTGTCAAGTGTTGCCCATCCTGCCATCTGTCAGTCTGATGGTCCATCTGTGCTCTCCCATGCCGTGACATGCTCGCTTCTGTCCATCACAGAACGGTCCGGTGAATCAAGTGTCTTCTGCTGTCTTTATTTAGCTGTTTTCATCTATTCATATTCCTTGTTACTTGCCATCTTCATTCCTGGTCTGTTTTTGCCTCCATGTGTATTTTGAATACACTTTTTAGTTCCTTTTTCCTCCTCTTTCCTGGGCACTCAGATGATGCAGTGCTGTTATTGGCTGTATAAAACGAACCCAACAACCACATCCAGAATAACGTTGCCATTGTTAAACTTTCCATTTCAGGAGTAATGCGTCATTCCACGTTTTTCTGTATAAAAGCAAAAACGACAAAAAAAATCAAAAATGTACAAAACACTTACGGAGATAAGAAATGAATGTCCGTTTTTATTTTGTGTGTAATATGTATTGAACTAAGGCGGAAACTAGCTGTACCTATGTAGTGCATGGCAATTATAACAGAGAGGGATCCAGACACAGACTTTGACCTCTCTCTCGTGTAGAGATTTTAGCTGGATTGTACATTTAAGTGTCTTCTCGTGCTCACATAATTTGAAAAAAGTGAAAAATCTGCTTGGCTTCATCATCAGAGACATGCTTTAATTGAAGTTTTTTGGACCATGCCAGACACACTTGAATGGTTGCATGGGGCTGCAAAAGATGTATGTATTGTATTATGATGTGTAATATTAGCCCACGTTTTAGCATCCTTCACTTTACATTTTTAAAGGGATTACACCCTCAGGAAGTTTTATTCCATGTCGGGATTTGGTAGGGGGTTGGAATTCGAGAAGGGAAAGTGCGATGAGGTGGGAATTTGCTTTAGAAATGTCACAATTTTGGATTGTGTAATTGTTGTCCCGCTTTACCCTTTGTATTCCCCAGTGTCTGTGATATTCACGAACACATTTTGGGACAGAAACACCTTTTTCCCCTGTTGTATCGTTTCACTTAAGGAACTCATCGCACATTAAAGGCCAGAGCAGGTGACCCACAGGAAGAATGTCAGTGTGGACAATAGGTGTGAAATATTAGGTAAAGCAGTTCAGACTGCATTTGTTTGAAATAATCTTTTAAAAGGTATGAAGGAGGAAACAGGAAACTGTTGTAAAATACATCGAGACAGCCATTAAATGATTCAAACATTGTGCAGTTAGTCCACAGTGCACACTGCTCATTATTTTCCTGTATAGAATTATAATATAAAATCTGGTGTTGTGCTGATTAGTGGATACTCTGAAGTGAGTGTCTGTGGTCAGTTGGGAACAGAGAAAGCTTTTTCTGTAACCTTTTCCTTAAGTATGTATTAAAATCATTTGCTTAAAAAAGGGGAAGCTTTCTAAACTGTAACCCGTGAATAAAGTTTTGAATGTACATACAAACTCCTTGTGATGTGGTGTTTAATAACCAAAGTGTGTTATCATTTCACTTCATGAGAAAATCTTCAAAAACCAACTGTGTCTTTATTGCCCTCCGGAGGCCAGTAAAAAGTACCTCACCTTGAGGGAATCGGACACTCCAAATAAAAAAGAAAAGATCTTTTACAAAGGGAAAATATCAAAATACACTGCCCACGTGGCTATCAAAAACAGAGTATATACAATGGAAATATAGTCAATGCTACCCTGCAGTCAGAGAACAAGCATACAAAAACTGAAAGCTCATACATAGTCATCTATACTTTGTCTCACTCATGCACTCACTCACTCAAAGCATTTTAAGGACACACAAACATACATACACAAGCGCACATCTGCTTACAAACCCGCTTTCTCCCACCCTGCCCAAAGTCAAATCTTTAACCCGGTTTCCTCCCATCTTAACCCTTTCTCCCGATTGGCTGGGAGCGACAAGCCACGCCTCAACAACAGTCTTTCTCTAAAGCCGCTGCAGCCAAAGTGACTGTAGTGAAAGGCTGCCCTGTGGCGGTGGCCAGCGTGACTGTGTTGACGGGTTGGCCGAGGCCGTGCAGTTGTACCCGGGCGAGTTTCTTCTGTTCGCACTCGGTCACCAGGTTGTTGAGCTCTGCTGCGCTGTATCCAATCAGAGTCCTCAGGTCACACACAAACTTGTAGACAAAGCGCTTGCCCTGCACTTTGCTGATCATGTCGCCATCATAGTAGTACCTATAATAAGGAAATAATCAGTGAATGGATAAACAGAGGAGTTCTCTTTTCTTGTGCCAACTTTTCTCATCCATTGAAACAGAAATTGGTTAACAATTGTTTTAAATTATTGCTACAGATAATGCTAGCATAGATGCATTATTAAGCGGTTTAATGTCCTATAATAAGATTTTATAGACGCCTTTACTGTTAGTAAACATTGTGACGTGTTTTTGTGGGCGGAGCTTAGCTTGAGGAAGAAAGACCCCACTGACCGCATTTCTAATGCTAGGTAGCACGTTTTGTTTGCTTGCTTTCTGACAATGACTAGAAAAAATCTGATTAAGTTTTAACATTTAAGGTCACTCACTGTCTAGGACCGAGATTGTTTTTGAAAAAGTTAACTAATGCCATGAACCTGGCCGACCTGTACGCCTCACTCAATGGATCCAGGGACGAACTGAAAGGATTACCTCCAGTCAAGTGGCCTGACATCTACACCTATTACACCTACCAGACTGAGAAACTAAGCGTGTATAGTAAAGATAACCTGTGAGTAGGGATGTTAATGATTAATCGACGATCGATTAATTGTCGATAACAGTTTACTCGAAATAACTTAATGATGATCGAGTTCTCAAAGTCATGCACGTGTGTGCAGCTTATGCGCATAACACATACAGAAGACTCATGGAAAAACGCAATGGCTATCCACTTATTACATTACTTGGCTACCGACACACCTTAGTTTTGCATTTTTCTTTTATAGAGATAAAAAGAAAGTTCATTTGAACAATGGACGCAAGAGTTTGCGAGGAGCACGTCTGTCAGCGGGAGCTGCAGCCGAGAGGCGCGGTGATTAACAGGTCAAGGCGGAGGAGAGCTTTTATTAATAAAAGTTTTATTTCTTAGTTTAATATAAGTAGCGTTGTCCTTGTTTTATTGTTGCATTTTCATTTAAAATAATAATAAACCACAAACTGTGTTGAAGTAAGGGGAAAATCCAAAGATCTTTGAATTTATTTACATTATGTTTACGTTAAAATTACACTTCTTTATTGGTTTACACATTTTTTGAGCTTGGACAATGGATGCACAAGCGGCGCGTTCACAACGTGTTTGTTCCACAAGCTTAGTTTTATTCAAATAAGTGTTCAGGACACAATTGACTTGGCAAAAAGTGGTGGCGACATGTGTCTCACATTGAGGCATAATTTGCAGGTGGGACAAGTCTCAACTTCAGGACCGCTAAAGGTTGTAACACGTTATGGACATTTGTGAGTTAAAATGCCCTTTTTTGAATTCTACAGATTCTCTGTAATACTGTCGATAGTGTCCATGCGCTGTGTCCTATGCACATTTAGAAAGAAAATAACATGCTTATAATAACAAATCAACCTATTCTCTCATGCAGACGCGCACAATGATACGAGTCTGTTTATATGCTTATAATTACCAGAGTGCACATCTGAGGCGGCGACACATTGTATATTGGTTAGGGCTGTCACGATAAACCAACGATAAATATCACGTGATTTAAGCACAGCTTTTGAGTGAAGTACGGGAAAATGCTGCTGCATCCGAAAGCCAGAGGGCACTCTCGTGCGGAAACTCCAAATACGCACTGCAGAAGAAGACCACAACACTTTCTAGAATATAGGAAATGCCTATGGGCATCTTTTTATCACTGTTACTCAAGCCTCCTCAGGTATTTTCATGATAATAAAGTATATTTATAATGATAATGTTTGACGGGTGTTGCTTTTTCAAATGCACATTATAAGCGACTCAAACTCGCACTTCTTTTTAGATCGAGCAGCATTTCCTACTGATCCCAGAGCCATGCTTCACGGTCAAGCTACTCGTTAAAAAAAATATCAACACATATTGATAAAAGCATATCACAGCCAGCTTGATTTCAATAGGATTTAGTGGTATCGCGATAAATTATCGTGCAGCCCTAAGGTCCATATGTTAATTATCAAATACATCATTTTAATATATTATTAATCACTCAGATTAATTTTAACAATGCTGCTAGGCATTTTTTTAAACTTAGAAACCTTTTTATTCAGGTGAGGAAGATGGCGTTTTGCGCGCTGTCACGCCTATATGCCACTGCAGAGGCATATTTCAGTATTAATGTTAACGAGTAATTGATTAATTGATCCTTAATGTAAATGAAAATCGATTATGGGAATTTGCCTAAATTGACATCCCTACCTGAGAGCGTATAAATCTAAAGATGCCTGCGTGTACCAACAATGGCAAACGTTAGCAAATGCATTTACTTGAACACAAACCTGATACATAACATGAGCATTCTCACTGTTCCCTCTCCCTTTATATTAATGCACTTGTGACAACTAAAGAAAAAGAGATGACAAACAGTTTCCTTTATGTTTAGTTTCTGGCCGATAGTTGCTAGTTGTATAACTAACAAAGTTAGCTAGCATACCCTATGAGTTCAAAGCTAACGCTAACTTACGTGAAAAATAACATTGTTCCCCAGTTTCTGATTTAGGCATTCGTGAGATATTTTAGACACATACCCAAATCATAATCCACACCAACAAAAGAATTTTTGATGATCGTTTAGGTTCAGTATGCTAGTTTTATTGTGTTTAACTACAGCTGTCGTCCGTGTTTTTGTTTGGCAGTGGCAGCAGGTAAGTGTTAAAATATCAAATTGGAGACTGTATTCTGTCGATTGTGGCACTTAACAACACAACAAGACGATATTTTAAACTCCTTAGTAGCCGAATCTGTGCTGGTTTGTACTGGCCACCCCCAGTTTACCCTTTGTTTTGCCTCCAGCTAGAGCTCCAGTAAGCGTGACGTCGGCGAGAAAGGGATCTATAATATCATTTTAGCGATTACATCATGTTCAAACAAATTATTTTCATAGTGAACTGCTTATTTAAGTTGAGAAATTCTCGAGAATTTGAGAAAATATCAGTTACATGCATGTGGATGTAGTATAACATTGAATTGATGGAGCTCTTTGAAAAGCATGAACAGATTGCTAGGTATATCGCTTCAAAACTAGGGCTGTGTATTGGCAAGTGCCTTCCGATACGATACATATCACGACAGATGGGTCATGATACAATATATTGCTATACACTTCGATACGATACACATTTGCGATATATTGCAATACTTTAAATAGAAAATGTAAAAAGCAGAGCTAGAAATACAACATGCTGTGCACCACCGGGGGTTTTCTGTAAGGATAAGTGTAAAAACATCCCTTACCTCTGCAGAGTGGCCATGATGTGCGATGCATGGACCTTTAGATCAGAGGTTTGGGTTCTCAAACTGTGGATTGCGCCCCTCAAGTGGGTAGCACAGGGGAATAAGGTGGCTCACGCAAGTCACTTAGCTGTGACTTAGCTTAGGTGCATTACAGTTAAAACACTGAACATGGGCAGTATAAAACCCCTGGTTCATCCGTGCTGTAAATGCGCTGGTGACAATACATGTCAGTTACTTTTCTTAATAAACTTTTTGTCTAATGCACTGCAGTAGCCAAGCGACTTGTTTCATGACTTGCGAAGCCTACAAACAGCATTATTTTATATAACTCATTACTCCATTACTTATTTTGAAAACCAAAGCACACCAACAAATCAGCTCTGAGAGCTCCAAGCGTTCTTATTTTTTTTGCCATACTCGCTTCCGTTTACTTTTGGCCGTATGTATTTGACATGATTTAAAATATATATATCGATAGTAGACTTATCACTATCGATACACTATCGAAAAAAAAAATATTGCGATAGTTACATGTATCGATATTTTTGCACAGCCCTATTCAAAACCATATAATTTTACTGGAAACCTCCATGGGTGGTCAGAGGAAATGATGTACTCTCACCTGAGAGCTCTGCTTAGCTTCTCGTAGTTCATGGTTGGCTTGTTCTTGCGCTGACCCCATTTTTGAGCTACCAGCTCAGGCTGATTGAGTTTGAACTCGCCTTCTTCTCCCACCCAGGAAATACAGTCCCGGGAGTCTTTATCCGTCAGCAGCTCCAAGAGAAACTGCCACAACTGGATTTGGCCGTTATTACCTAAGGACACAGAACACAATAATACAAATGGCGCGAACTTTTTTTTTAGACAAAAGTTGTGTTTAAATGAGGGTTGGCCACAATTAAAAATGTAAGAGGTGACTCACGTTGAGGTTATGAATTGGAACTAAAATTAATTATTTATACAATTTGTTTCTGGAAACACCCAATATAGTGTGTGATAAAAACATGTTTATGAGTAAACCATATTGAAAATAATGAACATTTCATTTTAAAATTTAATTCTACAAAACCTATCCATATTGTACTTTAAAATAAAAATCTGCAATATTAATGTGTGTTGCAATGACAATGTGTGTGTGTACCTGTGCGGTTGCCAGGAGAGCTGCGCTCCTCTCCTGAGATACGGGGGGCTCGAGGAGTTTTGTTGTGCTTCAGAACCTTAATGGCTGTGGGCGTGGCCTGTTGCACAGGGGCAGGAATGATCTGCACAGCTGGAAATTAGCAAGAAACTGTTACTCACAAGACAAACACATGCTTCTTTTTATGAAAAACTGAAATAAAAGCATAAGTGTCCCCTGGAGACATAAAAGCCTCCTGAGCAGCAGTCATGTGTAGACCTTGTTATTAAAAAACTGTTTTTGTTGATTAACTTGAGCAGAAAAAAGTATAATCATTGGAAAAACAGATAAAATGCAAGATCCACTCACGTTGATCAATGGTGACTGTAGCTTCCTGACCCTGATCCTGACTCGCAAGTACATCTGCACACAACATTAGAGAGATGTTGTATAACGGCTAAACAAATTTTGTATTAAAGATTGGTTCATTGAAAAATACTACTGCTGTCAATCGATTAAAACAAATAATCCGATTAATCACACATTTTTTGTGATTAATCATGATTAATCGCACATAACATTAAAGGCGGGGTGTCCGATTTCTCTTAGCCTTGTTGATATTCAAATCACCACAACAAACACACCCCTACCCCCATCTTTCGCTTTCATCAGCGCTCGGCTCGGCTAATGTCTGCCCTGTGCACCTTACTGCTGATTGGCTACAAGGTTGCTTTGGTACTCGGCCCGACTCGGTTGTCTAAAGCGTAATTCGGAAATTGGTTACCTCGCCTTTAATGGCTTTAAAGGGGTCAAATGACAGGGCTAAAACGAATATTATCGTTTGTTTTAGATGTAATGCAATGTGTATACACGATTTAATGTTCAAAAACGCTGTATTTTCCACATACCGTGCATGTTTGTATCTCTTCTTTGCCCCGCCTCTCTGAAACGCACAGGTTTTTTACAAAGCTCATGGCTCTGAAAAGCGAGGATTGCTATGATTGGCCAGTTAACCAGTGCGTAGTGATTGGTCGAATACTTCAAGCGTGTGACAGAAATGTAACGCCTCTTACCATATTTGGAACATCAGGTTCCAAAGCAATTGTGCTGACAGGTACGCCCACCTTACTTGCGTATATATTTGGCGGTCTTGGTCAAATCCAACCACAAACTGACGTAGATTTGTGGGGGTGTGGTTACACGAGGCATTTCAGGCAGGTCTGGGTGAGCATTCGCTTTCAGATAGAATGCATCTTTTGTTCCGTCACTTTAATTTTTGCAATTTGTGACCCTGGACAACAAAACCAGTCTTAAGTAGCACGGGAACATTTTTAGTAATCGGCAAAAATACATGGTATGGGTAAAAATTAACGATTTTTCTTTTTGCAAAAATCATTAGGATATTAAGGAAAGAACATGTTCCATGAAGATATTTTCCTGTAGATATTTTTTTTTTTTACTGTATATGTATAAAAACTTTATTTTTGTGAGTGGATGGCCTGCTACAGTGCCTCAGATTAACAACTTCAAAGGCAATTTTCTCAATAGTTTGATTTTTTTGCACCCTCAGATTCCAGCATTGTAAATAGTTGTAAATAATTGTCCACCAGATAGTGTCCTATCCTAACAAACCATATATCAATAGAAAGCTTATTTCTTCAGCTTTCAGATGATGTAAAAATCTCAATTTCGAAAAATTGACCCTTAAGACTGGTTTTGTAGTGCAGGGTCACATTTTACATGTCTAATACATGCATGGGCAACTTATAACACACCAAAGTCACAGAAAAACACGTATTCGCACCATATGAACCTTTTAAATATACTTTTACATTCTAATAATTTCACATTTAATCTCCAAATTGAAGTAGAAAAAACACAGCCAACATTCTGATTAGGGATGTTAATGATTAATCGACGATCGATTAATTGTCGATAACAGTTTACTCAAAATAACTTCATGATGATCGAGTTCAAAGTCATGCACGTGCGTGCAGCTTATGCGCATAACACATACAGCAGACTCATGGAAAAACGCAATGGCTATCCACTAATTACATTACTTGGCTACCGACACACCTTAGTTTTGCATTTTTCTTTTATAGAAATAAAAAGAAAGTTCATTTGAACAATGGACGCAAGAGTTTGCGAGGTGCACGTCTGTCAGCGGGAGCTGCAGCCGTGAGGCGCGGTGATTGACAGGTCAAGGCGGAGGAGAGCTTTTATTAATAAAAGTTTTATTTCTTTGTTTAATATAAGTAGCGTTGTCCTTGTTTTATTGTTGCATTTTCATTTAAAATAATAATAAACCACAAACTGTGTTGAAGTAAGGGGAAAATCCAAAGATCTTTGAATTTATTTACGTTACAAAACAGGTACAGTTATCAGTCTTATTCGTTTTGTTAATAAACATTCTGTTTCATATAAGCAAGTTTGTCAGTGTACTATTTTTTTGTTGTTTAATTAAAAGTAAATAATGAATGAATAACTATTGGTATCAAAAGAAATAGTAAAAGTTTACCATAAGTGCGTTTTAACCATACGTTTTTCGTTAAGAATAATAATGAAGAAACATTTTAAGCATTTGTTTTAGACAAAGAAGTCCATATGTTAATTATCCATGTTAATTTAGTCCATATGTTAATTATCAAATACATAATTTTATTATATTATCAATCACAGATTCATTTTAACAATGCTACTAGGCATTTTGTTTTATTTAGAAACCTTTTTATTCAGGTGAGGAAGATGGCGTTTTGCGTGGCTTTTGCGCGCTGTCACGCCTATATGCAACTGCAGAAGCATATTTCAGTATTAATGTTAACGAGTAATGAATGGGAATTTGTCTAAATTGACATCCCTAATTCTGATATTAGTACTGCAACCATTAAATTGATTATTTTTTCTTTATTTTAAGCGCACATCTGCTTACAAACCTCCTGTCTCCCACCCTGCCCAAAGTCAAATCTTTAACCCGGTTTCCTCCCATCTTACAAACATTAATTATAGCCGTTCAACATTGAAGTACAGTATAATTGAGAGCTATCATGTCTAACAGGTAGGAAATATACAGAAATTTAATTTAGTTCTCAAACACTTTACAGTCTTTAAAGGAGACATCAGATGAAAACTCCACTTTTTCTGCGTTTAAGTGCTATAATCGGGTCCCCGGTGCATCTAGCAACCCAGAAAACGTGAAAAACAAGAACCCAGTAAGTTTGTTTTGGTGTGCCTTTCCCTGCAAGCATGTGAGAAATCGAGCCGTTCAGATTTCGCTCCGATTGTGACGTCCAAAACGGATTTTATTATAATGTTACCGCCCCCTTAATCTACACAGTTCCACCCACCGCGCTCCGCCATTGTTGTTTTCACAAGCGACAGCGGTGTACGTGACGCCATGGCTAAAGTTCGTGGACAACATGCAATGTAGTCACTGCACAGAGTTTAAACCAAAGAAGAGACAGGAGTGGATTTATTTTATTTTTAGTGGAAATCCATCAGAAACCATAAGTAAAAACCTCTTTTCTTTTGTTCTTTGATTAACATTAGTGACAGGAGTCACAGCAGCAGGTTTAAGAATGTGGCCCCTTCAAAGCTGCCGCTCTAGGCAGATCTGACGCCCTTTCTCATTTTCACAACTCTCTGCATTCATTTAGGATTTTATTTAGCACGTTGAAATCTGTGTTTACGAAAATACTAGCCAAAACAGGATTCCTGGCATAATCTTGTGTTTCTGTTTATTCAAGCACAAAAGAGAACTTAATACTGGTGCGCTGTCTGGCAGATTCTGACAGAGATTCACTGACGCAGCCTTTAGCCCGTGACTGTATACACCAGACTGGACCGCTGTCGCGTTGCATTGTGCCACATCCCACAGCTAGAAGCTGTCTATCTACACTGAATGCGTCAAAGCAACTGTTTCAAATCGCGCTTAAGTGGTTTAAAAGCCTTTACATGAATAAGAGTGTGATTATATAATGTATTCAAAAATGTATCAAATGCGTTAACGTTGACAGCCCAACACACACATTCTTTGTTTCCTCCCTGAAACTTACACTTGCGTAGTAGCTCCAGGTGGCTCCACAGTATCTCTCCGCTGGGCACTCTCTGGAGGAACTCATCCTGGCTGAAAGCACAGAGCTGGCGGCCGGGAATATGAATACCTCCCACCTCCATTTCCTCAATGCCAAACTCTTTCATCACCCAGACTGCCCAGTGGATCACCTGATCTGCTGTCCACTGCACCGGGTCTGACAAACAGATATCCAACAGAGCTGGTTACATAGCTAAACACTCCTAGTTGCTAAGAATGTAAAAAATGAATTGATCTAACAATAAAATCAATATTTACAGAACTTAAAACTCAATTATAATTTGAAATACGCACCATAGGGGATGCTCAGTCGAACCTGCTCCTTGCGGTAGCCTTCCAATGCTGCTGCCCAGCGGGTCACCTGTTCTGAGGTCTCATCTGCAATGGCAGCTCGCTCCACAGAGATCACCTGCCCATCCTCTACTAGATGGCCTTCTTCCCCTGCAGCTGCATCTGGATCGATCACTACCTCCACGGTCTCCACTGGTTTCACGATCTCAAGAATATTTAATTTCTCTTCCCCTAAAACAAAGCACAGGTGCACCAGTGAGTTAGGTTTGTAAATACTTCTACTGCTGTAAATATTAATGTTTATCTAAAAGGCACTAGTTGATATTTGTCCAGTTGCAATACTATTTATGATTATAAAATGTTACCCTGTTTCGTAACAATCTGCACACTGAGTTGTACTGTGCCATCTGTCTTCACTCCTTGATCGAACAGGCTGTGGTCAGGATGTAACTAAATGAGGAAACGACAGAGACCAGGAGAGAATACTTTAAACAATGAATAGACACGTGCCTTTAGTGTACTATAGAGATTTCTGCTGGTGCAGATGATAATCACAGCCCAAGTAAAACTGACAGTTGTGTACTGAATGCACAGCCTAAGAAAATAAGTGTAGGGCCTACTATATAAAGATCAAACCAATACAAAATCACATACTAGAATATCTTGCAAACATATGTCATATCCATCCAGTTGGACCTGAAGACGAGGCTCCAGTAACTTCTTCAGGTTACCAATCGGCTCATTGATGTCTATATCTTGTGTAATCAGTTCAGCTGCTGTAATGGTTTGCTCCTCAACTCTGAAGACAACAAACACACAAATAAACTAAATGTTTTTAAAACAAACATTGACACAACATTTATACTACACATTGAGAGAAGACGATAGAGACTACAGAAGAGAAAAACTGAATTTACCCCTCCTCTAGACACTCCTGTTTCTCCTGTCCATCGATCTCAATTTCAATCATCTCCTCTGTCTCACTTTTTGACATCCCTTCAACTCCTTATTTACCTAAAACAGAATGCATTTAGAACATGTGAAAAAGACATTTATTTAATCATCAGTATGACATTTATTTAATAATCAGTAAAAAAAAAGAGCAAAATCTATATTTCAAAATAAAACTTTATTTGTTGAAACTATTTTAGCGTTTAAATTGATGCAAAATAATAAATAATATCAAACGCCGTCGCAAACATAGTAAATGTTCAGATAAACACATTAACATTAGTTCCTTGTACTTTAGTGGACTGAATATGAAGTCTCTAAAGTCTGCAACTCTCACGCAACACCGAGGCTTTGCCTCAGAATAGGCCCATCATAAAATCATTCCCATACTGTGGCTGATAATAAGCACAAAACGCACTTATTTATTAAATATGTATTTCTTTTGCTCTGTCCATTATCTATATAAAGAGTGGCTTGATTTAAACCCAACACTTTAATAATATATTTTCCACCAACGACTAGGTGGGAAGACGACTCGCGAATCGATACAAACGCAGTTGCCATGTTGGAGTGGTTTTGGATTTCGTAATATAACCGCAAAGATCGAAGTAAAAAGCAGCTTTTCAAAACTTTTGAAACTTTTCGGGAGTAGCTACATATCAAGACTTTTGATTCTGGAAAGTTAAAACGGAAATGGAAGAAACGGAAACAAAACAAGAGAAGGGCAGATGTAAAAGCAGCCGGAAATCCTGGCCGAAGTCACGGCGGCTGACAGACTTCCGAAAACAGTCGTGCGACCGAAGAAACGGACGGAAACAACACGGAGTTTAATTATAAGATTCGTGAATGGTGTCATTTCCACGACAGGTACAATCATTTTAGTCATCGAACGTGTTTAACTGTAAATATGTATGTATACCTGGCCTCTGTTAGCTGCCTAGCTTACGCTGTCGAGAGAGAGACACGCCTGAATGAACGGATCATCTACTACTCCCTCGAATAAGCTCACGCGTTATTTGGCACTGATTTACGTTTACTTGGTCTCTCTGTTAAATAGGTACAATGTTAAATTGACCCGCCTAAAGTACACCAAAGTTTTGTACGTTACCTACTTTTTGTCGAATGCGAGAGGGCTGGGTTATTGTCAGTAGTGTTAGCACTCCGGCTAGCTCAGTTCCCCCTCAGGATGCTAATAACTAGCTTAGCTCGCGTATCTCCGCCAGAAAGCGGGAAAACTGACACTCTTATAAACTCGCATATATGTAACGAGGGTTTCTGTGTACATTAAGTGCATATACAATAAAATTACAGCCCACGTACCTCTTTATCGCGATCGGTAAGGTTGCGTTAGATCTTTTGAGGAATAAAGCTGGGTGTCTGTAGTTTAGTGTGTGCTAATAAGTTGAGCGAATGTTCATACTGGTTTTTGGTCAACATTGCATTGGGGGCGGGGATGAGCAGGAGGCCTTGCTGCCCACTGACAGCAACATTACATACACCCCATCTAATGCAGTTTAGACAAATACTGTATTGTGGTGTTATTTTGTGTAACGTTAAAATAATAGCTAGCGGCAGACAAGTAGGGTGTTGTGCTTCGGTGTATTGACTGGGGCTTTAAAAGGGCAATGCTAACATCATTGTTTTGAAACTCGTTACTTGGACATTGCTGTCAGTTTTTTTCCAGTAAAATATTTCGAGCATTACAAACTTACTAATAAAATTCTTTAGTCAGAGTTACAATGCTTGGTCCCCTTTTGTATAACGTTACATAAGACATCCTGAGCCCAGAACCCATTTATGTACTCGTAATTATATCATATTTATGTCGAATTTATATCAAGACCAAGACTAAAACGTATATTAGAATAGATTCGTTTAAGTATGCATGTAGTTAAAATCTTGTTTTAGTGCAGTGGTTGGTTGACTGGTAAGTAGGCGGTCCTTTACTGCTCAGAATGTGGCAGACAAAACACTGCATGTTTCTACATTTTTCTGCAGCTTAAAGTTATTTTTTGTCACTTTGTTTACAGTTCGTTCATGGATGATGTATTACACCTGGTTGATGGTGAAAGAGGCCAGACGGGTACTAAGCAATGGGCACAAGACTCTGAAACACTGAACAACACAGACTCTGAACCAAATCGCCAAGCAGCTGTTGACGAAGTCTCTGCTGAAGCGGGCCCTCTCGACGTGAATTACCAGTCCAAAGATGGGAGCTTAATATGGAGTCCGTCTCCTATCCAAACAGCAGGGACGTTACCGGTTGAATGTGCCATCAAAAAGACCCCTGGGCCAACCAAGTTTTCATGTTCTCGTGCTGAAGACATAAAATCAACGTTTGATTTATTTTTTTCAGAGTCTATGAGAAAGACTTTGATTACCTTGACCAATCTAGAGGCACAACGTGTGTTGGGTAAAGGCTGGAAAAAGCTGGACTGGAAAGACATACAGGGATATATTGGCCTTTTGATTCTGGCAGGCGTGTATCGATCCCGCCATGAGCCTTTAGCAAGTTTATGGCAAGGCGAGACTGGAAGGCCAATTTTTTGTGCTACCATGCGAAAGGGCAGGTTTATGACCTTATCAAGGATCATCTGCCTTAGTGACATGGACAAAAGACGGAAAAAGCGTGACAAACTGGCGGAAATTAGAGATTTCTGGGAGAAGTGGGTTAAAGGCCTGCGACTCGTGTTTAATCCAGGTCCAGATGTTACTGTGGGTGATTATCTGGTCCGTTTTAGAGGTCGCTGTCCCTTCAGAAATTTCATGCCCCAAAAACTGGGCAGATATGGAATTAAACTCTGGGCAGCATGTGATGCCAGGACAAGCTATGTGTGGAACATGCAGGTCTACACTGGTAAACCTGATGATGGACAGCCAGTAAACAATCAGGCGAAGCGTGTGGTCCTAGACATGACGTCTGGTCTCCAGGGACACACCATCACATGCAACCGTTTTTTCACCTCGTATGCTCTTGGTCAGGAGCTGCTCAAAAAGAACCTGACCATGATTGGACCAGTAAGGAAAAATAACACAGAACTCCCACTTGCATTTCTATCATACAATAAAAGGGCTCAATACTCGTCTGAGTTTGCCTTCACTGACACACATACTGTTCTGTCTTATTTTTCTGAAAGAAAAAATGTGCTTTTCATGAGCACGCATCACAAAGATGCCACAGTAAGCATCAGGGACGACCATATGCCCAAAATAATATCAGACTACAACCGGACAAAAGATAGCGTTTCTAACCTCGATAAGGTATTTTACTACTTTTGTGTACCTTTGTGTTATTTCCACATTTCATTAATTTCATATATTTTTCCTGTGGCTCAGTGGTTAGAGCATGTTGCTCGCAATGCCAAGGTCATGGGTTCAATCCCTGGGAATTGCACATAGTCAGAAACAAATGTATAATACAATGCAATGTAAGTCGCTTTGGATAAAAGCGTCTGCCAAATGCGTAAATGTATTAAAAGAGAATTGTCGATTGTTACAGCTGATAAGCTAAATGTTTTGTTTTTGTATGTCATTTTTCAGGTTCTTGGCAAATACTCCTGCAAAAAAACATCATCACGTTGGTCCATGGTACTTTTTTACCACATGTTGGATGTCTCTGCCTACAATGCATTTGTTTTGTGGACAGAAATAAATCCTTCATGGAACAGAGGGATGAGCAACAGAAGGAGGCATTTTCTGGAAGAGCTAGGGAATGCTCTGGTGTTCCCATTAATGGAAAGACGACAGTATATTCCCCGCACACCAGCCTCTCTCTGTTTGCTGAAGGAAGCACAACATTTGAAAGGAGATGACGCCCCCACCGCACCTACCCAGAGCAAAAGGAAAAGGTGTCGGGCATGTGGCAAAAAAAACAGAAAAACTAGCATGATGTGCCAAAAATGCAAAATGCCCATTTGCAAGGAACACGCGGTCATAACGGTCTACTGCCTAGTGTGTGCGAATCCATGAAGAGAATTTCGTGAACATTTCCCCATTTTTTACTGTTATGGTTACCATTTGTTTATTAATGGTAATTATTGTTCACTTTTGTTAAGTTTGTGGCTAGAAAATGTTTACGCAAGTATTTTATTTGTACACAGATTGAATTATCACTACGTATACCTGTTGTTTGCTCGTTATTGCTGTTTGGTTTCGTGACCTTTTTACTAGTTTATTTAATTAAGTTATTGAATTTATGTATATTTGTATAGAATTTGTTTTAATAAATGTTTCAAATGCTCAGTAATACCAGGGTCATATTTGTTGCAATCATTGCAAAAAAGTTAAAAAAAATATCTTCACAGTCAATAGTCTTTGATGGTGAATTATTATCCAAATAACTGTAGAAATGGTTCAGTCATTTGTGGATCAGTGCAGCCACAAGTGTCATTTGATGTCATTGTTTTCTCAGCAGATGTTAATGCATAACTATATAAATTAATATAAATATATATTTTTACAGTCCTTTGAAGCTAATGAATAAAATACCGTAGAGAAAAACAATCTTATGTTTTCTTTATTTAAAAAAATTATCGTGGTGCAGTAGCTACAGTAATTTAATCTGCAAAAAATATGTACCAAGGAAAGGTGTTGCAGTGAATTTTGCATTGAGCAAATTAATCACTTTGCATACAGTATGTCCATAAAACGATTTTGTCAGCTTTTGCTGCGCACCTTCATAAAGTTTTTCGCAAGTGAACAACTTTCGCAGAGATTTTTGGCTCACTATGCTTTTGATTAAATTATAAACATTAATTAATTTGACTTCAGAAACATCCAGAGAACAGTCAATTCTGTTACCTCACAAATCAATAGGATCATTACATTTGTATTACTATAATGGCCTTTATATTCAATGCCTTGTTGATTTCAAAATAAAAGGTGAAAAACTCAAAAGCATTCCTTTTGAAATATGCAATAGTGCAATATTTGTACAGTACTTTCTATAAACTCAAGGTCATCCAAAACACAAGGAAATTATAATGCTACACAATTTTTATAAAAAATAAATGAAACCTTTTACAGTAGCTGAAATCACCTTTAGTTCTGATCTTAACACCCGACTAAGAAACAGATAATGCACTTGATGTAAGATAAAATTCTAAGTGTCAGACCATCAGATGTATTGATAAATAAGAACTGCTCCAATTACAATCGTTTCAGCGACATATTTCCTTTCACCGTTTTAAACAGAAAGAGGGTCATCAAGGTGCTTTCCAAATATACAAACTCTAACCATTCATCACAGGTGTGTGTGTGTCCACACTCTTCAAAGCACAAAGGATTGTGTGTGTCTGTAATGTCTGGGCTGAGGAGACAAATGAACAATGGTCATTGTATTAGTCAGTTTTTGAACCTCTACCTATAGTAAAGGTGATGTGTGTCATTTTTTCACTGTTTAAATATTTTCTCCTAGCTCCTGTTTTTCACCTATTCAATTTGCAAAGAGGTTGATTTCCATATACTAAATGTATAGACAGTGAAAACTATCACACACATCACATTTAATACTAATTTGATTAACAAAGACAACTTGAATTATGGTCTAGTGAACCACGTATAGGAAAATTTTAAAAAATGTCAGGACTTACATCTGTTGGAGGGTTATAGCTGGTCTTGGCACTGAAAAGTAATAACCATCTTGTTTATAAAAGTCGATAATATATATTTTTGTTTTTATGTGTTAAAGGGCTAATGATACCTTTGCTTTTTGTCTCCTTTACTCTCTGTTGGCAAATGCAAGAATTTCAATAGAGGATCAAGATAAAGAGAAGTTTAATACGAAAGAGGAATATAAAGTTTCTCATCAATCTGTATAGTTTTGACTGAAGTTTAACTCACTATGATGACAGCTACAACAGCATCCTCTCCTGCAGCACAGACAGACGGCTAGAATGAAAGAGAGAAGAAGCAAGAAGGCTCCCACTCCTACAGCTATAACTAAAGTCAGGTTCAGCTCAACTGAAACAGGGCACAACAAAATCATTTGTTATTAACCTTGAATGTTAACCTGTCAGGTTATTTCTCAATATTTCTATTTTTGATAATGCCCACAAAACTGATTCTTTACATATTGTGGTCTGTATCTTTATCCAAATAAATGTGGGTATAATGGACTACTTTATTTCAAAAGACTGAAATAATATTTGAGCTCTCATTATATTATCAATCTGTGTTTTGCTTACATTCTGTTATCCTCATATGCCGACCGGCACAACTTTTGGGTGCTCCCACCCCATTGGCGGCTTCACATCGATACTGGCCCTCATCAGATTTGGACACACTCTTGAACTTCTGTTCACAAGCGAGGAAGAAAAACAGCAGATGTAAAACAAACATGTCATGTAATGAAGGTATCAAAGCCAAACTATAATCAGTGTTGTTTTTACATGTTAACCATCAGAGGAAAAGGTTGCCGGAAGTTTAGTTTGTTTTAATCTATAACATCCCGAGTCCAGAGGGTGGCCCACTAGGGTCCTCTGTGATACTTATTGTGCCCCTATAGAAAGAGATTGAAACTAACCAGAGTCCCTGTTTTGGGGTCCAGGCTGTAGTTGATTTCAGGGGCTGAATTCAATGGTTTGTTGTCTTTGTACCAGCTGTAGGTGGCAGGGGGAACACTCAGTTTGTCTTTGCAGTGCATCTCGACAGAATAACCTCTCACAACTGTTTCTGGGACGTGACATGACGGTGCATGTGGGGGCACTGTTGGCGTAAGACTCATTAGCACTACATCATCATTAATGCTCAATGGTAAAAACAATGCATCCAAAACCAAATGACAAAAAAAAGTTCCACTCTCACCAAGCACACTGAGAGTGACCATGACTTCCCCTAGCTTGATTTTGTCATGGCGGGCTGTGACCTCACATTGATACACGCCTGAGTCTTTCTGTGTAACACCACGAAGGGTCACCGTTGCCCCGTCAATGGATGCACGGCCTTTAAATGAATCTGGTTACGGTATATAAAGAAAATGAAGATTTGCTTAAGAAACACATACTTATTCTGCAAGAAATCTCATTGATGTGATTGACAACTAATGGGTAAAAAATGTGTAAGTGTCTATTAGTGAGCAAAACAACAACACACCTGTAAATTCACCATCAAAATAAACATACGATACATCTTTGGCCCTCTTCTTCCATTCAACACGGGGGTGTGTTTCTCTCTCTGTTCTGAACTCACAGGACAGTACGGCATCTTTTGCAAAAAAAAGATAAAGTGTCAGTTAATACGGTCTAAGAGCTCTTATACTGTATAACTCAACACTGAACAAAGTGTAATCAACTTACTTGTGTTTTCATGCACCTCCAATTTCGGTTTTCTGGTTGTCACGGTAACAGAAGCTGAAATATAAACTGCAGAAGAGAAGAGATGCTAGATTTATGCATAACTCCACATTATTTCATATCATGATTTACAGTGGAAGGTACAGAGCATGCAATTATATTCTTAGTTATAGGTGAAGAATCGTTTTTATTGTGACAAAAACTTCATTAACTTAAACGGCCACTTTTATTTATTTGAAATATCACTTCTACACATTGCACAACTTTTCTCACATAATTCTAATCAGCACATGTTTATGCATGCATGCACACTCCCTGCATCAACAACTTTTTTTATCTCTGTTTTCTTTAAAAAATTGTAAGACAACATTTTCAGTTTTAGAGCTTTTAAGTTTTCGTTTAATTTTGTGAGGTGATTCATAACACAAAACATCACTTAAACTAATTCCTGCCGACTCTCTCTGGCCGTGCCAGGAGCGGGGATGTGTAGGAATGTCTGTAATGGATGTTCTGACAAACTCTAGCTTTGGATAGTGGGGGTGGCAGAGCAGGCCTGATAACCTCCTTAAACACAGAAACCTTCTCATGGATTTCTGGAGAAAGTGTGAGAAAGTGTCTTTTGTTTTCTAGATGGTTAGTTTTTTTTACCCACAATCGGAGGCAAAGACTTGCTATACTTCTGTAACTAAAAAAACCCATTAAACCACAACCCATGGCACAAGGTATTTAACAATTTTTCTTTTCAGAAAATAATAATGTGTATTTTTTTATATGAAGAAACATTTTATATTATTTGTTAAATAAATTTCAAATAATCATACTAATAAAGTTTTTTTATAGGCCTAATTTGCACAAAGTTGTAATATACACTGTTAGACTAGGGTGGGATGGAGATTTTCTCATGGCATGCTCAGCATGCTGTCTTGATAATCACGATAATGACCAGTACACAAGAGTCAGTTAAGGGGCATCTACAACATGAAAGGGTCTCTGCCACAACATCTTCAGGAACATTTAATCACCCTCAGAATCTCATGTGTTCAAATGCTGCTTAAGAAGTTTGTTTGCGTCTTACAGGACCCCCACCCAGCCTATCCAGACACTCAAAGCATTCATCTAACTTTCAAACAACCCCCACACGCTGAAAAAATAATTGTATTGCAAGAAAGACATAAATGAACGCGATAATATTTCAAATTTAAACAAATATTTTTGAAAAATGTAAAAAATTCAAATGATGAATGAAAGTGTTTTTTCTACTCACTCTTTGTATAGCGTTCTAGTTTCGGACAAAATGTTATGTTTTTTAAAACGCATCATCCAGAATATCATGCAAATTTTAAAATGCCATAACAGTATTCTTACCGTAGAGTAGCAACAGAAGAGCAGGGAAAGTTGATTTCTGTGTTATGGTCATCCTCAGGTTGTCCGACTACTTTGGAAGCGCGTGGAAACTGGTGCGAGATCTTTGCGCTCTTCAGAAGTTCTTGAAGACGGGTGCGCGCTCCCATCAAAGAACAGAGAACTGCGCGGGCACAGCGCTTTATTGTCACTACTTTGGCAGGCTACAATTAAATTATTCTGTCAATTCCTCTAAAAAACGGAGGATCAGAGCGCATACGAAACAAATTATAAAGACAATAAAATACAAAAGAATATGCGAAAAAGGACAAACAAGTTATCAAAAAGTTTATCAATAACGTCTGCTAAAGTAGGCCTATTCTTTAAGGCCAGATGTGATATAAATATGTAGTATAAATTAAGAGCTTGAATTGTTTCTTCATGTTTACACATGTTTACTAAATTAACATGCACGTTAATATAACATGAAAAACAGACTTTGTGATTAATCCATACATATAAGCCTACATGTGATATCCACCCAGTACTCCTTGGATGACTCACCACTCCTGTAGGCTAATTGTTTGACATTTCTGAAGAGAACTTGTAACTAACTTTTTTCATAATCATATCCATGTTAATATAATGTTTGAGAGACTACTACTTGAATATGATGGAGACATATAAGGTAGCCTATCTTAAAATGTAATAGATAAAAAGTTCATTGTAAACAAACAGGTCTGAACTTTGATTTGAACTTTAAAAATGTTACACACAATAATTAAATAAGGCTTTATTTAGATTATGATAATAGATAAACGTGATGGCACATATAATTTTTAGACGTGACCAGACAAAAGCTAAAAGGGTCCAAATCAACTGACACACTAAGAGAAACAGAGGTGAGGGTAAAGATCAGCTTTCAACGGAATACGTAAGAATAACTATTTATATATTTCCTTTTTCTCAGCCATAAGAGTTTCTCCAACCTACCTTTTTCATTTATTTTTTTGTTTTGTGTTTTTATAATTTACAGTTTTTAATGTCTTTAAATGAACTACACATATGAAACATTGATTTCTAACGTCATACTTTGATTGTTCTCATGATTCTTTATTAAATCATCTTTTAAGAAATCAGAAAAGCAACTTTCTTGGGATATGTTTGGCAAGATGGATGCTCTTACTGGTTCTCAGCGTGGTATAATCTAACCGTCATCCTCATTAAAACATGTTTATCTACTGTATGTGTACAAACAGGTCACTTAATGTTTAACAGATTTATCTTTAACATTTTGTCTCATTTTCTATTTTAGCTAAATGCAGATTATGTTCGGGGGAATTTGCTTTTGATTTTTGTCTTTTTGTTATGTATGCTTTTTAAACCTGGAGAGTAACACCTTACGCATGCTTTATATTTCCAAATGTTATATTTGTGGTTGGGTCCTTATCAGTAAAAGACTTAAACTACTACGCTTAATACCTTTATGTTAGGCTTTACATATATTCTTATACATAATTATTAATTCATAATTCAAATATACTGTATAATAATCATAATTGTCCTCTGTAGCTTCAGTCAATCCATCACCACAGGATATTTCGTCGACACGAGTCAGGGGGCGAAAAAAGTAAAAGGATCATTCAATAAATTTGTGAAAGCTAACGTTAGCCACCATGAAGATGCCACGATCAACACTTCTACTGTTACTAACGTCGAGCCGCGAGAAGACACAAGTTAGTTCAGGGTGAGTAATAAGTGTTCGTTGAAAACATTATAAAAAGGTTTGACATTTTTTCGTTAAATTGAACCTCGCATTTTTTTCTTCAAACTTTGTAAAGCGGCAGTTCCTAATCAGTTTTTTGTCTAAAAAGGTTTTAAAGTAAAAAAAACTGCAACACATGTCATTTTGTCAATGTCAAATGTTTGAACATCTGAATAATATATATGAATATAACCTAAATATTGAATTGCTCAGTGAGTTGTAAGGAATTGACTCGCACTTCAACATGTCAAAATAAAGTGAAAGCTGACTTGAGCCAGGAGGTATTGATTTACTGTTACTGTGTTAATCCATCTGATTTGTCCATTTCAGTGTACAGTTAATTTGAATGATTGAATGATAAAGTTTCCATTTTTAATAATGCTGTTAAACTTACTGAACGAAGAGACGCGAAGGCATTACTGATCAAATAAGAGTCCATCTCTCCCCATCTGGATACATCATATGGATGTGTACAGTAAAGGTTTACCCTCTTTAATCTAATGCTGTTAAATTGATGCAAACTTTTTGCGGAAATATCCACAGCATTAACAACAAAGCATTAAAACAGCATTATCTGTCCATCAAATGCGTGTGAAAGTTGCGATCGTTGGAATAACGATAAACTCACTGCTAGTTTTTTTTTAGAAAATCATCATAAAACTTCCGCAAAAACCATTCTCTCCTCGCACCCCCCTTGCGACGGCCCTGATTGAGACTACAAGATTTTTTTACATTTACATATTAAACCATTTAGCAGACTCATTTAACATTTTGTCGGTGAGCTATAAACAATAATTTTAGACAAAAATTGTAATCATTTTTGTTGGGATTTACTAAATATGAAATGAAGTAGCTGATATTCATTTCTTGCATGACTGCATGAGGAAAGTAAATCTTCAAAAAAGTGTTTTATGGTGTTATTGTTTCAAACAAATAAAGAATCAATGGGATGAAGGATTTACTGTATGTATAACTTCTGAAAAGATCATTTGGATGAATTTATTTTTATGTTTGTAGATGTGTTGTAGTTATGTCGAAGATAAACATACACTAAACAGAAAATATATGCAACACCTTTAATGTAAATTTAAAAGCACAACAGCATGTTTACAGTTTTTCTTTGCCAGTATAAATACAGTAAGGTTGGATAAATGAAAAAGGATTGTAGTGTGGAAATATGTCCACATGGAGGCAGTCTTGGAGTGGTATTCTTTTCTTTAGTTCTTCAGCAACAGCAACCAAAACTAACACTAAATTAATTTTCATTTCCACAGTTTTGTATTAAATTCAAAAAGAATGTAAAATAGGCCTATATGCTTTCACGTTTCCATAATTCACTTGATCCATTCAGCTTTCTTGTTTTATTCAAAAGCAGCAAACGGGAGAACACCTCCAGTTTGCGCCTCCATATCTGTCTGATCTACTCTGCTCCTACTCTCCTGCCCGGACCCTCAGATCATCTGAGCTTGGTCTTTTGTCCATTCCTCGTTTTCGGCTGTCCACTGTAGGTGGTGTCATTTAGTGTTAATGCTCCTAAATTATGGAATTCGCTACCGCTTACACTTCGTAATATATCATCCTTGCCTACCTTCAAGACACAGCTAAAAACGTATCTTTTCAATATGTATTTTGGATAATGTGGCTATTTGTGGCCTTATGTGTTTGTAATGTGTATGTGGATGTGCAAATGTATGTATAGCACTATGTGAAGCGACCTTGAGCTATGGAAAGGCGCTATATAAATAAAACTTCTTCTTCTTCTTCTTCTTCAACACTACATTAAACAAAAAAACAGCACATGAACAATTACCCCTCCAGAATAACGTTAGACACGTAACACTCCGAGTATATTTTATGCTTCTTATGCTATAATTCTAAAGTGTCACATTAAAACCTTACATAGACATTAAAGGGAAATCTTTCAAATTATTTTATAATAACATTTTTAACAACATTTATAATAACATCTCATTATATTTTCTCCATATAAAACTATCTCTTCTTACTGTCAGGCAACTCCCGCTATGGCCACCAGGCCTCCGTGACAAGCAGCAACATTCATGGCCACATCATGACTGTAATGGACCAGAATGGCAGCACTCACACTGGAAGACTTTAAAGTATTTTTGTCTTCAGTGTTTCACTTTTAAATCGTTTAATTGTTTCTATTGCATATCTCATCCAAAGTGGGCTTTCGTGGATGGATGGATGGATAGGAGTAGAGCTTTGCTGACTAGCAACTTGGAGAGCCCAATAATGATGGCGGGAATAAGAAATATTTAGTTTTGATTCTGTCTTTCCAATTTCTACCAATAAAAAGTTGCACTTGTTACACAGATAAATAACTTGTCAGCACAAGATAAATAACTCATTCACTGCACCTAAACTCTTCTCAGTGACTGTAACGAGGAAGGCTGGACGAGAGCCGTGGGGGAACGGTGAGAGGCCGGTGACACGAGTGATAATGAGTGTCAGCAGTGCGTTGCACCGGTCTCGCATCTCTCACGGAGGAGCGGAAGCATAAAAGGACGAGCGACAGAAGTAAAGGACGAGAGAGGACCAGGCCTGGACATTGTTACATTTTTTTATGTTTGTGTGGCCGGCAGTTGACCGTGAGGTAGCTGTCGGCCCTTACATAATAAGCGTTATGTTTTCATGACCTTAGTATTCTATCTACATACACCGCGGGTCCCCTTGCATGGAAATCGCCATCTTGTTTCTACAGTAGCCTCAAATGGACATATTGCTCTACAGAGCGCGTTTCGTAAATACGTTGTCTCCTTCGGCGAAGAAATGAAAATGTGACGACATCTTAGCCCTGTGTCAGCCAATGTAGTGCTTTGAAAGGGAGGGGTGGAGTGAGCCGTTGGTTGCAACCTCACCACTAGATGTCGCTAAAATGTCCACATAGTTACTACCTTGTTTGATTTTATTTGATACTTGAAAATTATGTTTAGTAAAAAATAATTTATTACTAAAGAATCATACATTCATTTATTAAAAATGTGTTTTAAACCAAAACATAAGCATTTTCGTGCTAATAGTTGACTGTTAACTAATAGGCCATTCAATGGCCGCGTCCGAAAGTTTAGGCAGCCGACTTGATGCCTCGCTGTCTCATGAGCAATGCATTCGGAGGCAGCATTTAGGCACGAAGGCAGATCCGAGAAACACATTCGGACAGCCTTCAGAGGCAGTGTAACGGAATTCAGTTTGAAATATAAACAGAGTGCGCCATTGTGATAACTAATGAATATTTTAAAACTACAATACTACGATAGAAATGCAATCAAAAGTTGTAAAAAGAAAAATTAGAACTTTATTTACACAAAAACTGTGCTCTAGCCGCTTTCTTGGCCGCCATTTTATTATTCGACCTTGCTCGACCTTTAGACAGGCGTTGATACGCTAATACTTCTCATCACTATAAGCCTTACATGCAGACTTTTTTCCATCCCGGCATCTGACTAGGAATGCCAGGATTTCCATGTTTCAATGCATCATCTAGAGGATTAAGAGAGAGAGACAGTCTGGTCTGACAGATTGGTCGGACATTTGTCGTGAGGCCAGCAGCAGCCCCGTGACGGTTGCCAAGACAGTTAAAAACCCCACTGCATGTCCCTCTGAATCTGGAAAAATGAATCTCTTCGGAATCTCTTCGGTCTTAAAGACTATACCGAGGATGCTGCGAATCAGATGCTAAGAGAATACGATCCAGAGAATTTTGTGAATGCTTCAAATATTATCATCAGAACATCTAAAGCTTAACGCCCCTTCATCACACACTCTGGGATACGGGGTTGCATCTCACTTTGGCATGGAAGACACATTGTTCTCCGTGGTTGAGTCAGTTTTCAATTTTACCCCAGCAGCTGTGGTTTTGCTACCGAGTGTCAGCGAGGGATTTGCAGTGACTAATCCAAAAACCACTCCTATCATTGTAGTCACAAATGAATGCTTAGTCTCTGCACCGCTTGTTTTCACACATAACCAAATGAGCATGCTCTGAAGCACTATGGTCTTAGGTATTTTAAAGTTAAATAATTAAACACAAATACCACCATATTTTTGTGCAAAGCAAACTCTAATAATGTGTTCCAGTTAACTTATGATTTGTATATAGACGGTTTCAAAGCAACAACATAAACGTTACTGCACATGCGCGTTTGTGGACTGCCCTTGACTTCCGGTATACATTCGCAAACAATAGAGTGCCTGTAGATTATTTTTGATAACAAGGAAAAGAAACCGTGAAGAACCGTTACTTGGCTCTCCATTATTTTGAATTTAGATTGATACCAAGCTCAACAAGTCGCATGTATCAGAAGGTCTTCATATAGTGACCCTTATTGTTGTTTGCTTTATGAACGGGATAAACTCTGAGCATCTCTGGATTGGCCGTAATCCACAACAACAGTATTGAACAATGGTCACTACTACCCTTTTTATAACCTTGTGAAATAAAAAGAAATGTATTTTACTACGAACTATGTGTCATTTGTACTATTTCATACTAATGCTGTGCTGTGTTGTGTTCAGAAATGTGTGCCAATTAAGAGATCATGCAAGGGTTTCGGAGTTATGTTGCCTTTATGGCTCGCCGAAATACCATGCAGCAAAGCTCACCACTAAACCACAGCAACCTGGTTAAAGAAAGCAGATTGCCTACCACTGACAATGTGATGTTATATCATCACAGTTATTTTTGGCACCTGGATAAGTTAACTTCGAGTTTTCTATTTTCGCAATGGGATCACTGGTATGAAATTTGGCAATGAGCTTTTGGGGCTATACAGTGGTCCCATTGGCTCACATATCCCACAGGAAGAATGACAAGAGGGTTTAGTAAAATCTAGTGACCTTTACATAATCTCTGCTATGTAGGTCACCATAGGACCATCAGGGTGGGCCGTATAGCTGGGGGGTGTGGATAGGGCCAGAGGAGTTGGTATGGGGGCAAAACTGGTATGTAGCCCATAAACATCCCAATTAGGTATTATTATTTAGCAGTTATATTACTTGGCAGAAGAGATAGTCTAATCATTAATATTGAACTTGTGTCTTATCATACTGCAATTGCTAATATTTTATAAAAACAGAATGCTTTTAAATGGCTGGGTGACCCCAAAATAACACTGGCCATTACTGACATCTTTTGAGTCATATAAAGGTTTTGAACGAAATTAAGGGGAATAAATGATGACAGGGTTTCTATTTTTGGATTAATACAGTTACTCTGCAAACACCCTTTACTCGTGTATATGCATAGCCTCTTATTGATTTGTTAGACACAAACATGTTTTCATGACACTAGTCCAGTCTCAGATTATCCCAATGTCTAATTCCATCCCAGCCATTAAAACTGACAGTTAGGTCATGCTACTCCAAACAGCAAAAACACTCCCGCTGGCTTTGAGAAGCCTCTAGGCCTTCATTTACCATCTGTGCCTGTAGAGGAGAGACGAGAAGAGAGACAGCTCTATAAATTCTGTAAAGGGGCTTTTATAGGACCCCAGTTTGAGCTTCCACGGGACACTAAAAGTTTTTCAACACACTGGCACACAGACTGCAACATATCAGTCTTGTCCAAGATGAAAGTAAAGAGCTATGCCTCTTGGCTGCCACATTAAATGTATGCATAGACCTAAACATTCTGGGACCAGAACCAGCAGGGATCAACAATCCCAGAAGACAGGGTTTTGCTCAAAGCTGTGGAATTAAGTGGCTTTGCCCACTGCTTTCTCTCTCACTTGCTGTACCTGACTGCAAATTTAGCTCAGTGGTTCAATGGGTGGAGCAAAAGGATGCTTCTGCTTTATAAATGTCCTGTAACTGCACTTAAGATGTCCACTTTCAAGCTACAGGTCTGTTTTGTGTTTGTGATGTTTTCATTGCATGCTTGTGGGTGCAACTTTGCATCAAATAAAAGAATGCATGATGAGTGAGACAAACGAAGAAGATAATATTTACACAAATAAATAGACAATAAGTCTATTGATAAATTGAACTGCCGTGGGAAGTTTACTTATCACAATTAATTTTAAGCATGCACTTTTGAAACTTTCAACATGACAGCTGAGATTTCAGGACTTCATATCATGATGGAGATGGAAGAAGAAAAATGCACAGAAAATGCAGTGAAAAATGAAAGTGTGAAGCAGCCAGGGTCTGTCAAACCACCACCAAACATCATAGAGGAAGGTAAGAGTGGGGTCCAAAGTCTGAGACCAGAAACAAAATGCTTCTCTTTTGCTTTTCTGTTTTAATACAGAAGTTTTAATACAAAGATTATTTTGTTTGGTATGTCTTCATTTTGCTTTAATGATGTGTACTCAAAACCTTTTATGCAGTGTTATCACAGCATGGTTTGAAAACGCTGTAAAGAGCATCTTGTGCACTTTCATAAAAGCAAGAAAAATTGACCTTCTACGATGTAGCAAACATGTTCTATGTCAAAAATGTGATTAGTGATTTAGTGACTTATAGGTCAATGCACAATTTTAAATATTTTCCTTAAATTTCTTTTTGTTTTACTTTTTTGTAACATTTTTAAAATGAAAATTCTGTCATTGTTTACACGCCCCCTTGTCATTTCAAACCTGTATGACTTTCTTTCTTCTGCAGAACACAAAAGAAGATATTTTGAAGAATGTTGGTAACAAAAAACAGTTGGTTTGCATTGGTTTTGTGTCCATACAATAGAAGTCGATGGGGACCAACAGTTTTTGGTTACCAACATTTCCAAAATACCTTTTCCAAATATTATTTCCTTTAATAAATTCCAGATTTTTGCAGCTATATGGGTTTAGGTGCAAAGGTGTTTAGCAAATAGTTAATTTTGAAATGCAATAGGACTCTTTGACCGATTGTCTTTTTTCCCCAGATAGTAAACACATGGAGAGAGAGGCACTAAACAGGAGGAATGATTGGGAGCCCAGCGCTTTCTATTCCCTTGGGAAAGAAACCTTTTTCTTCACTGGGCAGGAGATCAGCATCCGGGAATCCCTCGACTCTTATGGTGCCGTCATCTGGCCGGGCGTGAGACATTTTGTTTGCAATTCATAGTTGTTTAGAAAATGTAAAGAACTTTTTTGGCCTATTGACTGATTTTCTGCATTTACACGCATACACACAGGCTGTGGCTCTTTGCCAGTATTTGGAGAAGAACCGGGAACAGATTGATCTGATGGATAAAGCAGTACTTGAACTTGGAGCAGGAACAGGCTTGGTGTCTATTGTGACAAGTTTACTGGGTAGGTATTGTCATTTCTGGCCAGTCTCTTTGCTGATAAATAAAGTTTCTTCCATCCTATATTACATCAAGGTGCCTGGGTCACAGCTACTGATCTCCCTGACGTCCTGAACAACCTGAACTTCAACCTTTCTCGAAACACCCGGGGCCGTTGCAGGTACACACCTCAGGTGGCTGCTCTGACCTGGGGTCAGGATGTGTTGCGTCACTTTCCAAGCACTGTGTACCGTTACGACTACGTGCTGTGTGCAGACGTGGTCTATCACCATGACTTTCTGGAAGATCTACTTATCACTATGAAGCACTTCTGCAAGCCAGGCACCACCCTATTGTGGGCGAATAAGGTCAGACTCCATACGAGGACAGCGCACACTGAAGTATATGGCATGGATTATAAATCACACTTGCATTCCTCTGTAAACCGATATGACCACGTGTTGGCCATGTTATTGCAATTAACCTATATTTTTAGCATTTTAACTTTATGAGGGCTGACGTAGCCTCTGGTTTTACTACAAACGGCAAGTCAAAAATCATTAACACGCATGAATAAATTCAGATCGAAATGCTTTAGTTCTTTAGATATAAACTGTTGTCTCTCTGCTGTTGTCTAGCTGTAAACTATATGCAAAGGGTGATTACTATTCAAAAATAAAAAATACGAGTTTTCAACTTTTTCCAGGCACAAGATGACTTTTACCAGTACTCTAAATAATCAAATTAAACAAAAAAATGTCAAAAGTAACAAAAGGGTGTGTTCAAATATCTGACTGGTATGTTCGTTTGCAACAGGTAAGATTCCAGTCAGACCTGTGCTTCACTGAAAACTTCAAAAATGCTTTTAACACCACATTGCTGTTAGAGATCCCACATGAGGAGGTAAGGATCTACCAGGCTACAGCAAAGAAGTGAACAAAACAAGAAAGAAGAGACAAAACTGTGTACTGTTGGGCCCATATACAGTGGCTTGCAAAAGTGTTCAACCCTCTTCATTTTATTCACATTTTGTTATACTGCTGCCTTATCTTAAACTACTATAAATGATTATTTTTTACATTAATCTACACTCCATGCACCATGCAGCTTTGCAAATTTATTAAAAATACAAAACAAAAATAAGTACATTGCATAAGTATTCACACCCTTAACTCAGAAAATGGTTAAAGCGCCTTTACAGACTCAAATCTTTTTGGGTATGATGTGAAAAGCTTTACACATCTGCATTTGGCAATTTTCTGTCATTCTTCTCCTCAGATCCTCTCAAACTCTGTCAGGTTGGATGGAGATCATCAGTAGACAGACATTTTCAGGTTTCTACAGAGATGTTCAGTTGGGTTCAAGCACTAGCTGGGCCACTCAAGGACATAGACAGAGTTGTCCATAAGCCACTCTTGCATTGTTTTAGTTGTGTGCTTAGGATCATTGTCATGTTGGAGAATGAACCTTCTGCCCTGTCCGAGGTTCTGAATGTTCTGGGCTAGGTTTTCATGATCATTATCTCCGTATTTTGTGTACAGTCCCTGAAGCTGAAAAACACCCCCACATCATGATGCTGTTTCCACTACACTTTACTGTTGAGACGGTATTGTACAGGTGTTGAGCAGTGCTTGTTTTTCTCCAGACATGATGCATGAATCTGAGATTCATCAGACCAGAATATCTTGTTTCTGACAGTTTGAAAGATTCGTTGAAGTACGTTTTTGCATATTTCAAGTTTCCATGTGTCTTCACTGAGCAAAGGTTTGAGTCTGGCCACTAAGCCATAAAGCCCAGATTGGTGGAGTGTTGCAGTGATGTTTGTCCTTCTGTAAGTTTCTCCCATCTCCATATATGATCATGGAGCTCAACCAGAGTAATCATCAGCTTCTTGGTCACCGCTCTAACCAAGACCCTTCCTCATCGATGGCTCAGTTTGGACAGGAGGTCAGCTCAAGTAAGAGATCTGGTGGTTCCAAACCTCTTTCATTGAGGATAAATGGAGGCTACATGCTTCTGTGAACCTTCAATACAGCAGATTTTTTTCAGAAGTCTTCCCCAGATCTGTGCCTTGATACAATCCTGTCTCAAAGCTCTACTGGCAGTTCTTTTGACCTCATGTCTTGGTTTTTACTTTGATATGCATTTTCAGCTGTTGCACCCTTTATAGAGAGGTATGTGCCGCTCCAAATCATACTTATTCAATTGAATTTGGCACAGGTTAACTCCACTCGAAGTGTAGAAACATCAACAAGCAAAACTAATGCTTCTGAGCTAAATTTCAAGTGTCCCAGAAAAGGGTGTGAATACTTATGCAATGTACTTATTTTTATTTTTTATTTTTAATAAATTTGCAAAGCTGTCAAAAATCAGTTTTTTGTTTTGTCATTATTGTGCATGGAGTGTAGATTAATGTAAAAAAATAATCATTTAAAGTAGTTTAAGATAAGGCAGCAGCATAACAAAATGTGAATAAAATGAAGGGGGTTGAACACTTTTGCAAGCCACTGTATTATAAAAAATGGGTCCAGCAACATTAAAGGGAGAGTGCTCCACCTGTTGGCTGGGATGCAGAATCACAAGGAATGAAGCTGACTGCTGTGAAACTGACAACAGGATCCCAAGGCCGGGATTCAATATACACTGCCCATCCAAAAGAAAATCACACTCTAATATTTGGTTGGACCGCCTTTAGCTTTGATTACGGCACGCATTCGCCGTGGCATCGTTTCGTTAAGCTTCTGCAATGTCAAAACATTTATTCCCATCCAGAGTTGCATAAATTTTTCGCCAAGATCTTGTATTGATGATGGGAGAGTCGGACAGCTGCGCAAAGTCTTCTCCAGCACATCCCAAAGATTCTGAATGGGGTTAGGGTCTGGACTCTGTGGTGGCCAATCCATGTGTGAAAATGATGTCTCATGCACCCTAAACCACTCTTTCTCAATTTGAGCCCAATGAATCCTGGCATTGTCATCTTGAAATATGCCCGTGCCATCAGGGAAGAAAAAACCCATTGATGGAATAACCTGGTCATTCAGGGAGTCAGCTGTGACATGTTTTGGACAGGCATTGTATATTTTTGTGTACAACTTTTGAAATACACAACTTGTATCAGATTGTTTTTTTTTTTATACTTTCACTATTACTATTACTAATAATAAACAAAGTGCAAATTTCTGCAACATGGTTTAAGCAAAAGTTGTTTTCTAAACCTAAAAACCTGCAGCCAAATGCAATGAATAAAGCAACAAAAAAATACTGCAACGGATTCATCCATGGGTATACACAATCATAAAACACATGTAAACATTAGGTTATTCTAAGCTAATTGTGTTGCAAACAGCTTTAAAACAGACAGGCCCATGGGAGAGGTCACTCGCCTTGCGCAGCTTGTTTACTCTCTTTTAAAAGAGCATGAAGAACAAGAGGAAGGAAAGTCCAGAAATGATTAGATTCAGGACCGCAGCCTTTAAATTAGCAAACATCACTGGTATGTACAATTCAAATGCTTATGACTGTGGAATTTTATGTACATATTTAAGACAACAGAACACAAATTTATAGTGATTATAGGCCCGGTTTCACAGACAAGGCTTAAGGCTAGTCCCAGACTAAAATGAATGTGTGACCTGTCTTTACTGAATATAACATGATCAGAAATATCTTAAAATACATCAGTGCCATTGTTTTGTCTCAAGATGCACACCAGTAATGTATTCTTCTAAGGCAATTTTATAAAAGCGACATAAATATCTTAATTCAACTAAGGCACAGTCCTGGTTTAAGCGAAGCTGCGTCAGCGAAACCGGGCCATAAAGTACTTAGAAAAGATCCCATGTCACACATAAATGTCCTGTTTAAAGAGAAAATGTCAACAGGAAAACACCAAAACCATTTCAGTCACACTGTAGGTTAACCGTCCATATTTAAATCTAGTCAGACACAAGGCAAATATATAAAATAAAGTTTAATGAAATTAGTAGTATTACATTAGTGTCGCAAATAAACACATTGAGTTTGAGTTCTTAAAACATATATATTTAAATTTGAAACTTATATTAGATTACAGAAAAGTTACTCTGAGGAGTCCGTACAAGGATTCTTTTTTTTTTTAAATGAAATTCTGGAAGTCAAGACAGACCTAAAACCCATATCTTTTTAATGCACAATAATAATAATAATCTTACACGCTCCAAGCTATAACTGACACAAGAGGACACTAGAAAACATTTTCAGGAGATCTGACATCATGTCTTTAAGAAACGAAGCAGTTTCCTTTATCTGCTTAAAGGTTTTGAAGTGTCTCTGATTTCCTCCGGTGTCTCTAAGACTGGTCGGCCTATGAAGCTCAGAAACCAAAAGAGAACAAACAAACAAACAAACAAAAAGACTGACTTCTCGGGAGTCCTCCAAAAAGCGGCACTCTTCAGAATGCCAAGGAGACAAACACACGAGAGGAAATTCTACAAAAAAGCCTGCAAGAAATCATCAGGTTAGCATAAGAAAAAGTGTCCACACATCCAAACACCTGCCCCTCCATTGGGCAAAAAATAGCAGCCGGCTTCATAGGTTCTGGAGTCAACAGTTTGCAACAATCAAGCCAGCACGTTCAAAAACAAAACAATCATTCGAAAGGAGAAGAGAACTATTTCACACAGATATCACACAACATTTTCCAACAGCGTTTTTCATGGCTGTATGTGGGAGGGGAATTCTTCGTGAGGAGCGTCACGTGGATCGGAGCAGATAACGTCAGGCAGGAGTGCCACAACAGGATAAAGCGACGCCTCTAAACTTTAGCCTCTAAACTAAAGTAGAATTCCCAGCGGAGAAAACACAGCCAATGATGTGCCCGTCCTGAGCTAAGAGACAGGATGAAAACAACTCATCCCGTTAAAGCCCGTGTTCTTCAATGCCCTTCTCAGGTAGAGTGAAATAAAGTGAGATGCAGAAGTGTGAAAAGGACAGGTGGTTGATCGATCCTCGGACAAGGTGGCTGAAATAATTTGTGCACGATTGACAGGTGAATGAGCGATGGGTTTAGTCGTCATCATCGTTTTCATCAAACTCATCGTCATCGTCGTCATCCTCACCCATGTAAGAAACGGGGGTCTCGACACGAGATCCGCTGTAGTGGGAGTCATTAGAACTAGAGGCCATTGTGGCATCTGCACCAATGTCACTACCAGACAAACAGGAGGATAATGGTTGAAAAACAAGGAAAATGCATTGAGAGGATATAATTAAACCAAATATTTAAACAAGCAAACACAAACCCCTTATCTTGCTTCAAATAAACATTTCAGCTCCTTTAAAAAAGTTACCATGCTGTTTCTAAAATGGGTTTAACAATATATCGCAATACATTTTTTTTTATTGTAGAGCTTTGATTTTTTTAATGATGTCTGTTGATCTTATTGGTTGAACTGCCAGCAGCCAACATGTGACCAGATTGAACATATATAATGTTTTCATTGTGCTTTTATTTGTTAAACATTTTTTTTGTAGATCTCTTCAGATTTTATTACTTTACAGAACGTTCAATTAAACTTTCAATATTGTAAATTCTGTAACTCTAAAATGATTAAACAAAATTGCACAACAAAAGATTGTACAGAATTCTTTATTTTTAGGAAATAAATGGTTATGTAGGTTTCACGTTTCAAGTTTTGTTCAAAAATATTGTAATAGTATCACATTGGGAACCCAGTATCATGTATTGTATCGAGTTGTGATCTGACTGCATCATTAAACCCATAGTTTCAGAATATAACTTTTTTTAATAAGTTACATTCCTGTCAGTTTCACGTTACAAAGAATAATCAACAATTCATAACTTGAAGAGCTAAACCACCTACATTTGTCAAAATTGGTATGTCGTGCAAATATGTCTGGTTATCAAACACTGTCTCTTATTCTAAATGTATCCATTTTTTTAATGAACACTTGAAATGCGCACAACAGAAACTCACCTCCCAACATGATATCGGCCTCCGTTAGTCGATGACGCCCCCATCATATAGACATTACTGATAGGCCCCTGTGCCATCTCTGCATGAAAACATAACAACTTAAAATATCCTTATGTATCAGAATCCTAGAATTGTAGCAGAATATAAACCATGTGTTGACATCATTATCAAAAAACTTTATCATAAAGAATTGATAGACAAACTGTATGTTTCAGATTATTGGTTTAGCATTTCTGATGTCTGTAAGCCTGGCGGCACTAACCTATGACATAGGGCTCTAGTGCTTTGGGCACCAAGCTTCTGGCCGTCTTAAGGTCCTCAGCAGAACACTTGCCGACCTCGAGACCACAGGCCATTCCCATGCGCTTTAACACCTCGACATCATCGTGAATCTCAAACATGCTGTCGAAGTTGAAGAGGTACTCAAACCTGACCAGAGAAGCAGAGAACAGAGGCACGTTGAATATATTAAAGTCTGTTGAAGTCTACAGCCAGCGATTTAAATCATACTTGTCATTGGAGATGCTGCAGTCGATGACGGTTTTCTTGCTGGTGTTGACAATGATAAATGGCAGGTGTATGACCGAGTTGGCAGCTGGGGGTCTTTTTGTCTGTTGTTCTTTCTGACGGTTCCTTTGTACAAGGTTCTTGAAGGCGATTTGCTACAATAAGCATTAGGTTTTAAATGCTTTTCGACTGCAACATTATATCAACCTTTTAATACATCAAAATGCCAAATTCCTACCTGTAAAATGAGTTCCTGGAGTTGTGACTGTTTCTGTTTGATTCTCTCCAAACGTCTTTGCCTCTCCACCTTAAAAAGAGCATGCATTCAGGATGCAGCACTAAAACCTCATAGGATAACTCCAAACCTTTACTGAAATGCAGGAGCAGGCCCACCCACCTCCAGATTCTGGCACTCCTGAGCGGAATTGGTGGGCAGGCCAATCCATTTGATCTCCTTTTTCTCTTTGGAGATGATGTTCATTGCCATCAGCACATTGAGTGCGTCATAGACACGCCGTCGAATGTTCTTTTGGTCATACACGTGCTGAAAACAAACGAAAAAAAGCGTTTGAGGATATAAAAGTGACAATCGAAAGGACTCTAATCAGTTTATCGCGCTACACGTCCTCTGCATTGACTTCAAAGCTCTGGATCAATTCCTGGTGACAGGAAGAGGCTTACCGCATCATTAGGGGAGATGTGATTATCACCAGAACTGAACTCGGCCACAAGCTCATCGGCAACCTCATTGTAGGTTGTGACACCCTTCCGCTGGACCTTCTCGCAAACCTTCATGGAGAAATGCCTGAGCCCTTTACCGTTCTTCTCCCCCTTTCTCCCCCTCTTTCTGAAGGAAGTAAGAACCAATAGTGCACAATATTAAACATAAATATATAATTTTTAAAAAGTATTGTTTCTGCCTTGTAGGCATCTTATATAAAGTACTAAAGTGGTGCCATGGCACAGTGACAGCAATGTCAGTTTAAAAAAGTTTTGCTCCAAGTTCATTCTGAAAAGAGAAACAGCCTCGAACAGCTGAAGACACACAGAAAAAGCACCTTAGTGGTGTCACTGAACCTATTTTTAAAATACACCAAATGTGTCATTACAGCTAGTGAATTATTCCGCTGAATTCAAGCTCACCCCGAGGACCATGGAGAGGCTTCTGACGGTTGACTCTGGGTGATAAACTGAGAGCTGGGTGTGTGCGGGCTGTTCATTAGGATTACATTGGAGCCACTGGGCCTTTGAGGTGTGCTGATGACCTGCAACAAGGAGATGGTCAAGTTTAAGTTTATGTAAATAATGCTAAATAACTTATTATCATTGTGGTAACGAGAAAGGTTATCCAATAAAAGAGCACATCAGCAACATAAAGCGTTTCATTTTTAAGCAGCTTACTTGACATTACTTCTCAATGACATATGGTCAGAAATTGAGAACATGGCCATGATAAGTAGGCAGATGGGTAAACAGCAAGTGACAGTTAGAGGAGCCAGCAATTTCTGTTTAAATTCATATTTAACTCGCTCTGAGAAGCGTGTTTCAACCTTACCTGCAGGACTTTTGAGAAATATCAGACTAAAATGTACGTTTTATTATTCTTTTGAATAGGAAAATTATAAAGTGCAGAAAAACTTTTTTAGAAAACCAACGAATGTAACAGATGTATCTGCCTCAACGATCAGTAATGATTCAATGAAAAATCCAAATATAGATGTGGTTTTATAGAACGCATGTGCATTAACTTCCTGTTCCTGTGTTTGCTGATCGGTCTGGCTAGTGGCTAATAATTTAACTATTTATATTTACTTTAATATATATTTTAACTTTTATTTTATTTTATTAAATAAACAATTTATTAAACGGGTTGTGTAACTTTCTCATATTTAAGTTTAGCCAAATAACGGTTCTTCTACTGGTAACCCAAAATAATACTGGCTAGACATACATGGGTCAAAGACGAAAAAGTGTTTTTAAGCATAAAAACAATAAGTGTAATATACTTGGTTGGTGTCGTGTCATAGCTGGGGGCGCAGCCTGGGGCGGAGTCGGTGTGGGGGAAAGCATTCTTTTTGCCTCCATTGGAAATGCATGGCGTTAGCCAGTTTGGTCTACATAAAATCACTTTTTCCGTTCAACAGAGCAAGACACATAGAAAAACCGAGCTGTATTGGGTGGGAGACTCAGTGCAGTATCTATAACTGAAGAAACGACCCAACGGAATGGCCTGGAGGTGTGGTTTCTTGTCATTTTTTGTACCTGATTGAGTCTCCAGCTAGGCGACAACTGTAATATCAGTATTCCAGGGTCATTCAACGGTCTATATTTTATCCCATGTTCATTAAAGCTATGATATAAAAGACTAGTATGTCTTAACGTGTTAAATGAATACATTTTATGCACAGTTTTGACTGTAGCACGCGACGGTTTCCCACACAGAAGTCCATTATGAGGAAACAGCTTAACGTGGCTCAAGACAGCGATAAATTAAGAACACAGAGTTTTCTGTTAATGTTTGATATCATTGACATCAGTGGTAAAGAAATGTATTTAATTAGTTGGCTATAGATGGTGGTCGTTTCGGTTTTAAGCCACGAAGCTGCTTTCTTATAATGGATGTCTATGGGGAGGACAAAAGTACGTATAAGGGTTATTTTAATCAAATAACAGTTCAGTATTGCAATTAAGAACCATATAAGCATTCATATTTTACATTGGCCACTTTAAATAAATGATGATTTAGCATTCTTAACGACAAAACTAACTCTATGAAAGAGTGTAAGATAATAACTAGTCACACAAACTCGGGGTACAATTTACCAAATCACAGAATGAATAAGTGTTTTTCACGTTAAACGTTTTAGAAAGTCACTGAGTTGCGGTGCAGTGGGATGGGACTACACTGATCTGGTTTTTCCGCAGTATATAAAACTTCAGATCAGGTTTTTTTTTTACTTTTTAGAGATTCAGAACACCAACATAGCAACCTTTCCACACTACAAAGTAAAAATCAGTCATAATCATTACAGCTCAGATCAAGCGCATAACGAGGTCCACACGCATTGATTGTAATGGATTGTTTTCCCCCACGGCACAAACGGATATGACGTTTTTGTGGGCGTTCCCAGCTATGCCGACAAAGTCTATACTGCTTCAAATTGTTGTTGTTAAAAAATATATTTTGGGGTTTTTCTGAGCAAAAAATAAATATCATACACTTTTCCCTGAAAACAGAAGACGCCAACTAAAATGTTATTCAGTGTAACAATCTTCAAAATCAATTCATGACATATTAAAAGACTAAATTACTTTCACCCCAAATGCTAATAAGTTGCAATTTTAAATTTTTTAATATTTGCCACAATCCTATAGGTTTTGCCCATTTGTCAATAAGAATTTTTTACTCATTTAAAGCATAATAAAATGTAATATGCTCCCTTATTATTTATATATTTTAATATGTACAAGACATAAGCATGTTGTTTGAAATCGTACATAAATATTGTATTACACAGAATGACAATGTAACATTATTTCAACCAAATTTTGACATTTTATTCTCCAAAAACTTATTTGAAACCATAAAGTAGACATTTTACTTACATTTAATGTGCTTTCTATGGACATAAAATTACTTTTGTACATTTATTTTGATGCAGACATATTAACGTCTTTGACCTACATTTAACTTGCTAGCTAATGTAATTTACTTATTTCTTTTGCTTGTTTTCAGAAATAATCTACAGGGACTCTTCTTTGCGGATGTGTACCGAATCCATCTATACTTAGTTTCAGACTGATTCTGACATATTATTATTTTGTGTTGCACCCAGTAGAGACAAAGTTGGCAGAAAGAGAGTAAGCAGAAACAAAATCCTTTCTATTGAGACACGATGCAATTTGGCATCATGCTGATGTCTACATCAATACAGCGCCGGTGTAGATAAACTGAAAATTGGTTACAAAGTCTGAAAAAACAGTCAATAACAGTACTCAGATGTGAAAAACAAACTGAAATTGTGTGCACTGTGAACAAATTTAACTGTGACACTTAAATTTGACCTAACTCAAAAATGATCACTGCCTATTCAAGTCTTACCATATGTGGTGTGATGTTCACGTTTGAAGGGCCCAGTGTTTTTGGCAAGATCTGTTTACCAACTGCCACTGTCTGCGGATGCACCGTCACCAAGGAAAGTACACCTGCAGAGTTACATTAGCAGAAATCAAAGATAATGTACTACAGGTTCAAGCAGGTGTCTGGCCTTTCTAAACACTACTGCGATATCTAACATCCTCAAGGGCTGCGTATCTTCATAAATACAGTTGCTGATGCAGACAAGAACCTCCCAGATTATACTTGATCTATCTTAAAATGTGACATCGTGACAACTTCACACAGCAAGAGCGTTTTTCTTATTTGAGGCAACTATATCACACTTAAACTCTTATTACCTTTGCCAGGGCTAAAGTTCTGATCAATGAAAACCTTCAGCTCCCCATTGGCTTCAATCAGACCAGCCTGTGGAAAAACAGGATGACCGTGAACTCATTGACGTACACTACTTTTGCATCTAATAAGGGAATACTCACATCTTTGGCCATGATCCTTGGGGCTGAGGAATAGATGCTTGGTCTAGCTGAAAAACCTGAGCCAAATTTCCACAACAAAATGTCTCTGCAACAGAAATGAAAACTGGTTTGGCAAAAGAGCCGAGGCTATTAGAAGACTGTAACCAAGGTTACTACACAAATCTTTGTTCATCATAGAGAAAAGGATTAGGAAGAAAAGTTTCATTTGCAACATCCGCCATGGGTCACACACTAGCACACTTTTAAAGGGATGCTATTTGAAACAAGTACATCAGGTATCTCCATCTATGGTCTAGTCTGGACTGGTTTTCTTTACCTTCCAAACTGCCATGTTGATAACCCTAGTTCATGCACATGCTTTCCTGAGTGCACTGGACAAACACCTTGGCTAAAGCTAGTGAGCTCTCTAGGGAACATTTTTTTACATTCGAGTTTTAAGTCCTTGTAAGTGATGCTCAGAAATGTTGTCTATGTAGGCAGCTTACTTGGATTAGAAACAGCTGCAGTGGATGAAAACGAGGCCCGCCGAATTGCTTCCAGCACCAAACCAGCTTATATTACCAGACAAAGAGTCATATCTTTCCATCTCTTTAACATGAAATATTCCACTTTTTCATTCAAAAACCGCATGCAATCTTCTAAAACCCATCGATATGCAACAGTTTACGTCGTTTTAAGCAACTTTTTGCAGAAGTAAATGGCCCTTATATATATATATATATTGAATTAACCGTTAACAATTTCCCTAGCTGTAAAAAACATACATGTAAACACTTACAGCAAACTGAAGAGGTCGAGACGACCGTATTAAGTTGTTATTAGTTTGTATTTTCTGCGTCAAACATAATGCAACCAACCGGAGCCATATGCACTAGAATAAAGCGTGTTAGCCCAGTTAGCTAGCTGGCTTCCAAACACGTTTCGCAACGAAACCCTCCTCTAAATGGGATCAAAATGCGCCCGTCCCGCTTCATCGTGACCGGATCGAGTCTCGTGCATGTACTCGCATCGTTTTGCGAACGGATCGGACGCGATTGAGCACCTGGAAACGAAGAGTGTAAACTTTCCTCTGAACTTACAGTCTTGAAGCCCTTTGCCTTCTTAGGTGCTGTTTTTGTTGGCATAGCCAGTTAGCAAGAGGACAGAGGAAGAGGAGGTCTGAGCCCCATCTCTCAAACAGGAAACAAAGATAAATCAAATAATGTCAAGAATAAAATGCCCATGTGCAATGATTGATCGTGATGCTTTTGTAATTAGCACTTTGGAGCTGTTTGATCTTAGGATCATGGCACAGTCAAACCCCAAAATGGATGCGGATGTTAAGAATGCACCTAATGCATGGCAACTACTGATGGCCGTTAAATGTTCATATTTGGTTTCACGCGAGGATTCAACTGATCCATATCTTTGATCAAAAGTTTCCGCACTTGAACTTTGGTAAACAAAACTTTAATACAATGAAAACAGGCATCGTTATACATAGCAGCACAGTTGACAGTCATAACACTTCAACTGTTGGGTAACAATCATCGGTCTTTCCACGTTTCTTTCTTTAGGTGACTGAAAATGCTTAAAATGAAGTAAAATGATCGTTTACTAACGTTACCTGATCTGAACTAATAAAGGCAAGAATGTTTTTTGGTTTAATGCCTGGCAGCCATTTTACATGGAAGCTAATGCAAAGCCATGCAGTTATGCTTTACTAGCCTGCTAGCTGAAATGACAGGTCCCATTAACCACCTAAACTTGTCATTGTCTCATTAATAAAATACTCGCTATTATGCACGATTATCTAAACCTTTTCATGTGTAGAAAATAAGTCTAGTAAGCTCTGAAATCAATTAAATAAAGTTACAGTTTTGAAAAAGCTACCAGGCGAGCTGGTAACGTTAAGCTAACTTTCACTCAAATCGAGGTCATCTCAATAGCTTTAAAATAACTCATACGGAGTTTGCATTGTGATAGCAATTATATAACACACGTCCAGTACTATAACATTAAGGCTGTGCATTTTCCAACAGGTAAATGACAGCGAGCATTTTCCATTTCAATAAACTGGCAGAAGGATTTGACATGGGTTAGCTTGCTAGCTAACACCAGCCATTTGAGACAGTTTCCATTTTTCACACAAAAAAACAACTATTTTGTACAAATGGGTAACAGACAAACGATTACAGATGCGATTTATAAACACACGTACACCCACACTGAGGTAAATACCCAATATGCTGGTAACGTTACACACACTTTAAACATTTGCCAAATTGTCATCATTTGCAAGAGCAGATGAATGGCAGCACTTTATGTATAATGAATGACAAACACAAAAATATTGATCAAAGATGTATCCGTGGGCTCAAAATTGCCCTTGATCTCACTTACGGTCGATTGCATTCGCGTCCTAACGTCAGCCTTCACTGTCTATCGCTGAATGAATAGACGCGCAGACAGTAGAAACTGCTCCCTCTCTGGGTCTGTAAAACTGAGCTTGGCGGTGTAAACGCCACAAGAAATCCGATTGGACAATAATACGCATGACGTCGGAGAAGCGTAATAAGGAAGTTACGCCTATACTAAAATCTTATTGGCTTGTGCTCTACGGTGACCGCTGTTGGGATTTTTTCATTGGTTAATTTCATTGGATCCTACCTTCACACGTCTAAGGGCGGAGCGTGCGTATGAGTACATGTAAATAAACGGAAAAACTCACGAGGTTAGCGTTAAAATAAAATATTCTTCAAACCTACAAATATTTAAACAACACAGCCAAATAATATAATTCTAGCAAGTGTTCGCACGTTTAATCCCCTTTTTTAGAGGGGCCACCACTGCCAATGAAGGAACCTTAGTGACCTATGGGCTTTGTAGTCAATCAATATAAAAGAAACAACAAGCAATATGCAAAAATATAGTGTTTAAGTGATTATTTATTGGATATAGAGGATTTGAAGCAGCTCAGATTATGACCAAATATGGAAAATGTTTCAAAATGCATATATTGCAAGTTGTGGACAATTGATGTCACATACACACAGATTCTGTGAGGTTTCTGAAAAAGTTACTGTGCAGTAGTTTTTAAATGACTGCAATGGCATCCTAAACTGTGAGTCATGAGGTTGCTTTTGGGTTTCAGACTCTGGAACCTGTTTATCTGTGTGTATGATATGCCACCCCTTACAGTACATGAACTGTACTGCTTGAGGAAGATAACAAAATGCAGTCTAAAAGGGGGCATCAACATTTTATGTCTGTAACATTCTCAGGTCTCTGGGTGAGCAATGCATATTGCTATTTAGGGATGAATGAATGCATCTGTCAAACAAAAGGGCACATTAAAGTGATTGTTTACCCCAAAATGAAAATTTGTTGATCATCTATATGTCATTCAAAACCTGCAGAGCACAAAATATATTTTGAACAATGTTGGTAACCAAACATTGGCCCCTATTCACTGCAATTCTCAAAATATCTTCTTTTATTTTCCACGGAAGAAATAGTCATACGGGTTTTGAATGATATGACATGACAGAATTTTTATTTTTGGATGAACTGGGATTGATAGTATGATGAAGTTTGCTGAAACAGTCAATATAGTGTAAAGTGTATAAATCCTAAAATACTTTAAACCAACAATCCAAAAGGCATTGCAAACCTTTACAATCAGACACCCTACAATGTTCTTACACATAACATAATCCAGTAAATGTCTGCACTGTGCAGTTCTGTGTCTGTGTTTATTAAGAAGAGTCAAATAAACACTTTGAGCAGCAGGTAACCTCTCAGCTCCTAAAAAATGAGTACGATTTAAAGAATGACAAAATAGGTTTTGAAAATAATACAGGGATATAATTTGTGAAACACTTGAAACACTTTAGTTTTGTAAAACACAGTTATCCACTCAAAGACATAGTTCACCGGTCAGCTAAACTTGCTCAAATGTATACCAGTGTTATGCTTTATGCTTGTAGAGCCTGCAGATTCTTCCCTTGAAGGATGAGAATAGTAGTGATATAAATAAAAATCTTTAACCACATACATTTAGAAACTAAATTCAGAATTTATGTTGTTTTAAACAGACAATTATTCATTTACATATTTTCATCTTACTATGCTGTAAACAACTCATATTATTTGTTCTAGTGAAAAGCGGTACTACGTCTTAAATAATGTCAAAGTGAGATTATAGACAGTTGCTTTAAACTACAAAATGATTTTCTTACAATAAACTACAACTCCCACTAACCAAGCGTGTGACCGCGCAGACTCGCTAGTGTTCTAGCGCATTCCCTTGATGCCTACACGCATGCGCAGTCGTACATGGGAGCATTGGGTATCAATTTGGTCAAACAGCGGGTGATAAAATGGTAGGTGACATGGAAATTAAAGTATTTACTATCGTTTTCTGTTTCTGTGCTCGACGGAGAAGATCTGGCAAGCGTAGATGTTCCGCCGTTTATATGAGTTGTTGTCTGCGAGTGTCGCACCGTGAAGGCTCAGAATTGTGTATTTGTTTTGTATGGGCAGGAAGGTCAGTTGTTGATATTTAGAGAGCCCAGTATGTATCGTTTCGTTTATGATGGACTGGATTTACACCCTAATGCACAATGCATTTGAGAATGAACATTGTTCTGTGCCATAGCCAGTGGTTTCGATTAAAGTATGCACGCTGTTAACCCTAGTATTGTGTTTGGGATTTTAGCAGACCCCAAGTCCCCCTTTGGTTTAATAGCTCAAAATCATATTGACCATTGACTAATACGAATACAATTCATAGCATTCATACATTAATGGGACCTGATGGCTATAACACATGATATGTTTAAAGTGCCATGCATTGAAAACATAACATTACTTCTGTTTAGGGTATTTGATAACCAAGGTATAAAACATGCAATCAAATGACTGATATTTTGAAATGGCTATTAATATTATTACACGTGCTGAATAGGGGTGTCTGTGAGCCCAAACAACCACACAGTCAGTGTCAGCAGGACAGAGAGTTAAATGACATCCTTAGTTACCCAATCCATGAAATGTCAAACGTCAGTGTTTCAGCCCTGCCCTTATAACTCAGCCCTAATAGTAGCCTGGTTGTTTTCCAGAGCGTAACAGATTTTAAGTGTACTATCAAACTATTTTGTGCATTGCATATTTTGGAACAATTTCTCACGATGGCCTGGTCAGTTTGGCTCTCTTGAATTTGTTTGAGTAAACTTAGTAGAAACAGCTTACTGTGCATCACTGGAAATAACTGTCCGGTAACCCGGTTGTTTTGCACTGGCTGCCCTGAGCTTACCATCTCATATTACATGGCAAGAGCAAGTGGCCTGTCACAGGTCCTCACATGCTTTGTGCTAACTATTTCAAAGCTTTGCATTAACCCTCTAGAGTGCTCTTTTAGTTTGACACGCCGGTCTGGAAATTCAGTCGACATTTCGTTTACGGTTGCTCCAGTCCTCAGCTTTTGTCCCGTCTGTCTGAATGTGCGCATTTTTTTCTCTTTGTATATTCGCTTGTGTTACTCTGTGTTTGTACACACTGCTGAGTGTATTTCTTCGACTGTCTGAGGGCATTTCTTTTGTGTCCACACAGCATAAACTTAAATCCTCTCAAAAGGACAAGGTACGGCAGTTCATGTCCTTCACTCAGGCAGGGGAGAAGACTGCTGTGTACTGCCTCACTCAAAATGACTGGAAACTAGAGGTGGCTACCGACAACTACTTTCAGAACCCAGATTTGTACCACAAAGAATCCATGAAAAGCTCAGTGGACCGAAAAAAGCTGGAGCAGCTTTACAACCGATATAAAGGCAAGTTTTTCTTGTTCTGCTGTTTTTCGTGTATGTGGATGATTACTGCATGGAAATGTACCACTGTCTGTTTTTACCTCTGAAAAAAAAGTTTGTCACAAAGAAATGAATAGCACTTACGGAGAAAATATTACAGCATTCGAATTTTACAGATACACATTCTCGTAGGATGAAGACTCCAGTCATATCAGTGGCCTTGAAAAGCTATTTTATTCTACACGGAGCAGGTGTCCTCCTAATGGGGGCCACTATGTTGAGATCACATGACCAGCTGTGTTGTGCAATTCAACTGTGTTACCAATGGCAAAAATAGCAGCAACAATACGTTTACACCATATGTAGTGCTTTTCCAGTGCTCAAGGCCTTTTTAATAAACATAAACATATCAAGACGCAAGACGCAAGCAGACCAACCACAACAACAAATGCAATATTCTTAATAAAGAAACAACATTGCTTGAGTCAACATTGTAGTACAGCGTGATTACATGGATCTGAGTGTCATAAAACCGCATGTAAGAGTGGAAAAATAAAATAACAGGCAGTGCCTGATGGAGCAATGAAACTAGACCCGCAGAAATGGCAGAACAGCCAACACACCACAGCTACATCGTGGCAAACCCTAACCTGTACACAGCATATTCAACCATGTGTAAACATTTGTTGGGAATGCACTGAAGAATGTGAATTTTTGCAGTGTATAAACTTCATCCGTGTCTATAGATGTCAGTATAACTCTCTCGACCACAGAGACGAATAAGAGCCATCCCTCAGTCCCCTATGCTTGAGCTTATCCCGGCATTTAAAGGGATAATTAATAAATTACTCACTCTCTAGTTGTTCCAAACCTGTATAAATTTCTTTGTCTGGTTGAACACAGAGAAAGATATTTGGACGAATGCTGGTAACCAAACAGTTCTTGGACCCCATTGACTACCATAGTAGGAAAATTGACAATGGTAGTCAAAAGTGCCCCAGAACTGCCCCTACATTCTTCAAAATATCTTCTGTTGTGTTCAACAGAACAAAACATTAAAAAAGTATTTTTTCCTACTATGGTAGTCAATGGGGTCCAAGAACTGTTTGGTTATAAGCTTTCTTCCAAATATCTTTCTCTGTGTTCATCAGAAAAAAGACAATTATACAGATTTGGAACAACTCCAGGGTGAGTAAATGATGACAGATTTTTTTATCCCTTTAATAAGAGGCAGCGAGTGTACTTTATGAGTGACGTGACTTTTCTTTTTCAGATCCTCAGGATGAAAATAAGATTGGTATCGATGGAATTCAACAGTTTTGCGATGATCTCAATCTGGATCCAGCAAGCATCAGTGTTCTGGTTGTGGCGTGGAAATTCCGTGCGGCAACACAGTGCGAATTCAGCAAGAAGGAGTTCATCGATGGCATGACAGAGCTAGGGTGAGCTATGACATCATTTGTTCAGTCATGTGCACTGTTGACATATTGGTGAAAGTTGGGGTTGTGTAACGACCAAGGATGCCATTTGAATACAAATTTTAGTTTCCTACAGTGTTGGGCAAAGTACTCTAGAAATGTAATTAAATTACTGATTACTATTTTTAAAAGTAATCAATTTACTAGTCTGATTACTTTATTTGAAAAGTAATTAGTTACATTACTCGTTACATTACTATCCCCCACCCCTCAAAAACACAAAATAACCTTTTTAAGTGCTCAGCATAGTCCAGGCAAATTGCGCTTTCGTTCTGCGTTTTGGGGTAAAACGAAGCTCGAAAACGTTGAGAGACGGTATAGTGTTTTTGAACAATCCAACACCCCTTTGTTTCTGGAGGCGGGGTTTACATGACGTATCCAAATAGCCTCTGCGCACGTGGCCACACAGACAACACACCCACCTATTACGTAATGGCCATGGACCAATGGTGGCTCGAGGGTGTTAACCGGCCAACACGAACTTTCCCGGAGAGTTCTGTTTGGTTTGCTGCTGCGAACTAGTGAAACGAATTGTCGTTTGGACCAGATTTTGTTCGAAATCAGGTCACAGATGGTCGTTTTTCGATTTCGAATGTAGTATGCTGAGCCCTTTAGGGTCCGTGTATCATCTGATCATTTGATTATTCCATTCAATATAACAAACGGAAAAAGAAAAAAAAAAAACAGTCGATATTTCGTTTTTCCGTTTTTCTGTATGCACAAAAATAAAAAACGATGTTTTTCTTCTTATTTCAGCCTTAAAAGGGAAATCCAATAAATAAATAAACCAAAACGAAATAACGACCCTAATTATAGTTTTTTTCATTTTTGGGTGATTTCCCAGGGTCTTCTGCGGGCGCACGCTTTGCGCATGTGCAATGTACAGCCGCTTACCGGGATCATCAAGTGCATGCGAACTTGCGAAGCTCGAAATGGAAATGAATGCATTTGCATATGCTTTGTATGTACTTTTCACTCCCACTAAAAGAGTCACACTGAGAGAGGAGGACATGACTGTAGAAAATATTTCAAAAATATATATTGAACAATGCCTAACGTTCACATACAATACTTTCCAGATCTTACAGTCGAAGTTTGTTAGCATTATTGCTTTTAATATGTGACATTTAAGTAAACAATTAAGTAGCTGGCTTGCAGCAGCAAAGGTGTAAATCCATAAATTACTTTTGTAATTTATAAGTTATGTGACGCGAACAGCATTAGGTTCCCCCAGCTAAAACTACTGTCCTGCTATAGAGTAATTCATAAAAGATGTTCAGTTTGTGTTGAAACTGTGAGGTTTTTATGTAGTCATTTGCAATATTACATTACATCAGTTTAGGCTACTGTTTTTAGGTAACATGCCAGAGCCTGTACCTCACGGAGGGACCATAATAATGTTGCAGTGTTCCCCAGAGAGCATGCGGCCTCTTTTTACGATATCTCGTGATATGTCATATTATTTAAAAACATTTGATGAATATGAAACATGTACAGCTCGAGTGAAGCCATTGTAAATGATAACTGATCGATCGCGAGATTCGTGAAGAGCTCTAGGCGCGCTGCCGTGCGCAGAAATCCGTGCAACATCACCCAAAAATGAGAAAAACAGTAATTAGGGTCGTTATTTCGTTTTGGTTTATTTATTTATTGGATTTCCCATTTCAAGATGAAATAAGAAGAAAAACAAACTTTTTTTTATTTTTGTGCATACAGAAAAACGGAAAAATGAAATATCGACTGTTTTTTTTCTTTTTCCGTTTGTTATATTGAATGGAATAATCAAATGATCAGATGATACACGGACCCTTTAGCCTTCTCAAGACTAAACTTTATTGGGAAGTGCATACTCTACTCTATAGCCTGTCATAAATAATAATAATAATTAAACTCTGTGACATTTTAACTTAAAACATTTTTTCATATGTTAACTAGTATTTCTAAACCTGCATACTCCATAATGTAAAAAGTCTCTCCTTCGTTTCTTATAACTTGTATATCTTAACTAGTGCTTCTATGATGATTTCTTCATCATTTAACAAATATAACAGCGTTAGAGCAGCAAAAACTAGTCTGACAAAACATAACATGTTGCTAATAGCAGCCTGGGACTCGACAGTAGAAGTTGATTCATTGCTCTCCGTGCCCGGTGACGTTACTTTCTCCCAGTGTTCGAATTGTGTCAAGGCTCTTGGGGGGTCCCCTAACCAGTCTTCAAAAAAAACAAAAAAAAAAACAGACGGAGCTGTCATGGTCCTGCCTTCTTGTTCATGATTTTCTAGTCTTGTGGCAGGATCGTGACAGATCCCTTATGTTTAGTGTGAGAAAGTCATGGGGTGTTTACCATTGACACTCCATGTGCTTTCTCGTGTCTCGTCCCTCTCGTTTCCCGTATTGCTTCCCTGCCGTGTCTTATGTTCCTCACCTGCCCCTCGTTATCTTCCTTTGTTTGTCTCCCTTTAAAAACCCCTCGTGTCTATTGTCTTGTGCTCGTGCATTGTATTTGATGTAGCCCATGTTTGCTGTGTGAATTCTCCTGTGTACTGCTGTGTTCCTGTGAAAACCCCAGTCAGTTAGTAAGTGTTCAGTCTAGTTTATGTCTAGTGTTGTTTATTTTCAGTTTAGTGATAGTTAGTCTATGTCCTGTCTTTACCCTGCCTGTCTTGTTATACCCCACCGTGGGTCTTTGTTTTGTGTTTCTTGTTTAATAAAAATCCTCTGTTAACCCCTGAACTGCTGCCTGCATTTGGGTTCTGTCCACCACATCC